>NC_086099.1:76180561-76484394 GCF_963921235.1 Mobula hypostoma | reverse complement strand
TTGCCTTTAGTTTACTCAGTGGTGTTGTCAAGCTGACGGAATAGTTGGATGTTGTCACTTAGAGTATCAAACGTGGTCATGGGTATAGATAATCAATAGTTTTGTGTACTTAAAATATTTGTATACTCAGAGACAACCCTGGCAACATTAATTTTGGGTGTCTGGGATTTTACTCGAAGAAGCTTTTAGACTATTTGTGTGAATTACTTTGTGACAATTTTTTTTAATCACTAATTTTTGATTGAAACACCAACAAATTACATTCAATACAAGTTAGTCCTGACGAAGGGTCTCGGCCTGAAACGTCGACTGCGCCTCTTCCTATAGATGCTGCTTGGCCTGCTGCGTTCACCAGCAACTTTGATGTATGTCGATTACATTTTGGCTGTTTAACCCAGCCACCCCCCAACCTTCATCACCATCCTCCCCACCCCTCATCCTCATCCCCACCCCCCTCTCCACCCTTCTCTCCCCCCCCCATCCCTCTCCCCTCCACCAACCAACTGAATAGTAGTTCTTACACAGACAGAGCATTCCTATTTTAATAGAAGATCTTTTAAGTTTGGTGTAAAACTTGTCCGCATTAAGATTGTGTTTGGTCGTGCATCATTTACTCTTGCTGATGATAGTTCCAGGTAAGAAATGTCCAAAAAGCTCCGAAGCCAGTGAGTACTTAAAATATCATGAGGAGATTTCCAACGCTAGACTACAATCTTCTTAGCTGCAGTCAGGCCTGCCAGCCAGACTTTGCATGTTTTTTCTGTAAGGGAAAGGTGGGAGTCATCATTTAGAAGATGTACAGCAGGGTCCATTGGTAATTGTACCCCCGTTAGTTCTGTAAGAGTACTGATAACCTTCCCTCACAAACCAAAAGCCCCTGGATATTTCCATACAACATGTATAAAAGAGCCAATGGCTCCATGGGGGCAAAATGAGCAATATGGGTCAGGAACCAGTCCCATTTGATGTCTAATTCTCGGTGTTAAATATGCTCTATGACAAAATTTCAAGGGTATATACCGATGATTTGGGTTTTTCAAAGCACCGGCAGCATTATCCCAAATCGCATCCCAGTCTAAGTCTTGTCCCAATTCAGATATGTCCCTATCCCAGGCTTTCATTTCTGATGTGGGTATATATTTCTGGGAGTTTTATTTAAAATATGACACTATCTATCCTCGAGTACTCTGTATCCAACTTAAAATGGGATGGTCCTTTAAGTCTGACTCCCAGGGAACCCCATAGTCTTTACAAGCTGATCTTACTCTAAAGTAGAAGAAAAGAGAGTGTTTATCAATATTATATCAAGATACCAGTTCTTGAAAGCTAAGGATCATACTTGCCCGATTAATATCTTGAAGAGTAGTAATACCTTTATCCTCCCAAATTCTGATAATGAATGGTTTCCCCCCAGATAGAAAATGATTATTGTTGCATAATGGAGATGATTTGCATCATACGCTTTAAAATTTTAGGAATTTTTCTGCTGCTCTAAACATCTGTAGCATATGGGTTAAAACTGGACCATAATACAAATCACATTTTTGGTAGATGTACTATAAGGAGAAAGTCCTTCAACCTTATTGGTGCTATTAGCTCTTGTTCTATATTTTTCCATGACAAAACTTTATCCTCCTCCATCCAATAGCTAAGACCTTTTAATACAAGTGCCCAGTGATACAATTTAAAATTTGGACATGCCAATCCCCCATCTGGCTGTTTGAATTGTAGAGCTGACCACTTTATAGTGGGTCATTTACCATTCCAAACATAGCATCGTAGTAAGGAGTCCAGTTTTTGCCAATATCCTGACGGAGGCACAAGTGGGATCAAATCTTTTTGAACATTCAGAGGTACCTGTCACTATAGATATGTATTTCAAAGGAACCATTGTCAACCCAAAATATTGAAGGAATTTACGTCATTCTAACTATTGAAATTGTATGTCAGTTACCGTTATCTTTGATCTTAAGGGTATAAAAGTGTGATGTAATTTTGGATTTGTAAGCCTCTTCCGAGGGTACCTCTAGAATGATGCCTGCACGTTGTGATGAATAAAGACTTCTGTATCACCAGCTTCAGTGTCTCTCCAGTGACTTCCATCACAGTCACAATTAGCAAGAAATAGATGTAAGACAATACAGAACTGTTAGTTCACTGTGATTTAAAGCATTCAGACTTGGAGATGCCAGAAATGTCCAGGAGTAAAAATGAAACAATTTTACAACTTCAGCAGGTTGGGAACTATGATGAATTTGAAGGTATTGACAATCATTTTGAATATTACAATGAAAATGAAGATTTGGAGAATGCAGTTGTCAAAAGCATTATATAAAGGCAGTCCATTATCTGTACTATTTGACTGCCCTGATTTTGTTCATTTACAGGCAATCAAAAGAACACGGCAGTGTATACTGTATTAATTTTTGAGTTGATATCTATTAGGAACTGATAAGGTGTTTTATAGTACTGCAATAGTATTGATAGTGTTCTAATTTGTTCTGTATTTCATTTAAGTACATAATTTGTTACGTAGTTAAATGGTAGTTTGTCTTTTTTATACTTTAACTATTTGCATGAAACTTCAGCCAATTGAGACAGCCACTTAATTGGGTCAAAATATACTGGCCCCAAAGTGTCCCAATTAATCAGAATCCACTGTAAATGATAACAGGATTCAACTCAATCAGTGTACAGTGAGTAGATTCAAAAGGTAACATCATTGACATTTGCAACCATTGAATGATACTTCACCAAATAAGCCCTATAAAGCTATTTGTGCCATTTAGCCTTTTGAAAAGGGAATTTTACCTTTCTGATCAGGCTTTTTTTTTAAGAATCAAAATCAGGTTTATTACTTCTGACTTGGATGACATGAAATTTGTTGTTTTGTGGCAGCAGTCCAGTAAGTTACTATAAATTATTAAAATGACTAATAGAGCCAAAAAAGGAATAATGCAGACGTGGACTGTTCCGAGATCTGATGGTGGAGGGGAAGGAGCTGTTTCTGAATCACTGATTGTGGGTATTCAGACTCTTGTGCCTCCTCCCTGATCGTAGTAGTGATGGAAGCTGTCTTCTTGAGACAGTGCCTCTTGAAGATATCATTAATGATGGAGATGTTTATGCTCGTGATGGAGCCCACTGAGTCTACAATACCCTGAAGCCCATTGTATTGGAGCCTCTTTATTAGGCTGCATTGTAACCAGTCCCAATATTCTCCACTGTACATGTATAGAAGTTGCAAGATTCTTTGGTGACATACCAAATCTCAAATTCCTAATATCATAGACATGCCTTCTTCAGGATTGCATCAATATGCCAGGTCCACAGCTAGTCCTCTGACTTGATAATGCCCAGGAACATGAAGCTGCTCACCCACTCCACTGCTGACCTCTCAGTAAGGTCTGTGTACATTCTACTGAATTCTCCTTTCTGAATGCCACAATCAATTCCTTGATCTTGCTGACTGTGAGCAGAAGGTTGTTGTTATGACAGCAGTCAACCAGTCAATCTCACTCCTGTACACCTTTTCATCACCATCTGGAGTCATTAGGATATTTATAGATGGACTCTGAGGTGTCCTTAGCCATTAAATCATGCATGTGGTGAGAGTAGTGCACTGGGCTAAGTTTTCTCATTCAACTCTTTATCCATTTTCACTTTGTTGTTAGATTTATTACTAGTTATTAATAAATACCTCCATTTTTGGATAACATGTTCAAGATTGAAACAAATCACCGTACAAAACAATTTCCTGATGATGCTTTGTTTTTGTTGCCAATTATCTTAAACCTCTGTCCTCTAATAACCAAGTATATCTGACACTTGAGATAGCTTTCCTTATTTATTCAATAAGATATATGAGTAATTTTAAAAACCTACATCATTTAATCTTTTTTGATAGATGAATGACTTTATTTTCCCCAGTTTTTGTTTAGATAATTGGTCTTTCATCTCCAGTGTCATTCCATAATCTCCTCTCACCTTCTCTAAAACCTTCTACATCTTTCCCAATATGTGGTGCCTAGAATCCTCTTAGAAACCATCTGGGGCAAAATAGTTCCCTTAAACATCATGGTTCTGCCTGTTTGTAGGCAACAGGATCTACATAAGTTAGACTGATACCTTGATTGAATGTTGTGTTGCTAGACGCACCTTCCCATGATGGATAAATTTGAAGAAACTGTTTTTAAAAAAGGTGTTCTTTTCCAGTTTTTAGACCGACTTGTTCATGTTCTCAAAACACTGTCTGATTCTTGATTAATGTAAGAGCTGTTCAGTAGACTTGACTGGCATTGTTTCTTGTCTTAAAGCATTCACTCTGACTGTAACTTTTCCAAAACTGTCTGCTGTTTAGTTCTCCAAAGTGGATGATCTCATATTTTCCACATTACGTTCCACGTGCCATGTTCTCACATGCTCACCTAGCATATGCATAACCGGAAATCTGATTTTAAATTCATGTCCTTATTAATTATAGGAATACAGCCTTCAATTTAGGAGGATGAAAATAACATTCAACCGAATTACATCATTGATAAATGTTATTATTTAGATACTAGATACTGAAGAATGTCCCTAAGAGGCTTCCAAAGCAGAAGTCAAAAATATGTGAATATGTGAACTTGCGATGGTTACCAGAATGTTTTCACATTTGGAGGAAAATATTCTGGTAACCACCACAAGTTTAGTTCATAAGATTATGTTTGTGCACGTTTCCATCATCTTCAAATGCTCCAGAATCCTCAGTTCTTTGTCAGGCCTGTCATAGGCAGGCATCTCCCAGTCTCCACACAGCTAACAGGAGTCACCTACTATTTGTTTCCAACTCATCACCTGCAGCCTATTTAAACCCAGCACTCAGCTACAGTGCTTTGTTCATTCATCAAACCAGCCAGCCTCAACCAGTTGCTCCTAGTTTTCAGTCACCTTGTTGCCTTGTTGTATTTAGTATCTGTTTTCTCTTATTTTGTGGCTTCTCATTGTTTGTTACCTTGCAGTTTGTTATCAAAATTATCATTCACTGCTAAATCATTTTCACCACTCTACATTTCATGGTATTCTTAGTCCTATCTGGTTAGACAAGTTACCCTGTGCCTTCATTATGACATCACATTGTTTCCTTGGTCTTTCCTGTTCTATATAGACAGTTCCTCTAGCTCTCTTATCAATGCTGACATGGACATCTGGAACTGATTTGAATATTGAGTGCTTTTCTTTCAATTGTAAACATGCTGTAATAAAAAAGGATATAAATGATCAAAAGCATTAAAACACTGGAAGGAAATTATGAAATATGAATAGAGAAAGAGAATGATAAAAATTACTGAGGGAAAAAGACACATTTTGCTAAATACGGTAAGAGACCTTCATTAGCTGACTGTGATAATGACTGCAGTGCAATTAGTCCCATCATTATGTTCAGTAGTGCCAATTTTGCACTGATAATTCCTGTAAATCACAGTATGGAGATGTTTTCCCATACCAATTAAAAACTCTGTTTGTCTAAATGGATGATAATATATATGTGGATGTATAAAACATATCCCACACTCTCATTCTAGTCAGTCTTAAGTTAAAACAACCACTCACCCCTCCCTTTGTCATTGATGTATTTCATTTCTTAGCACCCTTCCCCTAAGTTTCCTCGTTTCACCTGCAGAAACTTTAGACCAGTGGTTCTCAATATGGGCCATATGGCCCTCAAAGAGGCCATGCTAGATTTTGTAGGGGCCACAAGTAAACCACAAGAAATTGGGGGGGGGGCGCACAAGAGTTTCTGAATGAACCATGATAATTTACTCTGTCAATGAAACATTACAAAAATCTCTTCATAAAAAGCAATGAATATACAGTATGTAATTTTATTGGAACCCTGAATAAAATGAATGGGAAAATACGCTACATGATGCAAATAAGACAGCAAAACAGTTTGTGTTTGTTTGGGGGGGGGAGCGGTGTGCAGCACATCAATCATTATCTCTGTTCCTGCTTGACCATGCGCAAATCACCGTTCATATCCTGCACAGTGGCTCGCCGAGCCCTGCTCTCCATCCATCCCCAAATTACTGAAGATATTGTGAGCAGATGGGCATGACCCAGCAGGGTACCCGGCAACATGCTCCACCAGCTATTGATTATGATTACTTTGTTATAGATAATTACATGTTAATAGGGAACCATCCACATCTAATTCCTACTGGAAGACTGTCAGAATTACCAGGTTTTCCATATTAAAACTCCTATCAGAAGGGGAATTAATATGGAAAGCCTGGCATGGCCCACATTATAGTAATCTAACTGAAATATTTATAACTATCAGATCAAACTGCAGACTGGGTGGGGCTATCTAAGAAAGGAAGTTCAATTCATCTTCTTGATGAGTACATGCATTTTATTGCCACACAGAATTTGCATATATTAGTGTTTTAAAAAATATTTATGACATGTATCTGAGAAGTGCCCCAAAAGTTAGTTTGATTTTTACATGTATATTCAATATTGATATTTTTTCATGTGAGATCACACACACAAACCCATTGGTAATATTCCATTCCTTGGAAAACTCAAACTTTTCAACAACAATATTGGACGCCATAAATTTATGCAATTTCCTTCTCTGGCCACTCTTAGAATAGAATCCCAAGAAGATCATCAGGTCATATATCTTGATCATTTGAAACAACTGCACACAGATATGGAGTTTTGGTTCAGACACCTGCTGGAGAGACATTCCAGACTAGGCGATGGATGTGAATGATGATGCCACATTGCAAGGATGTGGTATTCAGCTACAGAGTGATATAACAGCTCAAGCAAAATTTCTGCGTTACTAGTGATATTCAAAATAAGTTTCCACAGCTTGGGGGATAGCAAAATTGTTTTTAATTGGATTTTTTCAAATCTTATGTAGTTGAATGTGATTTTAGTCAAACTCTTCACCTGCTATCAAAAGCTCATAACTGTCTTGATGCTGTGAAAAGAGGTGATCTTAGATTATCTTTAACCAAGATAATCACATATTCAAAAACTTTGCATCAGTTGCAAGGATATCAGTAAATAACGGAAGTAACAATACTAAGCACTTTTTTGTTGCTGGTTGTAAAAATATTATATATAATAATGTATTTCAGAGCTTTGACAGTTTTATTTTTCCATATACACCTGTAACATTATTATAATAATACCTATAACCTGTTGAAACATTCACTATATATTAGAATATTAGTACAGATGACCAAAATAAACTTTAGCAACTAAGGGAGACTATGGAGGTAGGGACCCAGAGTTAAATGAAAGTCATAAGTGGACCATGAGCAAAAAAAAAAATTGAGAACCACTGCTTTAGACCGTGTGAAATTCTATCACCACCCCTACCCCACAGTCACAGATCCTAATTATTACAACATTTTATGTTCAGCCATCACTTCAACCTTCAAATCATCCTATCCTTTTGTTCTGTAGATCGTTACAATTCTGAAGTTTATATATTCTCCTTCCTTCACTTTCATCAAAGACATAAATTGCTACAAATTATAAAATAAATAAATAATGATAAAAAGCAACAATAATGTAGTGTTTGCGGTTTGTGGATGGTTCAGAAACTTGATGGTGAAGAGGAAGGAGCTCTGTCTGAATGGTTAAGTGTGGATCTTAAGATTCTTATACCTCCTCCCTGATAGTAGCAACAAGAAGGGTGCATAAGGGAATGCCCCGGAGGGCAAGCACCCTTATTGATGGATGTGCATTCTTGAGGCACTGCCTCTTGATGTCCTCGTTGTAATGCAACCACTTAGAATGCTTTCCACCATTCATCTATAGAAATTCAGAAGAGTCTTTGGTGACATAACAAATCTCCTTAAACTACTAATTAAGTAAAGCCGCTGGTATTGACGCAATCATGAAGAAATCATGTGTTGGGCCCAAGATAGATTCTCCAAGGTGCTTTAAGATGCTCAAATCCTTCCACTACTGACTCCTCAATGAGGATGTATTCTTCTGACTTCTTGAAATGGTGCACTCTGGGATAAATGGGCCCAGATGCAGAGAACAGCACAATCACCATGAAGCGACAGAAACAAGAGGTTAAATGTCGGAATCAGAGCCTCAGAGGAGCGACAGAGTGACACCATGAGGTAGTTTGTCCTCTCCAATGCAAGGACCTGACTAAAGGCTGATTTATACTTCTGCATCAAATGGACGCCGTAACCTACGCAAATGGCCTACGCGCGTTGTGAGAATCTTTACTTGTGCGTCGGTGTGTCTGCATCACTCTGCAATTCAGGCACATCGCGCATGTGCACACACCTGCCCGTGCAAGGCTTCATGGTCGTGGTAGTCGTTCTCGGGGTAAACAAGTTTAAAGCAAGCGTCTTTATTTGTAAAAGCGAAATGTGTCCTCCATCATTTCGGAGGTCTGTAAAGCTTTATGAAAAGCATTGCAGCCAGAGTTCCTTCCCAGCCCTTCAGTTGCCCAATGGGAAGCTATTGCAGCGTAGGAGGAAATGCGATGCTACCATGCGGACCAATCACAGTTGTTGCGGTCTGCATTGCCGCAACGCATAGTTACATTTTGGGAGAGGTGCGCGTCAGGCTATGGCGTAGGGATCCGCATAGGGTTTGCGGCAACGCTGTACCTACGGCATCGATTTGACACAGAAGTATAAATCAGCCTCAAGGCATCAACTGGGAGTCCTCTTTAAATAATCATAGACAGCGGGAAACAATTATCTTGACAAGCTACAATTACCTTGACAAGATTAACCAAAAAAAACCACAAGAGCTTAACAATTCTTGTTAAGATAATGATTTGTAAATACAAGTGCTCAAAAACCCCAGAAACTCAGCAGTCTATGATAAGCCACAGGGCTTGTGACAATACCTAACCCACCCCCAGGGCCAGTACCAGACAGCCCAGGGAGATCTAGAGGAAGGTCTGAAGGTCTGAAAAACAAGACAGACCTGGAACACTGGTGTACCGTATAGCCTACATTATAATAAGGGACTACTTTATGTTTTTTGCCACGTCGTTGCATGCGCTATTAGGCTCATATTGATTTGTCTGTGTGTGCTAAATTCAGTTTCTGCCAGTGAAGAACCATGAAACTTAGTTCCCGTTGCCAGCATTTTTATTAATAGCATTGTTGTGTAACCAGGCCACATACACAACAAGTTGGCGACGAGGCTAATGAACCTGCATCATATCAAAACGCCGTGTTTTAATTGATAACGACACTCGGAAGAAGAGTGCAAGGAACGAGCCAAGGAGTGGGAGAAGGAGGCAGAGCAAGGGCGTGAGTCTGAAAGGAAGCAGGAGCACAGCCAGGGTCGGGAACATCAGGAGAACAGAAGACCAAGAGACACAGTCGGAGCTGCAGCACGTCCAACCGAGACCACAGCTGCTGCTGACCCCCAGGGACTGGGGGTCTGCCTGCCCCAGAAGGGAGATTAAAAGGAGCGACACACACCTGGACTGAGTCCGCTCATGGCGCTAACAAAAATGACACGCGAGTCAAAAAAGGAAAATAAGGGGAGAATGGGGCTTAAATAACATAACAAAGATAGCAATGATTGGACCATTACAGCATTTGATAGTGGCATTGAAGACTAGGCAACTTACATTGAAGGAGTGGAGTTATATTGTGATGGTAACAATGCTAATGATGAAAAGAAAGCCAGCGTCTTACTCAGTGTTATGGGAGCAAAAACATATGGTCTGCTACGGAGCTTGTTAACCCCTGAAAAGCCAGCTGACAAAACGTTCAAGCAAATAGTAGACACTCTCCAACAGCATTTAAACCCCAAGCCACTGGTCATTGCTGAAACATTTAAATTTCACAATCGGAATCAGAGCGAAAATGAAAGCATTTCTGAATATTGTGCTGAATTGCACAAATTATCATAACATGGTCAATTTGGAGCTGGTCTATTGGACACATTGAGGGACGGGTTTGTGTGTGGCATGCACAGATGAACAGATAATGGTAGATCTGAGAACTCTCAATCAGCTTAACTCTCTGAAAAGACCAGCATCTCCATCTTCTCCTGAGCATCTTCCCAGCACTCCTGCTGAATCGCCAGCACAAAGATATGAAGCACAAATAGAAGATGGAAAGTTGTATTGCGATAAGAGATGGTATCATAAAGGTCAGGTCTATTTGGAATCCAAGGAGAATATGAAGATTGGCTGTGTAATTAACTCAGCTGGAACAAACGAGATATGGGTAAGGAAGACAAGTGATAGTACAAAGATGCGTATATATCTAGGACAGCTGCACAGAGGAGTCTTCATTATATGGAGGTGATCTGCTGCCTAGAACTCTTAGCAAGTTGGAGGTGCACATCTTCTTAACTCCCTGTGCTCAGAGGTCAACTTTTCATGGCTCTTATATGGAAATCTGTATTAAAACAAACAAGTTTATTGACAGACTGAAGAACACACTATTTGAAGACACTTTCCAACGCCATCTCAGTTTTGATGATTGTACATATTTTTAAGAATAACATTCATCTTTTCACGGATTTCACTTTGCTTTTGTCATCTTTGCAAGATGGAGGTGACTACCCTTTATGGCTGGAACCTGCCAATTTGTGGATTGTTTAATTAATTCCAGACAACAGAGTGAAGACCTATTTGCTTCAGTGCCAGACAATCTAGAGAAGACCCCTCCCCCCCCAGAGACTTGAGTTATAAATGGGTCTTAGACCAATAGTAAAAAAGGCTTGTTATAATTTGATATATATTCCATTATTTTGTTATAATTCGATATTATTAAGTTTCTAAGTAAACAAATGGTAGGCATTTGTATGTTATGGGTAAACATATTTGCTTAGCATAATGCCCCAGTTAAAAAAGTACAGTTGATACACTTAAAATAAAAGGGGAGGGGTGTACCGTATAGTCTACGTTATAATAAGGGACCACTTCATGTTTTAGTAACATGTCGTTGCATACACTATTAGGCACATATTGATCTGTATGTGTGTGCGGAGTTCAGTTTCTGCCAGTAAAGAACCATGAACCTTAGTTCCCATTTCCAGCATTTTTATTAATAGCATTGTTGTGCAACTAGGCCACATACACAACAACTGGAGAATCCAGAACAGATCTGGTGCTCCTGAGGCAGGCCTGATAAAACACATGGCAGCTGAAGTTCATGATGCTTCTTCTTCCTGAAGTCCACAATCAATTCCTTGGTTTTGCTGATGTTGAGTGTGAGGTTGTGGATGACACAAACGAGGTATGATCACTTTTACTGAACTTCTGGATAACCCAACCACCACTACTCTTGCTAAGCCTTTGCTCTCTGAGAACAAAGTCTGACCACACTGCTTTTAATAACTTATTTTTATAAAGTTCTATTAAATATATTAAGTCAATGTTGTGTTTTTAAGATGTAAGCTTGCTTTTGTTCTTTAGTTTATAAAAAAAAATTAAGATTAAGATGATTTTGAAAAATCCACTGCCTTGATATTCCTTGTTATGTCCCTTTGGTTAGTACGTGTTAACTAGCTATAGGATTGTCCAAGTCAGTAACTTGACTTCTGCCTGTGTTAAAGTGGGATATTGTCTAACAACATTTGGCAGAATCCCAGCAAACATGATTGCTTTTTGTGATCTGAGTTAGGAATTTTCTTGCCCTTAATGTGAAATTCTTGTTTGCTTGTGATTTTTTTTTTCATCTTTTCAACCTGTACCCGATAGCTAATTCTGAACAGATGTGCAGCTTGTTGATGAGATGTCAACTTATGAAAAGACTTCCTTTCATCAGTATGGATTTTCTGTCTCAAGATTTTTGGGGATGCAAACATATGTACAAAGGTTGCTTTATAGTTTGTCTCTGCATTTTATACATACAGAAATCTGTCTATAATCAGAAATATGACAACAAAAAGGAGATTGGACAAGATTGGCAAGCTTGTAGCGTTAGAATCTAGACTGAAGAAATAAGATAAGACTAAAGAGCCACTATCCATATAGTATAGAAAGTGTTGCAGTAAAATTAAAAGGGATGTATGAAAGCAAAAGGATGTATGAAAAATATTGGCAAGTAAACTCATTGAAATTCAAGAAATGATTTGTATTTGCATTAAGGGCAAGTGCCTGAGTAAGGAAAGACTAAAACCTACTAAGGATGTAAAGATGGCCTATTCGTGAAAATGAAGGGCATAGACGAGTTACTTAACAGTTATTATGAAGCCTAGTACAAGGCTTTCATTGTAGTCAATGTGAAGTATTTAGTTGTATAAACTCAGTAAGTGAGGAATGGAGAAAATTGAATCATCATTTGCCAATTCTCCCCAATAGTAGGAGTAAACCAGATGAATGTTCGAGCTCTTAGGACTAGATGTTTCAATCCCTTCGGTAAGCAGATCCTAACTCAGGTCATAGCTTAAAGATCTTAAGGTGGGGCATGGTGGGTAGCAGATGCTTCCCAGGGTCATCAGATGAGCACCTCCCTTCTTAGATGTTTCTTCAATTTAAGCCCACTGCATCTCCAGAGGGCTCTAATATAGCAAATAGTTCAAAATGGGTGGATAATGTGAAACTTGGTATTTAGAGGCTAGATACTTTAACATATCAATTCTGAGGGACAGTGTAAATCTTTTAGATAGATGCAGATTAATCAAGAACAGTCACCAGGGATGGTCACGTCTAACAAATCGTGAAAATTTTTTGAGGAGATAACAAAAAGAGAATAAGGATTGTGCTTAATGTAATCTAAATAGATTTGAACATGGCTTTTAATGAAGTTTACATAGCAGGCTGGTCAAAATAATAATAGCTAGTGGAATCCATAGGAAAGTGACAAATTAGATCTAAACTTGCATCACTGATAGGAAAAAGGTTACATTTGATAAGAGCTTTGGCATCTAAAAGACAGTTACAAATGGGATTCTACATCTCAAAACCCAGTCCATTTATTTAAGAAAAAACATAATCATGATTTATAGAAATTATGGGAAATTGACAGATGATTCAAACATCGATCATGCTGCTGACAGTGAGAAGAAAAACCTCAGATTTAGAGGGGACATGAATTAAAATTGTCAGGAAAACCATGATTTAGTACATTTATGATTGTGCAACAAGCCAAAGGAATACACAATAAATAGGAGGACAATGAGAAGTGTGGAGTAACAAAAGGACCTTAAAATGTAGGTTTATGGATTTTTAAAGGTAGCCGGACAAGTGGATCAGATTGTTAAAAAGCTGAGTGGCACACATGAATACTGAGGTATTTCCTGTCACCACAAACAGCAAAGATGTGATTGTACTGCAGTGGATGTTGTGTCAGGATTGAAAAATTCAAGTAATTAGGGTAGCCTAGGGTTTGAAGTAGAGGATGGTGAGGGGAGATTTCATCATCTTGATCAGGTGCCGTACTCAGTTTGAGCTTTGACTGCCATGGCCCACACGCTCCTGTTTCGGGTCAAGTGGATCAATTCATTGGTATTCATTTCCAGTTCTCTGGCTGCTGTCTCCATCATCATTTGTGTTTGTCTTCCTCTTGCTTTCTTCTCTTCAATCTTTCCCATAATTACCGTGCATTCTGACTCCTCTTTCCTAATCACATGTCCAATGAAGTTATGTTGCCTTTTCATGATCTCATACATTATTTCTCTTTTTATGTTTGCTCTTTTCATGACATCCACGTTAGATATTCGTTTCGTCCATGATATTCTTTGCATCCTCCTCAAAAACAACATCTCTGCTGCTTCAATTCATTTCCTCATGTTACTAGATATTGTCCAATATTCTGAGCCATATAACATAACTGGATAAACGTAACATTCCAATACTCTGAGGTGGGTTGTCATGCCTTGTTTAGTATTGGTCAGTATACTCTTCATTCTCGTAAAGGTATCTTTTGCCATCTCTATTCTTCTTTTGATGTCTATGTCGCACCTGCCATCTGATGTCATCCAGCTTCCTAAGTGGCAAAAGTTTTGTACTTGTTTTATGTCTTCCCCATTTATTCTCAGCCTGTAGATAGGATTTTCCTTCTTTTTGGATATCACCACACATTCTGTCGTTTTGCAATTGATAGATAGACCCATTTTTGCACTTTCTTCAACAACTATATCAATTTTGTAGTTCTTCCTCCGTAGTTGCAATTAACACAGCATCATCCACATATCTGAAATTATTGATGTTTTCACCACCAACTTTGATTCCCAAGGTGTCTCTTATTTTTTGTAATATTGTTTCACTGTACACGTTAAAAAAATCTGTTACTAATTCATCAGGACTTGCTTCCTTTCCTTTCTTCATCTTATTTATTGCATTACAAACTTCAGATTTTAAAATATTTGGATCATCAATGTTTTTCTTAATTTCTGTTTTTTCTTCAAACAATTCCTGAATATACTCAGTCCATCTGTTCATAATCTCATCGTTTTTCATGATAATGATACCATCCTTAGCTTTCACACATCCACCTGAAGAACAGAGGAGCTTTTTAACCAGTGATATTCTTGATTTATTGGTGTAACCTGTTTGGATCAGTAATAGGGATTCTTTCTATTTGCTCACATTCCTGGTTTAACCATTCTTTTTTGGCTTTTTGACATACGCATTTAACTTTTTTATCTAAGGACTAATATTCTATAGGATATGCTTTCTTCAGTCTCCTTTCTTCCATTAGATTTTTGATTTCATTTGTCATCCATTTATTCTTTGTGCTTTTTTTCTTTTTTAAGTATCACTGACTTTGCTGATTCTACCAAGGCATCCTTTAGAGAGTTAAACTTCATTTCTACATGATTGCTATCATCTTCAACAGATTCTATTTCTAGACTTTGAAATCTATTCCTTACTTCAATTGTAAATCTTTGTCTTCTTTAATTAATTGCAAGTATTCAAGGGATTGTTCGGGTTTTTGCTTCTTTAGTTTTTTAAGTTTTACATTTACATGACATACTACCAGGTTATGGTCACTATTACAGACTGCACCTGGATATGTTTTACATTGAGTCACTGAGTTTCTAAATCTTTGGTTTATAGTAATAAAGTCAATTTGATTTCTAGTGTTATCGCCTGGTCTTTTCCAGGTCCACAAATGTCTTGGATGGTTTTTAAAGTAGGTATTCATAATAACATGATTATTCATCTTACACCATTCTACCCATTTCTCTCCTCTTTCATTTCTTTCCCCTAGTCCAAATTTTCCTATGGTATTTCCATCAGACAACCATTTGATTTAGCAATTATACAGGTATATGCACCAACAACAGATGGAACAAATGAGGATATAGATAAATTCTATGAAGACCTTAAACAAGCAAAGAATGGATGCAAATATCAAGATATTGTTATTGTAATGGGAGAGGAGTATGGCGTATAAAATTATGAGGGACTCGCTAGATTACATTCAGCTGAGGGGCCAAATTTTGAGGGTATTGATTTAAAGAAATTGGTCATGTATCAGAGGAAATTACTTTTCATGCAGAGAGTAATAAAGTGTAGGATCATAAACCTACCGGTAAAAGCTGGAATTAGGTTAGGTAGCTCTTTCTTAACTATCTTGGACGCATTGGGATGATTGGTAGTCTCCAGTGAGCTAAATTTGTAAATTCTGCATATTACTGAATACACCTATGTTTTGAGCCAGGGAACTAAAGGCCAGTCAGCCTAATATCAGTCATGGGGAAATTACTGGAGGGAATTCTGAAAGACATGATCTACCAGCATTTGGATAGGCAAAATCTGGTCAGGAGGAGTCAGCATGGCTTTGAGCATGGCAAGGCATGAAGAAGTTAAACATCTTAGAATTTTTTTTGAAAAATTAAACAAAATAGATAGAAAAGTGTCGGGGTGTAGGAAATGTCATTTGAACCTATGCGTGGCCTTTGACAAGGTCCCACGTGATTGTCTAATTTGGAAGGTTACGTCCCATACAATCTAGAGAGAGAGAGTTTGCTGGAATTAAAATTGATTTTGGGGGGTAGGAAGCAGAGGGCGGTGGTTGAAGCTTGTTTTTGAAATGGAGGCTGGTGACTAGTCGTGTGCCATAGGCATCAGTGTTGAGAGCCTTGTTCTTTGTTATTTCTGCCAATGATTTGGAAATGAATACACAAGACTTCATCAGTAAATTTGTGGATGGCACGAAATTAAGAAATGTTGATGATGAAGAAGATTAAGTTAGATTACAAGGACATCTTGATCAGTTACTGGACGCCAGTCCCCTAGGCCTGAGTGGACGTAGTAGTAGTTGATCAGTTGGGGATGTGGCTGAGGAGTGGCAAATGGATATCAATACAGGTATCTGTGATGCATTTTGGAAAGTCAAACCAGAATTTATAATCTGAATGGTAGGGCACTAGGGAGTATAACAGAACAGAGGGACTTGAGAGTTACAAGTGCCTAATTCATTAAAAGTGATTTTACAGAAAGACAGGGTGGTGTAAAAGGTGTTTGGCATGTGTGCTTCAATCTGTTAGGGTACTGAGTATAGGAATTAGGACATTATTTTTCAATTCCATAAGTCATTGTTAAGACCTCACTTGGAGTACTGTGTACAGTTTTGGTTACCCTGTTATAAGGAAAGTGTGGTGGACTGTAAAGTGTGCAGAGAAGTTTTACAAGGCCGTTGCCAGACTAGAGGGCCTGAGTTATTATGAGAAGCTGGCGAGGGTAGGTCTTTATTCTTTGAAATGTAGGCAAATAAGAGGTGACCTTATAAAAATGTTCAAAAATATGAGAGACATAGATAAGGTGGGTGGAAACAGCCTTTTCCCCAGAGTTGGAAGGTATGATTTAAGGTGAAAGAGGGAAGATTTAAAAGGGTCCTGAGGGGCAACGTTTTCATGTGGGGTGTTTTGAAAATATGGAATGAGCTGCTAGAGGAAGCAATACAATCATTTAAGAAGCACTTAGTTAGGTACTTGGGAGTGGTGGGGGCTTAGAGGGATATAGGCCGAGCACAGGAAATTGAGACCAGCTGGGTGGGCAATGTGGTTGATGTGGACTCTTAGAACCACAGGGACCATATCCCTGTGTTTTGTTCTATAATTCTTTAACTTCAGATGTTTGAAAGCTAATTGAAGACATTTGTATATGATCCTCAAAGCATTGGTTAATCTGTTTATTTTCAATTTAGCCCATCCTCCATTGGTCACATTACATACAGGTTGCCCCTGTATAGCAAACATGTTCCATTTTTACACAAATCCATAATTTGATTTCATCTATAAATTGAAGAATACACAAAGGTCACTCTTTGAAAACCAGGCCTCCACAGTATTGTAATGAGTAATATCAGAATCACATAAAACTGATAAGGAAAAAAACACATGGAGAAAGAAATTAAGCAAATTCTGCCTTTGAATGAATGTATGTACATATGTAGATAGAACAAAAAACTACAGCACATCACAGGCCCTTCGGCCCACAACGTTGTGCTGACCATGTAACCTACTCTAGAAAATGCCTAGAATTTTCCTACTGCATAGTCCTCTAATTTTCTAAGCTCCATGTACTGTTCTAAGAGTCTCTTAAAAGACCCTATTGTATCTGCCTTTACCACGTTTTCTGACCGAGCATTCCACATACCCACCAGTGAAAAACTTACCTTTGACATTCCACTTGTACCGTCTTCCAAGCACCTTAAAGCTATGGCCCCTCGTGTTAGCCATTTCAACCCTGGGAAAAAGTCTCTGGCTATCCACATGATCAATGCCTCTCATCATCTTCTTCACCTCAATCAGGTCACCTCTCATCCTTCGTCGCTCCAAAGTGGAAAGGTCAAGTTCTCTTATCCTATTCTCATAAAGCATGCTGTCCAATCCAGGCAACATCCTTATAAATCTCCTCTGCACTCTTTCTATAGTATCCACATCCTTCCTGTAGTGAGGTGACCAGAACTGAACACAGTAGTCCAAGTGGGGTCTACCTAAGATCTTGTATAGCTGTAACATTACCTCATGGATCTTGAACTCAATCCCACGGTTGATGAAGGCCAACACACCATATGCCTTCTTAACAACTCTGTCAACGAGTGCAGCAGTTTTGAGAGTCCATTTACATGGACCCAGAGATCTCACTGATTCTCCGCACTGCCAAGAGCCTTACCATTAATATTATATTCTGTCTTCCAATTTGACCTACCGAAATGAACCAATTCACATTAATCTGGGTTGAACACCATCTTCCACTTCTCAGCCCGGTTCTGCATCTTATCGATGTTGCACTGTAACCTCTGACAACCCTCCAGACTACCTGTAACATTCCCAGCTTTTGTGTCACCAGCAAACTTACTAACTCATCCTTCTACTTCCTCATCCAGGTCATTTATAAAAATCACAAAGAGGAGGGGTCCCACAACAGATCCCTGTGGAGCACAACTAGTTACCGTCCTCCATGCAGAATACAAACCATTTACAACCGCCCTTTTCCTCCTCTGGGCAAGCCAATTCTGGATCCACAAAGCAAGGTCTCATTATTATTTTCTGAATGATCCTCGCATGGGGAACCTTATCAGATGCCTAACTGAACTCCGTATACACTACATCCACTGCTCTACCTTCATCAATATGTTTTGTTACATCCTCAAAGAATTCAATCAGGTTCACAAGGCCATGCTGAGTATCCCTAATGAGATTATGTCTCTCCAAATGCTTATATATCCTGCCTCTCAGGATATTCTTCAACAATTTGCCCACCACTTTTTGTTAAAGAATGTAACACATAGAGTTATTGACCACTTTACAAACAAAAAAACGTGATTATTTTGTAGATATATAGCCCAGTAAAGGATTAGAAAAAGGTAAGTATATAATATGTGTGTTTGTGTGTGTGTGAGAGTTCTGAATTTTATTAGGGAACTCATTATTTTGTAGTGGCTGTTCATAGGTTGGACTTTCTTAATTGTGGAAGCAGCCTGCATCGTGAAGTGAAGCATGATAGAAATTAGTTTTGTGATAATACATTCCCGGGTTCTCAATGTGTAGAACAACAGCAAACAAGCCAGCATTATAAGTAAATCAGTGATCACAAAATAATGTGATCTGTGGCCTATCAGAACCTCATCTTTAATCAGCATTAAATGCGCCTTAGTTTAAACAAAAGAAGCTCTAAATGATTTAGCAACAATCCGTCAGAGCAATTTCTTTCACTTCAGTAAATCGAAAAGCTGAAGTTGCATGATTGTCCATGGATTCTCATGTCAGCTGCCTGCTTCACTGAGGGGAGCAGCAGATCTGTTATTTCAGACTATCAAAGCCTGAATGGAAATATAAGTGTGACAGTTATAAGCTCACCAGTCAGCAAAGACTTTTTTTTAAATCAGCAAAAGATTGACATGCACTTGGGAAGGATAAAGCAAGCATGGCAGGGAAGGTAGAAAGCTGGCAGCATATCAGGTGCATCAATCACATGCATACGAAGTATAAAATTAACTGAATTACACTAAACTCTCAGCTACAAATAGATACAAAGTTTTATTGTATTAGCCGAGCAACAAACTGCAGGAAGTATCAGAATCAGTTTTAATATCACTGTTTTATTTGGTGTGATGTTTGTTGTATTGCAGCAGCAGTACAGTGCAAAGACAAAAAATACTATAATTCACAAGCAAATAGTGCAGAAGAAGGAACAACGAGGTGCATTCACAGACTGCTCAGAAAACTGATGCAGTGGATGGAGAAGCTGCTCCTGAATTATCAAGTGTGCATTTTCAGGCTTCTGTAATTCTTCCCTCATGGTGGTAATGAGAAGGGGTCATGTCCCAAATGCTGAGGGTCCTTCATCCTGAGGCACTGCCTCCTGGTGATATCCTTGTTGGTGGGAAAGGTTGTCCCAGTGATGCAGCTGGCTAAGTCTACAACCCTCTGCAGTTCCATGTCATCCTGTGGTTTGGTGCCTGCTTTTCAGAACATAATGTAACCAGTCAAAATGCTCTCTGCTGCACAGCTATAAAATTTTGCCAATATTGTTGCTTTTTCTGCCATGGTAAAAATGTGCCTGGATATTTTTCCAGAAATATAACTGTAGTATGATATAATATCAGCACATTGGCATTTGTAACTTGTATCTGTGATGGAATTCAAGGTGACAAGCAGAACTTTGTGAATAAATGACACTTGTACAGATTTCAGAAGTTCATATTCTGGTTTTCTATTCATCTGATTACATCATTTACCTGACGAGAGAAAAGCTGAAAGGATTAGCTCCTAAATAGTGCAGAAAAATGAAGTAAGTCATTCAGTTTCACAAAAAGGATCAGAAGTCCAAATACAAAGCAAATACAAGAGGTGAACTACTACAGCATTAGTTAAGTCTGCAAGATTATATAAATTGGATTCTGCTTTTATATAATTCTTTGTCAGAGACCTTAAATTTTTCTCAAACCAAGTATATTATACAGGGAGATTTTATTGTCATCTTGCATTTCATTTGATCTTTTCTTAGAAATTTTCTCCGACTTTCTAAGGGGATTAAAGAATGTAACATTTTGAAATAAAGTTGACATGTCAACCTCTAATCTATTATTAGATTTTGACACATGGACATACAGAAACTCTGTGACATGCTTGGACTGTGGATGATTTGTTTTTCACTAACTGGTTACATCTTGCCATTCTGGCACCACTTGCAGATTATAGATACCTTCAGCTATTTGAAGGATTAGCACATCTACCTTTTAATAAACTTGTTCATCAAAAGTTGAACTGTTTGATTTTAAGTGTTTATAAGTCAAAGCAGTTACCACTTTCTGAAGATAGGCAGTTCATTGTGTGGCACTCATTGTATATACTGAATTCTACCTATCTGGTGGTCAGTCTTATTATTTCCAGTGTGATTGAGTCATCAGTAGACAGCAACCAAAATAAATAATAGAAAAGTAAAATATTGCAGATATTCAAAATTTAGAATAAAGACACAAAACTCCAGAAATATTTAGCAGGTCGAGCAACATATGTGGAAAGGTAAACAGATCTGGTGTTTTGGTGTGGTGTAATGTCTTTTCTTGTGAGGGGGGGTGTAAAACAAGAAGTCTCAAAATTGTCTGTTAATTCAGTGTAAAATTGGATCCAGTTTTAAAGCTATGTTTTGAAAACTAAGACACAGAAAAAGGGAGAGGTTGCTCTAGATCTTATTATAATGTTTAAATTGAAGAAGTTCCCAAATAATAAAAATTTACTATCTTGACTGATTGCTGGTGCGAATAAGGAACCATCAAGACCATTTCACAGGTAAGTCAGACTTCCTACACAATGCCTATCGCAAAGAAAAGCAACTTACTTGTTTAACTTGTTTGTCTCAATATGATTAATGGAATCTTCAACTTCAAAATGGCTTCTATATTTCCTTCATAAAACTAAGATGTTTGACATATTTCTTGAGAAATTTTAATAAATTGATTTATGCAAGGCACGTGGCCCTCTGTACTTCATTGAGATAAGAGATAAAAAGAAAGATTCCTCCATTGTAACTAAAAATTGAAGCCTTTGTGGATGACAAGTTGTATGCTCTTTTCGTCGCCACTTTTGACAATATTTTCTTTCATTGAAAATACTTGTTTTCATTGATAGAAGAAGGAAAAAGATGAATGTTTCTAGACTGGTATAAACTTCTCAAATATTTTTTAGAATTTTTTTTTCCTTTAAAAGACTCTGCAATCTATTGTATCCTAAGAACATCAGTTACGTTAATCCAATTGATTTACAATCACAATACTGCAATGGAGAATGGAAAAGTTTTTTAGGCTGATTTGTTCTTTTAATTTCCTGTGCATTTATCGGTAGATTAAATAACAAAACCATCAAATTGGCCTCAGAGTAGAACATTCATCTGAAAGCTAGAAATATGTGATTGAACTACCATTCCAAAGACTTGGAGATGTTACCAAGGCTGTTTATCTAATCATGCATTGAAGGAGTGCTGCAATTGATAAAGATGCTCTATTTCAGATGAGACAATAAACTTGCCTTTCAGATTGATAGAAAAGGTTGTTAGATTCTTGATTGGTCAGGGCATGAAAGAATATGAGGAAAAGGCAGGAGACTGGGGCTGAAAGGAAAATTGGATCAGCCATGGTGAAATGACGGAACAAACTCGGTGGGCCAAATGGCCTAATTCTGCTCCTATATCTTGTGATCTAAAGGTCTTCAAAGATCCCCTGACACATATTCTTAACAGTATTTATTCCTCAGCCATTAAAACACAGCATTTTTGAACAATTATTTCACTGTTATTTTTGGGCTTTGCTGTGTCAATCTGAATAGGGGCGGCACTTTAGCATAATGGTTAAAGTAATGCTTTTACAGTGCCAGCGATCACCGATCAGAGTTTAATTCCTGCTGGTGTCTGTAAGGTGTTTGTATGTTCTCCCTGCTACTGCATGGGTTTCCTCTAGGTGCTCTGGTTCCACTCACATTCCAGTGATGTAAGGTGAGCATTATTCAGTTGTAGGCATACTATGTTGGTGCTAGAAGAATGGCGGCACTTGCAAGCTACCCCCAGTGAACCCTCAAACTGTATTGCTTTTTGATGCAAATGATGCATTTCACTGTTTGTTTCAATGTGCATGTGACAAATAAAGCTATTCTTTTTCTGATCTTCTCAACATTAGTGTCTTTGCTATACTTGTTGTCTTGCATCCAGTCTTATTGTCTCCAATTTTTTCTCTGTCTACTATTTGCAGCATTTCCTATTATTTTCTCAACAGTTAGCATTGCTATTTATACAGCAATAATTCTCTCACCGTGGCAGTGCAATGCTTTTCCTTTTATGCATAAGAGGATTACCAAGGAATGTACATGGCACAGAGACTTCATTTTGCTCTTGCAAATCCAGGCATCTAATTTTGGTGACAAAGTATCACAAAAAACAAACAGAATTGTTTGTGTGGGCAAAATAAACAAATAGTTGTTGTGAGATTTGCCTGTGGTCAAATGTTAGCCAAGGTTTCCCTTTGCATAAGTGTTGATTCCTTGGTGATGGTGAGAGAGCCGGTGAATGAAGGCTATATGGGGGGTTTAGCATATGATGGCTATACCATCTTTTCTATCCTTGAATGGTATTATTTGCACACTCTTGCAATTTTAAAGCTGTACCCAGACCTCTGTCACTGTACAGTCTGAACCACAGCTTTATGGACATCTTCCAAAGCCTTTTCCCAAAGAATGCAATGTAAGTTTTATTCGTACCCTGTGCAGGAGAGTTTTCTTTAGCTACATCTTTGAGTATAGGATTCCTTGATCCATTGCATTTATTTTGCAGAAGAAAAAAATATTTTCAGGCACATGTCCATGTTTCTGTTCAATGTAAGAACCGGAATATCATACAGTAACCAGAAAATCAAATAGAGAAATCAGAAAAGACTTCAAGATTTTTTTTGCCCAGAGGATAGGTATTTATTGCCTCAGGGCTGTTTGAAACAAATTGTGTAGATATTTAAGGAGAGGCTGCACATTATGCCAGGGAGAAAGGAACAAGTAAAATAAAAATGGTTGGAAGGAGGTTTGAAAGCAATGGATCAGCTGCATGGTCTATCTGGACAGAACGTCTTGATTCTGAGCTGCAGATTCTATGTGGCAATGTTTTGAATGCTAACAATATGAATGCATTCCTTTCATTGACCACCTTAGATTAGTTTTTCTGTGGTTTATGACTTGCAGAGTGGGTCGACTGCATTTTGTTAAGCAGACCAAATTGTAAGGGAACTGAACCTGCCAAATGAATTGTGGCAGACTAAATGACCACAGTTCAGAATCTATCACATTTATATGGATTCTGGTGTTGTAATTTAGAAATTACAACACAAGATTTATAGCACTTAATCTGTTCCAATGCAACTGAGTAAATTATGTGATTTGGGCTCACAATATTGCTATAAATAAGATTGTTCCAATTAAGGTTTTATTGTGTTCATACTATTGTGAGTATCTCTGTAGCATGAGATAGTTGAGATGAAATAAACTGGTTTACATTGTCATAGGTGAGTCATTGCTAATTGTGGACCAACCATAATAATTTATTGCAGACAGAGCTAGTTTAAATTCCTAGCATGACATATACTTCAAAACGGTAACGTTTTCAGAATTCAACCCTATCATGGATATTAATAAAGTAAATGACCCCTTGAATTTACCATATTTTCCTGATGCAAAGATATTTTCAAAATTGAAGAACTGCCAATACCACGTTGCAAGAAAAAACATTAATCTTGAGAGGAAGGAGAAGGAATTGTAAGTGTTTTGCACAAGAAGCGAACCACTCACAGGTTAAAAGATGGAGGAGCTGGAATAATATTCATTACACAAACCTGAACTCCAAAAAACGGCACCGACCTCGGGGAAAAAATACAATAAAGAAGATAAGTTGATTGTGTGTCAGTGCTATTTTTTAAAATGCCATGCTGCAGTGAACCGGGATTAAAAATGGCACTGTGTTTTTTTAGAGCTCAGGTGTCTTTGTAGCTTCAGCCGGTGATCTTCACTATAGTCACTACTAAACTAGACAAAAAGAGGGTAACTGTGATGGCCATAAGAATTATAAAAGAAAAGTTCATTTAGTGTACAATAGATGAGAAACATTTGTTGTGGCGATTCAAGTAAATTAACTTGATTGAAATAATTTGAGCTTTATTGCAGATGCAGCCAAAATAGTTTGGGGCTGACAAGGTATCACTGTATTATATCTTAAAATCTTAAACCGTTAGTAATTCTAACTGGAAAGAGTTGTTTCACTTCCTTTTGAAAATATGTACGCGGAATTTAAGGTATTTCCCTTGTCTCGGTGTGAAGCTTGAATTCTGTGCATTGACCTAAGCACCCATCTTGAAAAATATTAGCTGCCTCTCTGTGCTGCAAAGGGTTAGGATTACCTCACCCAGTGTAAGTGATCAGGAAGGAAGTGACTTATCAATGTTGTAAATGATACATAATAATGTTTTTGTTGTGGTTTTGTTAAGTATGCAAGTATCTGCTAAATGTTTATAGTGATTTTTTAATAGTAACTGTATATTAAAAGAGGTAGAATGACTCCTTGAGGCAGATAGGAAGCACTACCCCTTTGATAATATAGATCAGCCTTTTTTTTAATTTTAGCAACAAATCATTATAAAACAATTTTTCAACATTTCAACAATTTAAATAATATGATGAAATAGAGAAAAAAGTAAAAATTACCAGTGGAATTTTCACCAGGAATACTGAATGCCCTTGCATCAATGGCATTAACCACTTGCCTGGATGAAATATGTCACAAATCATTAAAAGAAAAGAGAAAATTGCAGAACACCTGGTTATCATTTGCCAGTTGTCATCACATTTAATTTCAATTTATTTTAGTATTGGTGTAAAGTGAGCTACATTGATTCCACGGCCATGTTGGCATTCTACATTTCCTATGTATTTATTTTCTTGAAGGTCAGGTGAGATGTGCAAAAACCATGAACACAGCTTCACTCAATGCAAAGCCCTGAACTACTTTATGATCATTTAACAGTATCTTCATCGAGAATCTTTGCCTTAAAATAATTTAAACATAATTAACCAAAAACAAGTAGAATGAGAATTTGTAGAATGGATCACAAAGTTTCACATTGAAGATAATCATAATAAAATAATATAAGAAAGAATTTCATTGGAATCGCTCTAAGAAGTTGTCCACCAAGCCACACATCATCCTGACTCAGAAATATATAACCAGAGCTCTGTTTAAGATCTGTTTAGCTCTGTTTACCACACCCTGCTATCATGGATAAACCTGTGCAATGATGTGCAATACCACCATAAATTCTTATCTGGATGGTGTGAGAGTGCACCAATGTACACTATCACCTTTTCAATGTCAACTTGGAAATCTTGTCATCTTTGAGATGCAACGGGACGAGGATACCCTTAAGGTTAACCTCCAGGTTGAGTTGGTGGTGAAGAAGGCAAATGCGATGTTGGCATTCATTTCTAGAGGAATAGAGTATAGGAGCAGGGATGTGATGTTCAGGCTCTATAAGGCGCTGGTGAGTCCTCACTTGGAGTACTGTGGACAGTTTTGGTCTCTTTATTTAAGAAAGGTTGTGCTAACATTGGCGAGGGTATAGAGAAGATTCACTAGAATGATTCGGGGAATGAGAGGGTTAACATATGAGGAACGTTTGTCCGCTCTTGGACTGTATTCCTTGGAGTTTAGAAGAATGAGGGGAGACCTCATAGAAACATTTCAAATGTTGAAAGGCATGGACAGAGTGGATGTGGCAAAGTTGTTTCCCATGATGGGGGAGCCTAGTGCAAGAGGGCATGACTTAAGGATTGAAGGGTGCCCATTCAGAGCAGAAATGTGAAGAAATTTTTTCAGTCAGAGGGTGGTGAATCTATGGAATTTGTTGCCACGGGCAGCAGTGGAGGCCAAGCCATTGGGTGTACTTAAGACAGATATTGATAGGTATCTGAGTAGCCAGGGCATCAAAGGTTATGGTGAGAAGGCGGGAGAGTGGGATTAAATGGGAGAATGGATCAGCTCATGATAAAATGGCAGAGCAGACTCGATGGGCCGAATGGCCGACTTCTGCTCCTTTGTCTTATGGTCTTGTAAATCTTGTACATCTGATTTTAAGGTAACTTATTTTTTAAACTTCTCTTCTAATATTTGTGTATCTGTACACTTATAGTGCTACTGTGACACTATTGTCTCCTTTGGGATCAAGAAAAGTATCGATCTATATTACTGTTCCTTTAGCATCTGTAAGACACAATCCTAGAACCTCCCTAACAGTATTATGGATATGCCACACCTCAAGGACTGCAGTTGTTCAAGAAGGCAACTCAGCATCACTTCCTCAAGGGTAATTGGGAAAGGAAAATTAAATACTGGCTCAACCTGAATGAATAAACAAACTGCTTGTTTCAAGTGTTAAAATATTGTTTTATTTAATTTTTAGTTAAGTGGGGGAGGACTCACTGCATGATGTCATCTGTATTGTTCAGTTACACAAACCCACAGCTTTTGTCTTTATTATTCAGCTTTTCAACTAGCAAAATCTCATCAATGTTAAAGTGAATGACTATTTATTAATGTAGGCCTTAACGTTATGAGCTTTATTGTGCTAGCGGAAAATCAATAGAAATTATTTCAATCTACATTCATTAGCCTCAGCTGATGTTTTTCTTTAACACTTGTTAGATTTTTTTTAATTCCCAGCCAATAGTCTGCTATTATTATATTTGTCTGATTGAATTTTATTTGGTAGATGTCACTGATTAGCATTGAATTACAATTCATTATCATGCAAAAGTCATTATATATATTTAATTAAAGACAATCAAATAAATTTAGAATACACAGTGTAGTTCAAAACAATGTAAAATGTTCCTTTAAAACAGAACTAATGCTACATAAAATTTACTTTCAAAGATGCTGTTCATTGACTACAGCTCTGCATTCTATACCAACATCCCCACAAAACTAACAAATAAGGTTTAAGAACTTGGCCACAATATCTCATTATGTAACCGGATCCTCTATTTCCTCACTTGCTGACAGCAGTCAGTTCGTATTGGCAACAACAATCTCCCTCAGCACAGGTGCGGCACAAGGCTATGTGGTTATCACCCTGCTCTACTCACTTTATCTCTATAATTGTGAGGCTAAGTACATCTTCAACACCATATTTAAATTTGCTGCTTAACCACTATTGTTCAAATCAAAGGTGGTGATGAATCAGCATCTAGGAGCGAGATTGCAAATCTGACTGAATGGTGCCACAGGAACAGACTCCCATTCAACGCCAACAAAACCAAGGAGCTTATTATTGACCATAAGAAGATGAAACTGGAGAACCATGAGATAGGGATCAAGAACGGAGAGGATCAGAAACTTTAAATTCCTTGGTGTTATCATTTCAAAGGAATTGTCCTGGGTCTAGCACATTATTGCCATTACAAGGAAGACACAGCAGCACCTCTACTTTCTTAGAAGTTTGTGAAGATTCAGCATGTCATCTAAAACGTTGAAATATAACTATAGATGCACGTTGGAGAGCATACTGACTGGTTACATCCCGACCTGCAATGGAAACACCGATACCCCTAAATGGAAAAAACTATATAAGGGAATGGACCCAGCCCAGTCCATCATTGGTAATGCCTTCCCCGCCATTGAGCATGTCTACACGGACCACTGTTGCAGGGAAGCAGTGTCTAGTATCAAGGATCCTTACCATCTGGGCTATGCTCTCTTCTCACTGTTGTCATCAGGAAGGACATTTAGGAGTCTAAGGTCCCATGCCATGAGGTTCAAGAACAGTTATTACCTCTCAACAATCAGGGTCCTGAACAAAAGTAGATAACTTCACTCACCCAAATACTGAGGTTCCAACTGATTCCACAACCTATGACTCACTTTCAGAGACTCTACAACTCCTGTTATCAATATAATTTATTACTTATTTATCCATTATTATTACTTTGTTTTTCTTGCTACATTTGCACAGTTAGTTGTCTTTTGCACTCTGGTTGTCCAGCTCTCTTTGTGTGTAGTTTTTCACTGATTCTGTTGTATTTCTTTGTATCTATTGCGAATGCCTGCAAGAAAGTAAATCTCAGGGTAGTATATGGTAATGTGAACTTTGAATTTTAAGTCCATATCCATTCTCTTCATATATTGCTTTAAATTCAATGTACTATACTTCATCTCTTGGCAAAGTGAACACACAAGTAGGCTCCCAAGTTCTGTCAGTGCCATTTTAGATCTAATTAGTAGGCCATGGCTCATTCTTGAAGTTCTCATCACCTTTTGGAAAAAAGGTAAGAAAATACCTGTAAGAAATCATAAATAGGCATTGGATTAATGTCTTTTAAAAAAGTTGATGTGTCAAACTACTCAATTTGTAAATCATTTCTGCATCAGCCTTTTATTTTCTTACCTCCATCTAGTTAATCACTTTAGAGAATCTTCTGCTGAGTTCTTCCTTTTAACTCCTGAAAATAATCATTTCAGGAGTTATTGTGTGAGAAAATGTTATGTGAAACTAAACACAGCAAAGTCTAACGTAACTTCACAGTCTACTGTTGCAACCATTCTGTGCAATTACTGGCCCAAGGTTATCTGAAACACTGGGTATTTATTTCAACTTGACACCTTAATTTAGGTATTAAAAGGAGCATTTATGTAACCTTGGGATCAAACGTGTGTCGCTCAGGTTAGCATTTACTGGAATATTAGTTATTTATTCTTATTAAGGCTTTTAATTTTCGACACAAGAATAATGAAACTTTTGCTGAAGTTGCACATTCAATTTGATGAACTCCTGGAGATTTGTAGTAGATTCTCTCTCTGCTTAAGATAAAAATCTGGTATTACAGTTTAGATTTTTGATTCAATGTGCCATTCCTATTGAAGTATAATGTGTTTTTGGCTTTAGCAATTTATAATTAAGTAAATAATATAACTGCGATGGATGAAACAGGAAGCAAATAATTGTTAAAACCCATCAGTCCAATTTTCTTTCTAGATAACTGATCCTATCATGCATGTCTCTGCATCCTCATCGTCTGTGGTTTAATAGGAAAATATCCTAAATCTGGATCCTTGTTTGGAGCAAAAACAAGGAAAACTAGCATTGTTTGAATATATACAAAGAATCTGCTGGGTTTGTTCATTTGTGTGGAGGAACATCAATTGTGTGTGTGTGTGTTTTTTTCAAGCATATGCTCAAGTCTATGTTCAAACGTTAGTCCAGGCAATCTAATAATGTGTTTGAATACATAAAAGAAAGCTTCTCCAAGTAGTTTTTTTTATATAAAATCAAGTTTTCAAATGAGGTTTCCTAATCATAGTTATCTTAGAGTCTGGACCCAAGACAGGTATTAAACTGAAGGAAGGGACTTTATCAGTTATAGTGATCTCCTTTTGTTTTCAATACAGTTAGAGAAAATTAATTTGTTGTTGCCCCATGTCATTGATTAAAATATCTTTTCAAGTACCTTGCACCATAGCATAACTGAGCAATTCTACAATCCTTGTGGCATGTATATACTCACATGGTTGATAGTCGATACAGTGCTGCATAAAACTATGTCTTAAATGCAAGCAAATAGACACCAGACTCAAACCTTGCAGCAACAAAGAAACAAACTTAAAATAAAGTTCAAGATGAACTGTTTTAAAATAATCATAAATTTGTAGGACTTGTGTTAAAGAAATCATAATTTCTGGAACTAAGCAATAATTGATATTTTCTGGGCAAGATGGATATGAGTTTCCTTGCTACGCTGTATCTTTGGCTTCACTTTTTTCTTCCTACCACCAAATGATACTTGTACGTTCATTAAAAAAGGGGGAGGGCAAAGACATCAGTTTTAGGTTAAAATTAAAAGTGAGACAAAGCGTGAGCTCTCCTTGTGTGTGAATTTCTTTGAACTTCTATGAGGTCCCACCTGAGAGCAAAGATCAAAATATACAAGTGAAGTGGGAGATTGAAGAATGATTTTGTTTAGTCTTCAAATGCACGAGAGGAGTAGTTTTCCTGTGCTGCATAAAGCAGTTGATGGCTTTTGTTGTTTCTCTGATTTTCGTTGGTGCTGAAATGTGAGATTGGTGACCCTGATGTGAGCTACCCGTTCAGCTTTGGTGCCATATATTTTGTTGCAATATTTGTAGTGAAATGGCTCTTGGTATCTGGACACGCAGATGACCATTTGTGCATTTTCTATTGGAAATGAAACATTTACAGTTTTCATTGATCCAGTAGGGTCGAATACCCAATACACAGTTCAGACGGAATTAGAAGGCATGGAGAATGTTCTGGTACATTATTGGCAAAGTAACAGTGGACCTAAATAGGAGGTTATCTTCAAGGACAATCTGTTGTGCAGCCAGTACGCAATGTGAACTTGATTGTTGCATCGCATAATCTCAACGGCATACGTATAGGTTTAATCACTGCACAAAGTGTGTCCTATTGAAACAGACATTCTCTTTTCATGCTACATTTTGAAATGCCTTGCATGCATAAAAAGTGAATGTTAAAGTATGAATCAAAATGAAACCCTAATTGTTATGCAGACTCTTGCTGTGTGCATCTGTTTTGCATCTGACCTGCTTTGTAATTGCTAACTAGGCCCGAGGAATTTATCATCTGATACTGTGAACTTACCAGTCACAGCACTGTGCTCTTTGTAATTGATAGCTATCTGATCAATTTATTAGTGGGGAGAAAAGAATGATAGAACTCCAGGGAGTTCTTCTGTTTGCTTTGGCTGTTATTTTGTTCAGCATTCTGGTAGGGCAGCATAACGCTAATGATAAATGAAACCATAACCTCTTCCATTACAAAATCTTCCCCAAAAGGAGTTTGTGTGTAACTCAATCTGTCTTCTGGCTCTGTAAAATTGTTGTAAAGGTATTCTGGCTTCTTTGCCAGAAATTCTTGCTAATATTTGTCCCAATGTATTATGGTGTAAAACTGAAAGCATTTGAGTCAGTTTCAAAGATTTGAGGAATACAATACAAGAGAGTCATATGCTTCCCTACCAGAAGGACAGAAATTTTCCATGAAAGCATTCTGTGCCACTCCCAGACACCCCACATTACTGGCTCCCTATGGTAATTTAATATATTTATTCACAGAATCTCATTAGCTTAGTTTACAAATTGGGCACTTGTTTACTGCTTTTTATTAATGTTCCTGAAGTGTATACCTGGCACTAGACCACTATGCTGCAAACATATGTTTACTAAATTACCCTTATTATTCTTGTAAAATTCTCAACTCCCAGGAAGATGACAAAAACCTATTCTTCCAAGAAAAAATATCATATCATTTCAAAAGAGTGCATTGAGAGCTAGGTGACAACTTTGCACCATTTTTAAGGACTGTCGTTATATAAAATAGATGTATCTACTGCATGTCCAAAATATCAACCATCAAATCCTGGAATTTCCTATCCAAAAGCATCATACGAGTACTTTCACTAAAAGAATAACAACATTTGAGATAACACATCCCCATCTTAAGGGTAATAATAGATGAACAATAAATGCTGGTCTTAACTGCAATAACTGCATTCTGAAAGCTAACTCTACTCTAATTCCTGAGAATTTTTTAAATATTGGTTTGGTTTCACAGTGACCATGAATATAGCATTTAGAATGTGAAATTTAAGGCATTTTCCACATGCTTAAAGCTAGTTTCTTCTCCCCAACTGATTTATGGTTACATCTGGCAGAGCTAAGACTTGCCAAATTAAAATGGTTTGGAGGTGATAAGTCATCAAACTAATAGCTCATGCATATGAACTTGCCAAGAAAAGTGGGAAAATGGAAGATTGAGAAAACTTTAAAAAGCAACAAAAATCCGCTAAGCAAACACTATAGCAAGGGAACGTAGATTATGAAAGTAAACTAGTACTAAATATAAAAACAGATAAAAAAAGTTTTTATAATTATATGAAGTATAAAATGGTGGCTAAAGTGCCGTAGGTCATTCGGAATATGAGAGGGGGAATTAATATTGAGTAATATGGAAAAGGCTGAGGTCTCGAACAAGAATTTTCTGGTGGTCTTCATGGTGAAGGACACAACTTGTATACCAACGAGAGGTGTTATATATACAATAGATGGTGAGGACCTTGATGCAATCTCTGTCACTAAAGAGGTAGTGATAAGACTGCTGCTGTTCAATATATGCATTAATGATCTGGAAGAGAAGACCGAGTGCAGTGTATTTAAGTTTACTGGTGACACAAAATTGAATAGAAAAGCAAATTGTGCAGAGGATGTGGAGAGTCTGCTGAGAGATATAGATAGATTAAGTGAGTGGGCAAGAATCTGGCTGATGGAGTATAATGTTGGTAGATGCAAAGTCATCTACTATGGTAAGAAAGTGGAAGATCAGATTATTATTTAAATGGTGAAAGATTACAACCTGATATTGTGAAGAGGAACTTTGAGTTCTTGCACATGAATCACAAAAGATTGGTTTGCTGATACAACAGTGTATCAAGAAGGCAAATAGAATGTTGGCCATCGTTGCTTGAAGGATTGAATTTAAAAGCAGAGAGGTTATGCTGTAACTATACAGGGTACTTGTGAGAGCATACTTTGCGTACTACATGTAGTTCTCGTCTGCTTGCTTGTGGAAAGACATACTGGCTGTGGAGACTCTACAGAGGATGCTAAAAAGTTGACTATGTTAACCTATAAGGAGATATTGTGTTTCCTGGGACTATATTCACTGTAGTTCAGGAGAATGAGAAGGATTCGTATAGCAACATATAAAATCTTTGAAAGGATAGATAGGACAGAAACAAGAAAGTTGTTTCCACTGGTAAATGAGACCAGAACTAGGAAAATAGCCTCAAGATTCAGGGGAATAGATTTGGAACAGAAGAGGAGATACTGCTATTCCAGAGAGTGATGAATATGTGGAATTTTCTGCCCAGGGAAGTAGTAAATGCTACCTCATTAAATATGTTTAAGACACAGTAAGGTAGATTTTTGCATGGCTAGAGAATTAAGTGTAATGGGAGAAAAATAGGCTGATGGAGTTGAGTCCACACCCAGATAAGCCATGATTTTATTGAATTGTAGATCAGATGGCCTACTCTTGCAACTATATCTTATGTTGTGTTATAAAGTCAGTTTGAAAGGAGAGGAAATGCCAAAGATGATGGAATCAAAATTTGTATTGAGCTAAAGCACAAAATGGGTGAAAATAATAGACAAATCAACTTATCTTGTGACAAATATTAGTTGCCTTGGAATTAGCAAAAATGAAAATAATACTGGATACTGATATTTATTGTTACCCACTTAGCATTAGTACCAAGATGAATTTTATTTCATCTATGTTAGAATATTTCCAATTTTAAGTTCACTGTAAAATATCTACAAAAAAGCTACTAAATATCAGGATATCAGGATTGTATATATAAGATAATGTTAGGATTTTTGAAGAATGTTTAGTTTTTCTTCACTCATTTAAAGATATGAAACCTTGTTTGCATGCTCCAATTGACAGGGACTGTAAGTGCAGTAATTTACAGAAATGCCTATTGATGCCTTTCAGCCCCATCTAATTGCTTATGCATTTAGGATGATGTGAGCATTTTCAGCAGGTTTCTGAGCCTACCTTGCAAAGGCAGCCAGAAATAAGAGAAATGTCTGTTTAATTAATGCTACCATTAAAATATGCAGAAATGGATTGAGATAAATTTAAAAATAATGGTAGCCTCACTTCCATTTCACTTAAATCTATCCTGGACTGTAAAATAAAATCAACATGTTTATTATTAGCTAATATTTGTCTGCTGTTTTTATATATATTTAAAAAAATCTCCCCGTTTTCCCTTCTGCCCACTCACAAATGCAAATGTACACACATAGCTCTTAAAACAAGAGAGCCTCAAGAAATAAATCTACTGAGTATTTTTAAAAGGTAAGTGTTTAGCAAGAGTTTATGTTCAAAGAGTTCTAGTGCCTTTGTTCACAAAAACCTAAACTTAAGTAGGCGATTAAGAAGATAAATGCTATGTTAGCATTTATTGGTGAGGTATTTGAATGTAAGAGTAAAGATATCATACTGCAATTATAAAGGATTGGTGACCTTGAATGGTGTGTGCAACCTTTGTCTGGTCGCATTTAAAAAATGAAGTATTACCACAGAGAAAGTGCAATGAGGATTCACTGGACCATTTCCTGAAATATGAGGAAGATGGAGAAGGCTAGAATTCTATTCTTGAAACTTTAGAAAAGTAAGTAGTGACCTCAATGAAATATGATATTAAAAAAAATCTAGGCTCTTGGGTAGTTAAGGGAAGGTTGATCTTCTCTGACACAGGTTTGGAAAGGGGATTACAATTCCAAATTAAGGAATAGTAATCCTTAATAGCTGATAGTACCCCCATCCATCAAATTGCCTTTTTAAAAACACCCTTTTGGAAAGCACTATAAGTGATGGGGGAGAAAAAGAAAAGAAAACTTTGTGATCTTAAAAGCTTCTTTCCCCAGACAGTTAATATGATCACCTTCTAGGTGATTAGCCATCCCCCGCCCCCATCTCCGTCTATTTCCTCATTCGCTATACTGCACTTTAAACGGATTTTATAATTTGCTTACACTGTAAGTACATGCTGATAAATTTTGCACATTTATTCCATATTAGTACTTCTAACTTTATTTTTATATCTTTATATTTTATAATAGTTCAATGTTTTTTTTATTGTGGGTCACACCAACACATTACAGAATATACTCCGTATATGTGTAAATGTATACGGTGGATAAAGTCAATCCTTGATCTTTGTCAAATTTGTGCTGAAATTATGAGGATAGCTGATCTTTGGAATTTTCTATTCTGGAGGGCTTTGGAGGCACAGACATCATTTTCATTGGAGTTAAGGCATGAAAATGATATTGAGGTGGGTGATCAGTCTTTTACTCGTTGAATGGCTCAGCAGGTTAGAGTGTGAGTGAGCTCCACCTGCCCATGCTTCTAATATTTAGGATCTTAAATAATGCACACATTGTAACTCTATGCCTTTTCTCTTGTAGTGAAGGTCATGGACTGAACACTGTGAATGAAGTAACATGCCAGAATGGCTATGTAGTTTTCCAAGTTGTCTTACTGTGCATTATAGTTACAAAAAGTTTCAATCCAAAAGTTATATTGCCATTCCAGATGTTAAGTGGCGAGGTACTTTGACTGGAGGAAATTTGCAGCCATCCAATCGACACAAAATCCAGACACTGAGTCAGTGTTATGTTAAAGTGAATAGTCAATATTGTTAATAGGGCTACCAATATATTGAGCATCTTTCTGCTGAAGGAGAGCCTGCTTTTTTTCATTATCCTTGGAGATCCTGCCAAACATATAAGAACGTAGCAATCTCGAGCAAATCCTGACTGAAACCTTGCAGGTACTGGAACAGTTTCATGATACAGAGGGCTAAATCTTGCGGTATTTTGTGATGCATTCTTACAGTCATGGTAGTTAACTATCTGGTCAGTAGTCCCTGGGAAATGATCATTGAGGAACCTTGAGTGGCAGGGTAAATTATGATATTTCCATAAAGCATAAAGTCACTGATGGTCATTGATGTGCTGCCACAATAGCTTACTTGTGCATTCATAAAGAGCAAGCTGTTGCTGAATGTGGCATTAACTGGTATCTTGCTGCTGCTCACAATACATTGCCTTGAGATTCACAAAGCCAATCTGAATGTCACTTTTACACTTTCAGTTCTCATGGATTATAGGTTTCCAGGAATCAATGGGGATTTTGCATTTCTTGATGGAAACTCTGAATACATCCTTTATTGTGTGAGTGCAAATACTGCTGTGGGGTCCAAGCAATGAAAATTTAACTTTAGGGCAAAATAGCATACTCCAGTAAGTCATGTGGATGAGAACACAATTGTAAATGCATTCTCCAGTACAAACAGGAGTCCAAAATGAAGAAACCAAACTAGTTTGTTCTTCTTCTGAAGCCACCTGTTAATTCAAAGTAGCAGCTGACTACATTGAACACAGTGGACTACCTTTATCGTGAACACTTTATGTGAACTCTATTTATGCAGACCCCAATAATGTTGTTTTTTTCAGTGATAACATGCCAGTGACATATTTAGTAACCTTTCGACGTCACAAATAGTTTGCAGTGCATGTGTAGCTCATAGAGCAATGCATAGCACAGTTTCCTGTTCCATGAACTATCAAGGAAGCCGACATTCCTCGAAGTTCTGTGCCATTGAGACAACTGCACCTCTCAATTAGAGAAGAAAATTGCTTTTTCTTACATCAACAGCAACCAGTTGGACGTGAGAAACGTGAAAAGACGTAGCTCACTCAGGTTTGCTGATTGATTAGAAAACTTGCAGCAGTTTGGTGTTTTGAGCAGCTGCCAATCAGCTTTTGGATTTGATTGGTATGAGCAAATTAAAATAACGCATGGGCAAGTGGGGCGGCCATCATTGGAGTGGACAGAATTATGACCGAATGGGGATTTTAAGGCTTTAGCTCTTCAAGGCTTCAGCGAGTAAAGGCTTCAGACTGAGAAAGAGAAAAGCTGCACATAGATCTTTTTCCCCACAGTTTATTTATAGTTTTTTTTTTCCTTCTTTATGTTTGCTCAGTTAGAACAGGAGGGGTGCCAGGCAGGGTAGTTGAATGCTCCTCTTGCAGAATGTGGGAAGGAAGGGAGACCTTCAGTGCTCCTGACGACTATACCTGCGAGAAGTGCAACCAGCTGCAGCTTCCAACACTCTGTGTTAAGGAGTTGGAGCTGGAACTGGATGAACTCCAGGTCATTTGGGATGCTGAGGGGTGATAGATAGGACACATAGAGAGGTAGATACACTCAAACTGCAGAACACATGAAACTGGAGACAAGAAGGAGAAAGGGTTAAACAACCAGTGCAGAGTACCCCTGTGGCCACCCCCCCCCCGCCCAAGCAAACAATAGGTGTAGCACTTTGGATACTGATTGGTGGGGGCGGGGGGAATGACCGAACAGAGGAAAGTCTCAGTCATCAAGCCTCTGGCACTGAGTCTGACTCTGTGATTCAAAAGGAAAGTGGGGAGAAGAGAAGAGCGGTGGTGATAGGGGTTTCCTTAGTTAGGGGAACTGAAAGGAGGTTATGTAAATGAGAATGAGATTCCCAGATTGTATGCTACCTCCTGGATGCCACTGGCTGGGACATCTAGGATCGAGTCTTCAGCATTGTTAAGTGGGACATTGAACAACCAAAGATCATGGTCCATGTAGGTACCAATGAAAAAGGTAGGAAGAGAAATGAGGTTCTGCAAAGTAAATTCAAGGAGTTGGGTGCTAAGTTAAAGAGCAAGACCTCAAGGGTTGTGATCTCAGAAATGCTAGTGCCACATGCTAGTGAGGCCAGAAGTAGGAAGAATATACAGCTTAATATGTGGCTGTGGAGTTGATGTTGGAGGGAGGGCATCAGATTTTTGGATTATTGTGCTCTCTTACAAGAAAGGTGGGACCTGTACAGAAGGGACGGTGTGCACCTGAACTGAAAGTGGACTAATATTCTAGTGGGAAGGCTTGCTAGTGCTTCACAGGATTGGGATGTGGTTAAACTAGAACTGTAGGGGAATGGGAATCAGAGTACCAGAACAGATAGTGGAGAGGTTGTGGAAACAGATATTGATAAGCTCTCAGATAAAGTCAGGAATCAAAAAGTTGAGCATGGTGTGACTGATATCCTGAGTTTCATATACTTCAATGCAAGAAGTATCATCGAGAAGGCATAGATCAACAAATACAATTATGATATTGTAGCCATTAGAGAGCCTTAGTTGCCAGAGGGGCAGGACTGGCTGCTCAATATTCCAGGAAACCTTTGTTTTAGATGTGTCAGAGTGGGATTAATTAAAGGAGGAGGGGTGGTTTTACTAGACAGGGAAAATATAATAGCAGTACTCAGTCAGAACAGACTGGAGAACTTGTACAGTGGGGTGTTATGGGTGAAACTGAGGAATAAGAAAGGTTTGACCACATTAATGGGGCTATATTCCAAACCATCCAACTGTCCAAGGGATTTAAAGATCCCTAATTTGTAGAGCGATTGCAGACTGTTGCAAGAACCATAAGGTTGTAGTAGTAGGTGATTTTAACTTTCCACATATTAACTGTGACTCCCATATGGTAAAAGGACTAGATGGGAAAGAGGTTGTCAAATGCATTCAGGAAAGTTTCCTTAATCAGTACATAGAAGTCTCAAGAGGAGTGTGTGACACTTGATCTACTATCAGGGAATGAGGCAGGGCAGCGACAGAAGTTTGTGGGGAGGAGCACTTTGCTTCTAGTGATCGTAATTCCACTAGTTTCAAAGTAAATATACAAAAAGATAGGTCTGGTCTGCAAGTTGACATTCTAAATTTGGGAAAGGCCAATTTTTATGGTATTAGAAAGGATATGGCAAGTGTGGATTGGGACAGGCTGTTTTCTGGCAAAAGTGTACTTTGTAAGTGTGAGGCCTTCAAAAGTGAAATTTTGAGATGTGCCTCTTAGAATAAAAGGTAAAGATTGCAGGTTTAGGGAATCTTGGTTTTCAAGAGATATTGAGGCCATGGTTAAGAAATTAAAGTAGCTGTACATCAGACATAAGCAGGTAGGAACAAATAAGGAACTTATGGAGTACAAGAAATGCAAGAGAACACTTAAAAAAGAAATCAGGAGAGCTAAAAGAATGCATGAGGTTGCCTTAGCAGACAAGGTGAAGGAGAATTCAAAGAGATTCTACAGATATGTTAAGAACAAAAGTATTGAAAGAGACAAAATTTATCCACTGCAAGATCAGAATGGTAATCCATGCATGGAGCCAAGAGAGATGTGGGAGATCTTAAATGATTTTTTTGCATCTCTTTACTCAGGAGATGGACACAGAGTCTATAGAAGTGAGGCAAAGTGGCATCAACTTCATGGATCCTATACAGATAACAAAGGAAAAATCCGCAGTTCCCAACAAGGTGTTGCCTTGGACCCGGTGGGGGGTAAGTGCAGAAATTGACGGGGCATAACAAAAGTAATTAAATCATCCTTAGCGACAGCTGAGGTACCAGAGGATTGGAGGATAGCCAATGGTGTTCCGCTGTTTAAGGAAGGCTCTTAAAAATAAGCCAGGAAATTATAAGCAAGTGAGCCTGACATCAGTTGTAGGAAAGTTTTTGGAAGGTATTCTAAGGGACTAGATATGAGTATTTGGATGGATTTGGACTAATTGGGGATAGTCAGCATGGATTTGTGCATGGTACATTGTGTCTAACTAATCTTATCAAGTCTTTTGAGGAAGTTACCAGGAAAGTTGATGAAGGCAAAGCAGTGGATATTGTCTACATGGACTTTAGCAAGACATTTGACAAGATCCCACATGTGAGATTGGTCATGAAGGTTCAGTCACTTGGCATTCAAGATGCAGAAGTAAATTGGGTTAGGCGTTGGCTTTGTGGTTGAAGCCAGAGAGTGATAATAGATCGCTGCTTGTCTGACTGGAGAGCTGTGACTTATGGAGTGCCACAGGGATCAATACTGGGTTTTCTGTTGTTTGTCATCTATATCAATTATCTGGATGATAATGTGGTTAACTGGACTGGCAGACTCATAGATGATGCCAAGGTTGAGAGTGTACTGGACAGTGAGGAAGACCATCATGGCATGCAGCAGGATCTGGACTAGCAGGAAAAATGGGCTGAAAATGGCAGATGAAATTTAGTGCAGACAAGTGTGAGGGTGGGTCTTCCAGTGAACAGAAGGATACAGAGGAGTACTTTAAAACAAAGGGATCTGGGAATACAAGAGGGCACAGTTTTAAGGTGCTTGGAAGTAGGTACAGAGGAGATGTCAGGGATAAGTTTTTTACACAGAGAGTGGTGAGTGCGTGGAATGAGCTGCCGGTGGCAGTGGTGAAGGCAGATATGATAGGGTCTTTTAAGAGACTCCTGGACAGGTACATGGAGCTCAAAAAAATAGAGGGCTATGGGTAACCTTAGGTAATTTCTAAGGTAAGAACATGTTCAGCACAGCTTTGGGGGCCGAAGGGTCTGTATTGTGCTGTAGGTTTTCTGTGTTCTTAGTGAATAATTCCTTGAAAATGGTGTCTCAGGTAGAGAGGGTCATAAAGAAAGCTTTTGGAACATTGACCTTCATAAATTAAGGTATTAAGTATAGGAGACAACAGGAATTCTGCAGATGCTGGAAATTCAAGCAACATACATCAAAGTTGCTGGTGAACGCAGCAGGCCAAGCAGCATCTGTAGGAAGAGGTGCAGTCGACGTTTCAGGCCGAGACCCTCCGTCAGTCCTGACGAAGGGTCTCGGCCTGAAACGTCGACTGCACCTCTTCCTACAGATGCTGCTTGGCCTGCTGCGTTCACCAGCAACTTTGATGTATATTAAGTATAGGAGATGGGATGTTATGTTGAAGTTGTATAAGATGTTGGAGAGGCCTAATATTGAGTATTTTGTGCAGCTTTGGTCACCCACCTACAGAAAAGAATCAGAATCAGGTTTATTATCACGGGCATGTGACGTGATTGTGAGCTTCCGGAAGGGTAAGAAGAAGGAACACATACCAATCCCCACAGATGGATCACAAGTGGAGAGAGTGAGCAGCTTCAAGTTCCTGGGAGTCAAGAACTCTGAGGATGTAACCTAGTCCCAACATATCGATGTAGTTCTAAAGAAGGCATAGAGCAGCTATACTTTATTAGGAGTTTGAAGAGATTTGGCATGTCAACAAATACACTCAAAAACTTGTATAGTTGTACCGTGGAAAACATTCTGACAAGCTGCATCACTGTCTGGTATGGAGGAGGGGCTACTGCACAGGACAGAAAGCAGCTGCAAAGGGTTGTAAATCTAGTCATCTCCATCTTGGGCACTACCCTACAAAGTGCCCAGGACACCTTCAGGGAGGATGTCTCAGAAAGGCAACGTCCATTATTAAGGACCTCCAGCATGCAGGGCATGCTGTTTTCATGCTGTTTTCTCACTGTTACCATCAGGTAGGAGGTACAGAAGCCTGAAGGCACACACTCAGCAATTCAGGAACAGCTTCTTCCCCTCTGCCATCCAATTCCTAACTAGACATTGAATCTTTGGACACTACCTCACTTTTTTTTAATATACAGTATTTCTGTTTTTTGCATGTTTTTTAAATCTATTCAATATACGTAATGCATTTACTGGTTTATTTATTATCAGTTTTATGTTATTTATTACTATTATTATTTTCTTTTCTCTGCTAGATTATGTATTGTGCTGCTGCTAAAATTAACAAATTTCACGTCACATGCCGGTGATAATAAACCTGATTCTAATTCTGAAATTTGTTAACTTAGCAGCAGCAGTTCAATGCAATGCATAACATAGAAGGAAAAAAAATAATAATAAATAAGTAAATCAATTACGGTATACGTATATTGAATAGATTTTTAAAAAGTGCAAAAAGACAGAAATTCTGTATATTTTTAAATAGTGAGGTAGTGTTCAAGGATTCAATGTCCATTTAGGAATCAGATGGCAGAGGGGCAGAAGCTGTTCCTGAATTGCTGAGTGTGTCTCTTCAGGCTTCTGTATCTCCTACCTGATGGTAACAGTGAGAAAAGGGCATGCCCTGGGTGCTGGAGGTCCTTAATAATGGAGGCTGCCTTTCTGAGACACCGCTCCTTGAAGATGTCCTGGGTACTTTGTAGGCTAGTACTCAAGATGGAGCTGACTAGATTTACAACATTTTGTAGCTTCTTTCGGTCCTGTATAGTAGCCCCCACCCCCACCCCAGTACCACGATGCAGCCTGTCAGAATGCTGTCCATGGTACATCTATAGAAGGTATTGAGTGTATTGCTTGACGCGCCAAATATCATTCAAACTCCTAATGAAGTACAGCCACTGTCTTGCCTTCTTTATAACTGTATCGATATGTTGGGACCAAGTTAGATCCTCAAAGATCTTGACACCCAGAAACTTGAAACTGCTCTCTCTCTCCACTTCTGATCCCTCTGAGGATTGGTGTATGTTCCTCTGTCTTACCCTTCCTGAAGTCCACAATCAGCTCTTTCGTCTTACTGATATTGAGTGCCAGGTTGTTGTTGTGGCATCACTCCCCTAATTGGCATATCTCATTCCTCTCGTCACCACCTGAGATTCTACCAACAATGGTTGTATCGTCAGCAAATTTATAGATGGTATTTGTGCTATGCCTAGCCACACAGTCATGTGTATGTAGAGAGTAGAGCAGTGGGCTAAGCACACACCCCTGAGGTGCATCAGTGTTGATTGTCAGGGAGGAGGACATGTTATCACCATTCCAGTTAGGAAGTCGAGGATCCAAATGCAGAGGGAGGTACAGAGGCCCAGGTTCTTCAACTTCTCAATCAGGATTGTGGGAATGATGTGATGGTATTAAATGCTGAGCTATAGTCAATGAACAGCATCCTGACGTAGGTGTTTGTGTTGTCCAGGTGGTCTAAAGCCGCATGGAGAGACATTGTGATTACATCTGCCATTGACCTACTGTGGCAAGAGGCAAATTGCAATGGATCCATGTCCTTGCTGAGACAGGAATTCAGTCTAGTCATGACCATCCTCCCAAAGCATTTCATCACTGTAGATGTGAGTGCTACCAGGCGATAGTCAATCATGATGTAAATAAGGTTGAAAGAGTACAGAGAAAATTTATAAGGATGCTGCCAGAAATGGAGGATTTGAGTTATAAGGAAAGATTGAATAGGTTAGGACTTTATTCCTTGGAATATAGGAGATTGAGGGGGCAGTTTGATAGAGGTATGCAAACTTATGTGGAGTATAGATAGGGTAAACGTAGACCTTTTCCACTGAGGTAGGGTGAGACTACGTCTAGAGGTCATGAGTTAAGTGTGAAAGGTTGAAAGTTTAAGGGGAACATAAGGGGAAACATATTCACTCAGAGGGTTATGAGAGTGAGGAATGTGTTGCCAGCGCAAGTGGTTCATGCGAGTTTGATTTCAAAGTTTAAGAGAAGTTTTGATAATTATATGAATGGTAGCGGTATGGAGAGCTATAGTCTGGGTGCAGCTCGATGGGACAAGGCAGTTTAAATGGTTCAGCATAGACAAGATGAGCCGAAGGACCTGTTTCTATGTTGTACTTTTCTATGACTCTATGATCAGTAATGAACTCCAATGAAGTTCTAGATGTCTTAGTGATCTTTCTCGTGTTTCTGTGTAACAGATAATGAAAACCACTGCTGAATTGATAGATCAATTTATTAGAAATCGGCATTTGAACTCAACAACTCTTATCCCATGGTTAAAAATATAGCATTTCTTCTTCTTGTTACTCATTATGGACTTGTTAGTAAGGAAACCTTGCAATTTAAACTATAATCATAATTATCAAACAGCCGTTTGTACCAACAGTATTATCTTCCAACTAATGAAGATGCTTAATGATTGCTGTAATTACATTGTTTTCAATAGCATATAATGCCTTCTTGTCCAGCTTGCATTTACTGTATACATTTTAGTATGTTAACTCAACCAGAGATTCATACAAGTTCAGGAGTCATGGCCTCAACATAAGGGTTAAGACTGATAAAGTGATCAGTGGATTGAAAAGTGAAAATAAATTCCTTCATTCAAAGAATGGTGAATCTTTGTAATTCCCACGCATAGAGGGCTGAGGAGGCCAAGTCATTATGTTATTAAATTGAGTGGATTACAAAATGTGCAGTTAATCTGTTATCACAGTTCAGATAGTCTAAATATTAACCCGTCACAAAGAAAATACCTCAGTTTACGTTAGATCTAACTACCAGCAGACTGCTTCCATTCATATCTAAAGTATAGACTCCTTTAACAGCAAATTGTCATCATTATATGGTGAACCTCTATTTTTTTAAAGAAAAAGAGTAGTAATTCTAACTGTGATTTAATTAAATGTATTTGCAGTTCTGCTAAGTACTACCGATGCCTTTAATTTTAGTCATCCCAAAACAGTCCACCATTACATGGTGACACTGGAAGTAGAGATGTTACTTCGCAGTGCCAGAGACCCAGGTTTGATCCTGTCCTCAGTTGCTCTGTCAGGTTTGTTTGTTCCTCAGTGGCCACGTGGATTTCCTCCAGATGCTCTGCCACATCCTGAAGACATGTAGATTGGTAAGTTAAATGGCCAATATAAGTTTCCCCAAATATGTAGGTAAGTGGTAGAATCTGGAAAAAGTTGGTAGGAATGTTGGGAGAATAGAAAAAAAAAAGGATTAGTGTAAATCAGTGAGTAAATCATAGATCTGTAGACTGGGTGACGTGCTTTTCTCTCTCTGTGACTCAATGACACTAGGTGTTTGGAGCATTCATAATACATAGAGAAGCGGGTAGCAAGGATGTAATTAAATCAAATGATTTTTAGAAAATTCATAGGCTGCTTTTTCTTGAACGTTTACAGCATTATTTGTTACAAATTAATTACAAATCAAGAAAAAAAATGTGTGTCATGGTATTTTCTATTATACATCCTTTATTGGGTTCACATCTATTTGGTGATGAATTTTATTTTTAACCTATTAGCTCATTCACAAGAAGATTTAATTGGATGCATCAAATTATAAGAGGCTTACATCCAAAGAAATAGGATGAGGCTATTTCCCTCAGCAGAAAAATCAATAGCGAGGGGAGCATAGGTTTAGGATAACAACTACTTCAGAGAAGAATGAAGGAACAGCTGTTTCTACCCAGGCAGTCAGGCACTGGGTTAAAAGCATGGTTGAGGCAGAAAATCTCAGAAAATTTAAAAGAAGGCACTTGATGTGCATTAACCTATAAGTCCTGGACTAAGAGCTGGAAAGAAAGATTAGTTTGATGGCTCTTTCATTGCTGACTTGGTCAAGATGGGCATATGACTTCTTTTTGAGATGGAAATTTCTATGAGTCCATTTATTTTCCCGTTTCATACTCACTTTTTGGTCTTAAGTCCAAAATCAGAAGTAAATTTAATGTGGAATATTTATTATTCCTCTTGCCAGAAATATCAGTATGTATGAATGCAAGGGGTGTAAAAGAAGATAGCTACTTAGCATTGACTCTATGCTCACTGTTGGAACAGATTATTGTTTGAACATTTTGGTGCATTGCTGTAATTACTGTACTGTACTTAACAGCTGGAAAGGGAAAAATTAAAAATTATAGTGTTTTCCTTTGAGTTTATCAAAACACCAACATTGCCGGTGCAGCCTCGTACACTGACTGTTCACAATCATTTCATATCAGTCTGACTTAATCTATTATTTTGCTCTGTTTCTCTGAGCTACATTTAATTTTGCTAAGTATGTTAATGGATGTCCCTCACACAGGACAATTGGTGTTTCCTGTCCCATTTTTAGTACAAAAGATGTTTGCAGCATTTTTTATCTATTTTTACATACTCAAATTGTAGACCCAAAAGAGCTTTCCAGCCATCATCATACTGAGATGGCGGACTGGTGCCTCAGCTGCTGGTTAGTTTACTTTCAACTGAATTATGAACTTGCAACTATTTTTAGCATGCAGGATTTTCAGTACTTTATGTAATTTCTTTCTTTGATTTAGTTTTACTATTTCCTCCTTATGACTACACCCAAGTCCACACTTAAGGGGCGAAGAAGGAGGATTATTTTCAAAAGCGATAAATTAGTATACTACTTGATTTTTCATTATGTTTCTTTTCTACTAAATGAAGCTTCTGATCCTGACTCCCTGCTAGCCCTCAAGTTTATGCAGAGGCATTTACCATTCAAAAATTCCTGCCAAGTTGCTCCAACTTGGTTGTCATAACTTGGCCAGTTGTGGAGCAGAAAGCCCATTCCTGCAATTGGACTACGTTTACATTTCCTTTCCAACAAAGAGTTTCAATAGAGCAGGAGCAGCTTGGATCAAATTCCTAATTACTGTCTTAATTCATGCTGTACCAGGCAACAATGTGCATTACTTCCATCAATGTCCTTTGCTAGCTCTTTTTGCTTCTAACATAGCGGGAAGAGTATTTTGTAAGTCGGAATCTCTACAAATATTTGTTAATTGTATACTTCAGTATGGATCATCAGGGTAACGTGTTTAATATGGAAAGTATACATTTCATAAATTGTATATTATGTAATTGTCATCTATCTTTCAATTTTTCTTTTGATAGGTTTAACATAGACGGTGCTTACTATGACAGGCTTGCTACCACCTATTTGACCAATCATTTGGACTGTGAGACAGCAAATCAAAAAATGTGACTTTAACAATATATGTGATAATAACTACTCATTCAGGAAATTTAAGTTTACTTATATGGAATCTCATTTCCAAACTCTTGAATATTTTCAAAATGCAATGCAATATGCATCAATTTTGGAAGCACATTGAATACTGCTCCTGAAATTAAAATTTTAAGAACTGAGTTCAACATGGGCATATAAATACATCATGTGTTTGGCATAAATATTGGAAGAAAAAAATCAGCTTTTTATTATTTTAGTCTCTTTTATCTTCATCACTTAATCTCATGTGTGTTTCCCAGCATGTATTTTCCATCATTGTACATCACTTAAATCTAGCTTGCTATACTTCATCATTTCTGTTCTTGACTTTGGAATAAGAACTGAGCTGAAACTGTCATGTGACATTAGACTCATTAAAATTTCTTCTGGCTGCCTGCAGAGAAGTAGTGTTCTTGCGCACGTAATATGCTAGGAGTAGTATATGCAAATGTTGCAAATCCCAGACATCCAATGCAGCTACACACCATAACTGTGCACAGCTTCAGGGAGTGATGAAAAGCAGGAACTTGGCAGTTAGAGTGGCTAAATAATGAAGTTCAAATAGTAGGATTGAGTTGAAATGGCTGAAACAGGAGTGATGAGATCAAAATGATTCTGACAGAAATCTTATGATGTTCTGTTCAGAATTAAAATGTGTAACATGTGATGGATATTCAGTTCCTGAGCCAGGAGGTCAGGGGTGGAGGGGGTGGCTCTTGTTCATTGCTAAGTTTAGCTTTCTAAACACAGCAGCTCCTACTTGTAAAGATTAAATGATAGCTAGTTCTTCGCTTCCAAAGATATGGAGGGAAGAAAAGTCCTCAGGAGTGATGGCACAATCGTTAGTGACTGTAGAGGTCAATTCTGGACCGGCAGACTCTGGAGCAATAGGGATATGGGAACAGCTGCGCTACAAGCATTTGGGTAGCAGTATCCTTCCTGCATCTGCTCCTCTTCAGCAGTCACTCTTCTCGATTCCTCAAAATCCTTGGCTGCTCTGTGAATCAATGTTCTCCAGCGGTCTCTGTCACAAGCCAACTGCTGCAACTCATTGACCTCAATATTTGCCTGAGAGAGCTGCTGCTTAAGTTGGTCTTTATACCTCTTGTGCAGGGCACCAAGATCTCTGTTGCCCTCAGTAACCTGGAGTTGTCTACGTGGCCTGGCCAACGGAACTGCTTGAGCAACAAAGTGGTTTCCAATGCTTGGAAGTTGAGCCTTCTCCAGGGCCTCGTTGTTGGAGACACGATCATGCCAGCTGATTCCCGTGATGGAGCAGAGGCAGTGCTGATAGAAGTGCTCAAGCAACCTGATTTGCTTGCGCTACAAGACCCAGGCTTCGGAGCCGTACAGCAGTGTTGTGATGATGGCTGCCCTGTACACCTGGATTTTTGTGGACGGACACAGCTAGTGGTTCTTCCACACACGTCTCTGGAGGTGTCTAAAGGCACTGCTGGGTCTGGCAAGACAATTATCAATGTCCCTTACTGCACAGGTAGGTGAACTGCTCAACCATGGTGAGAGGGTCATCAATAGTGATCTGAGGTGGGATGTAAACAGCATGAGAGGGCTTCTGATAGAGGATCATTGTTCTCTTCAGACTGACCGTTAACCCAAAAGCCCTTGCAGCCATGGAAAACCGAGTGTCTGCAGCCTGTAGCGCATCTCAAGCAATAACAAGGTGGCCTACAGGGAAGAAGTCATCACTCTGATACAGTGGTGTCAAGAAAACAACCTCTCCCTCAATGTCGCAAAAACAAAGGAGCTGATTGTGGATTACAGGAGGAATGGAGACGGGCTAACCCCTATTGCCATCAATGGATCTTGGGTTGAGAGGGTAATCATTTTGAGGTTCCTCAGCATCTACATCACCGAGGACCTCGTAGTCTGTACACACTAGCTGTGTGGTGAAAAAGCCACAACAGCACCTCTTTCACCTCAAATGGTTGAGAAAGTTTGGTATGGGCTCCCAAATCCTAAGAACTTTCTACGGGGGCACAATTGCGAGCATCCTGACTGACTGCATTACTATCTGGTATGGGAACTATACCTCCCTTAATTGCAGGTTTTTGCAGAGAGTGGTGCGGACAGCCCAGCGCATCGGTGGTTGTGAACTTCCCATGACTCAAGACATTTAGAAAGACAGGTGTGAAAAAAGGGCCCGAAGGATCATTAGGGACCTGAGTCACCCCAACCACAATCTATTCCAGCTGCTACCATCTGGGAAACGGTATCACAGCATAAAAGCCAGGACCACAGGCTCCAGGATAGCTTCTTCCATCAGGCCATCAGACTGATTAACCCACACTGATTTGAGTGTATTTCTATGTTACATTGACTGCTCTATTTATTATAAATTATTATAAATTACTATGATTGCACATTTCACATTTAGACGGAAACGTAGCATAAAGATTTTTACTCCTCATGAATGTGAAGGATGTAAGAAATAAAGTGAATTCAATTCAGTCCTGTGTGTGTGAGAGAAGAGCAATCATCCGCATATAGTAGGTCGAGAATGGGCTCTTGCATGGTTTCTGTTCGGGCGAGAAGGAGGTAGAGGTTGAAGATATTTTGTTCAGTACCGAACAGAGTGTAGATGCTCTCCAGTATGGTCTCTTGCTTCCCATGGCATCATACTGAAAAAGATGGCAAAGAGCATTGTAAGTTAAACATCCAACTCAAATACATTGTTCAGCTTCTGGTCGTAAAAAGGAGTCAGTCTTCTGTTCTTAATGTTAATAAAGAGCGCAGCCTCCTGTACGTCTGGGACAAGCAGTCAGGACGCCGCTTTTTGGTCAACACCGGAGCGGAGATCAGCATCTTACCTCCAACGAGTTACGACACCCGCAACAGAGAACCGGGACCCACCCTGAGGGCCGCTAATAGCAGCACAATACGAACCTACAGCACCCGCACGGTGCGGCTACAGTTCAGTTCCAGCCGGTTCACGTGGGACTTCACACTGGCCGCCGTGGCCCAACCACTGCTGGGGGCAGATTTTCTACAAGCCGACGGGGCGGACACCGGGCACCGCTACAGCAGCCCTACGAGGGACCGTTTAAGGTGATCAGGAACAACGGGTCCACGTTCGTGCTGGACATTGGGGGGAGAGAGGAGGTATTCACGGTGGACCGACTCAAACCGGCCCATGTGGACTTGGCGCAACCGGTCCAGGCTCAGGCACCGCGGCGCAGGGGCAGACCTCCCAAACAGAGGCCGATCCAGACTGTGGACATTGGAGGAGGTATCGCCGGTTCTGGGGGGGGGGGTTATGTGGCGACCCACTTTCTGGCACACACGAACCGGCTCACAACAGCGCGCGCAGGCAGAGGGCCGGCCCCAAAAAGGGCACCAGGCCATCTTCACCAGCAAGGGGAAAATTCCGCGCGCAGAAAGGGTCTGGGAATATGCATTCCCCACAGCAAACCCGCCCAGGGAGGGCGGGAATGGGAAGGCTTTAAAGCGGGCCGCGAAGTTTGAATAAATCTCTTTCATCGCAACTCTAACTCACCGACTCCGTGTGGTTATTCTAGTGCTGTGTGTAGCACACCGCTACAATGTTTTATTAAAGTGCTGTGCAGTTTTCAGGCAGTGTAAAAATTACCTGCTCAGAGCAATGGTTGGTCTGCAGCAGCTGTAAAAGAAAATGAGAATGACTATTGTGTGTGAAGACACATAAGTGGCAAAGAAGCTGTATATATAATGAGTGCAGTTCCCGCTTATTAGGAACGGGGTAAGGAACGTCAAGAAGCATGAAAGAAGCACAAGGTGAACTAGAGTCCATTCCACTGACTTTGATTTTGACAGTGGATAACTGGTTTGTCTGCATCATTGGTGTGTCTTTTTAGTTTGTAGAAATTGTATCTGTGTTTTGAAAACACTTTGTTTTTTAAAAATCCTCTAAGTTTAACATGTGTTTAAAGAACCACACATCAAAGTTGCTGGTGAACGCAGCAGGCCAGGCAGCATTCTAGGAAGAGGTACAGTCAACGTTTCACGCCGAGACCCTTCGTCAGGACTAACTGAAGGAAGAGTTAGTAAGAGATTTGAAAGTGGGAGGGGGAGGGGGAGATACAAAATGATAGGAGAAGACAGGAGGGGGAGGGATGGAGCCAAGAGCTGGACAGGTGATTGGCAAAGGGGATATGAGAGGATCATGAGACAGGAGGTCCAGGGAGAAAGACAAGGGGGAGGGGAACCCAGAGGATGGGCAAGGGGTATAGTCACAGGGACAGAGGGAGAAAAAGGAGAGTGAGAGAAAGACTGTGTGTATAAAAATAAGTAACAGATGGGGTACGAGGGGGAGGTGGGGCCTTAGCGGAAGTTAGAGAAGTCGATGTTCATACCATCAGGTTGCAGGCTACCCAGACGGAATATAAGGTGTAGTTCCTCCAACCTGAGTGTGGCTTCATCTTTACAGTAGAGGAGGCCGTGGATAGACATGTCAGAATGGGAATGGGATGTGGAATTAAAATGTGTGGCCACTGGGAGATCCTGCTTTCTCTGGCGGACAGAGTGTAGATGTTCAGCAAAGCGGTCTCCCAGTCTGCGTTGGGTCTCGCCAATATATAAAAGGCCACATCGGGAGCACCGGACACAGTATATCACCTCAGTCGACTCACAGGTGAAGTGTCGCGTCACCTGGAAGGACTGTTTGGGGCCCTGAATGGTGGTAAGGGAGGAAGTGTAAGGGCAGGTGTAGCACTTGTTCCGCTTACAAGGATAAGTGCCAGGAGGGAGATCAGTGGGGAGGGATGGAGGGGACGAATGGACAAGGGAGTCGCGTAGGGAGCGATCCCTGTGGAAAGCAGAGAGAGCCGGGGAGGGAAAGATATGCTTCGTGGTGGGATCCCGTTGGAGGTGGCGGAAGTTACGGAGAATAATATGTTGGACCCGGAGGCTGGTGGGGTGGTAGGTGAGGACCAGGGGAACCCTATTCCTAGTGGGGTGGCGGGAGGATGGAGTAAGAGCAGATATACGTGAAATGGGGGAGATATGTTTGAAAGCAGAGTTGATAGTGGAGGAAGGGAAGGCCCTTCCTTTAAAAAAGGAGGACATCTCCCTCGTCCTGGAATGAAAAGCCTCATCCTGAGAGCGGATGCGGCGGAGACGGAGGAATTGCGAGAAGGGGATGGCGTTTTTGCAAGAGACAGGGTGAGAAGAGGAATAGTCCAGATAGCTGTGAGAGTCAGTAGGCTTATAGTAGACATCAGTGGATAAGCTGTCTCCAGAGACAGAGACAGAAAGATCTAGAAAGGGGAGGGAAGTGTCAGAAATGGACCAGGTAAACTTGAGGGCAGAGTGAAAGTTGGAGGCAAAGTTAATAAAGTCAACGAGCTCAGCATGTGTGCAGGAAGCAGCGCCAATGCAGTTGTCGATGTAGCGAAGGAAAAGTGAGGGATAGATACCAGAATAGGCACGGAACATAGGTTGTTCCACAAAGCCAACAAAAAGGCAGGCATAGCTAGGATCCATACGGGTGCCCATAGCTACACCTTTAGTTTGGAGGAAGTGGGAGGAGCCAAAGGAGAAATTATTAAAAGTAAGGACTAATTCCGCTTGACGGAGCAGAGTGGTGGTAGAGGGGAACTCATTAGGTCTGGAATCCAAAAAGAAGCAGAGAGCTTTGAGACCTTCCTGATGGGGGATGGAAGTACATCGGGACTGAACATCCATGGTGAAAATAAAGCGGTGGGGGCCAGGGAACTTAAAATCATCGAAAAGTTTAAGAGCGTGAGAAGCGTCACGAACATAGGTAGGAAGTGATTGAACAAGGGGGGATAAAACCGTGTCGAGGTATGCTGAAACGAGTTCGGTGGGGCAGGAGCAAGCTGAGACAATAGGTCTGCCAGGACAGGCAGGTTTGTGGATCTTGGGTAGGAGGTAGAAACGGGAAGTGCGAGGTGTGGGAACTATAAGGTTGGTAGCAGTGGATGGGAGACCCCCTGAGCGGATAAAGTCGGTGATGGTGTGGGAGACAATGGCCTGGTGCTCCTTAGTGGGGTCACAATCGAGGGGTAAATAAGAGGAGGTATCCGTGAGTTGTCGCTGTGCCTCGGCAAGGTAGAGGTCAGTACGCCAGACCACAACAGCACCCCCCTTATCGACGTGTTTAATAATAAGGTTAGGATTAGTGCGGAGGGAGTGGAGAGCAGAGCGTTCCGAAGGAGTGAGGTTGGAATGGGAACAAGATGTGGTGAAGTCGAGATGGTTGATGTCCCCTCGGCAGTTAGCGATAAAGAGATCCAGAGCAGGCAGAAGACCAGGGCGGGGTGTCCATGAAGAAGAGGAGGGTTGAAGACGGGAGAAGGGGTCATCGGTGGGGGTGGAAGAGTCCTTGCCGAAGAAGTAGGCTCGGAGACGGAGACGGCGGAAGAAGAGTTCCGCATCATGGCGAACACGGAACTCGCTGAGGTGTGGGCGAAGGAGGACAAAGGTAAGGCCCTTACTGAGGACAGGGCGTTCTGCCTCAGACAGTTGAAGGTCAGAGGGGATGGTAAAGACCCGGCATGGACGAGAGCTGGGATCAGAGGGGGGAGGGGGGAGGCTGGGGGTGTCAATGGAGAGGGGAGGGTTGGGGTGAGAGGAAGATGGAGCCTCTGAGGATCCAGGAGCTGACGATGGGATCTGAAGGAGACGGGATTGCAGAGTATTGGTGGGGGAAGGGGAAACAGGAGACACAACAGCAGTACATAAAAAGCTGGCCTGGAGTTCAAGGCTGGAGTCGCAGTTGGTGGTTGCGCAATCGCTTTGAAGGTGTCCATGGTCGTTGCTGGAGTCCGGGTTTTGAATATGCCCTGAGGTGTTGGAGCCGGCGAGACCAATGGCAAGAGCCGCAATCTGAAGTTCATGCCTGCTAGTTTCATGGCCAGCAGGCTCTGGAGTCCATAGATGTAGGATCTTGCGATCTTTGCCTAACATGAAAAGTCAAAAAAACGGCGATTGCATGCGTGAATCCGACGGAGCATCTGCAGAATTCCTGTTGTATGTGTTTAAAGAATGTTGTTTGGACACAAACAAGAGAAAGTCTGCAGATGCTGGAAATCCAAGCAACACACGTAAAATGCTGGAGAAACTCAGCAGGCCAGGCAAAATCTATGGAAAAGAATATAGTCGATGCTTCGGGCCGAGACCCTTCAGCAGGACTGTATTCTTAAGCACTTGGTTAGCCGGAAATATCTTCTCCTTGGTAGAAGAGATACCAGGGGGACTGTTCATATCGTGGATATTGGCAGTTAAAATAACCATGGAGAATAAACAGGGATCTTAGAATATTGAATAGTTACAGTACAATCTCCCTTTAGCAAGGGTATTCATGGCTGTTTTTATCGGATAGCTCTTAAGGCCTTCATTTGAGTTTAGAACTTTGCATTCAGCAAAGCCAATACCATCATGAGCAATGACAATTAATTTATTAAAGAGTGTATTTTATTAAATTAAGAAATGCACAGATTAGACAATGCCCGTCTACTAGTCCATGATACAAGTCCAATCATCAATGTACATTTTATGCTGTGGTTTGCTTCTGTGACAAGAAGTCCTTTTTGGGATTAGCTGTTAGCCTGATTAACCAAATTCTACCAGAAGGCCCAATACATTATTAATTTATTGATCTCAGTGAAATCCAGTTTGACAGTTTGCTTAAAATTTACTTGCAATTTACTTACTGTATAGTTGTTAACTTGCTATTAGAAACATAGAAAACCTACAATACAATACAGGCCCTTCAGCCCACAAAGCTGTGCCGAACATGTCCTTACTTTAGAAATTACCTAGGATTACCCGTAACCCTTTATTTTTCTGAGCTCCATATACCTGCCCAGGAGTATCTTAAAAGACCCCATCGTATCCTCCTCCACCACTGTCGCCGACAGCCCATTCCATGCACTCACCACACTCTGACATCCCCTCTGTACCTAAAATTATAGAAGATAAGAAACTCTGCCGATGCTGGAAAGGGTCTCAGGGAAGGGTCTTGGCCTGAAACGTCAACTCTTTACTCTTTTCCATAGATGCTGCCTCACCTGCTGAGTTCCTCCAGTATTTTGTGTGTTTTACTTATTATTATAGAAATTCAGTGTTCACTATTACTGAAGTAGTGTGAAAGTGGCTCTTCATTGTAATAAACTTGACTCCAGTTTTACTATGGAGAGTTAGATAAAGACATACAACGTAGAACATATAGAACATGGAATAGTACAGCACAGTACAGGCCCTTTGGCCCACAATGTTGTGCCAACCCTTAAACCCTGCCTCCCATAAAACCCCCCACCTTAAATTCCTCCATTTACCTGTCTAATAGTCTCTTAAATTTCACCAGGGTATCTGCCTCCACCACTGACTCAAACGTGCATTTCACGCACCAACCACTCTCTGAGTGAAAAACCTTCCTCTAATATCCCCCTTGAACTTCCCACCCCTCACCTTAAAACCATGTCCTATTGTACTGAGCAGTGGTGCCCTGGGGAAGAGGCGCTGGCTGTCCACTCTATCTATTCCTCTTAATATCTTGTATACCTCCATCATGTCTCCTCTCATACTCCTCCTCTCCAAAGAGTAAAGCCCTAACTCCCTTCATCTCTGATCATAATCTATACTCTCTAAACCAGGCAGCATCCTGGTAAATCTCCTCTGTACCCTTTCCAATGCTTCCACATCCTTCCTATAGTGAGGCGACCAGAACTGGACACAGTACTCCAATTGTGGCCTAACCAAAGCATTATAGAGCTGCATCATTGCCTCGCAACTCTTAAACTCTATCCCTCGACTTATGAAGGCTAACACCCCATAAGCTTTCTTAACTACCCTATCTACCTGTGAGGCAAATTTCAGGGATCTGTGGACATGTACCCCGAGATCCCTCTGCTCCTCCACACTACCTAGTATCCTGCCATTTACTTTGTACTCTGCCTTGGAGTTTGTCCTTCCAAAGTGTACCACCTCACACTCTCTGGGTTGAGCTCCATCTGTCACTTCTCAGCCCACTTCTGCATCCTATCAATGTCTCTCTGCAATCCTCGACAATCCTCTACACTATCCACAACAGAACCAACCTTTGTGTCATCTGCAAACTTGCCAACCCACCCTTGTACCCCCTCATCCAGGTCCTTCTGGGACACGGCTAGTCACAACCCTCCAATCCGAATGTACTCCCTCCACCATGATCCTCTGCTTCCTGCAGGCAAGCCAGTTCTGAATCTACTTGGCAAACTTCCCTGGATCCCATGCCTTCTGATTTTCTTAATAAGCCTACCGTGTGGAACCTTGTCAAATGCCTTACTAGAATTCATGTAGATCACATCTGCTGCACTATCCTCATCTATATGCCGGGTCACATCCTCAAAGAACTCTATCAGGCTTGTTAGACACAATCTGTCCTTCACAAAGCCATGCTGACTGTCCCTGATCAGACCATGATTCTCTAAATGCCCATGGACACTATCTCTAAGAATCTTTTCCAGCAGCTTTCCGACCACAGTCGTAAGGCTCACTGGTCTATAATTACCCAGACTATCCCTACTACCTTTTTTGAACAAGGGGACAACATTCACCTCCCTCCAATCCTCCGGTACCATTCCCATGGACAACGAGGACATAGAGATCCTAGCCTGAGGCTCAGCAATCTCTTCCCTCGCCTTGTGGAGTAGCCTGGAGAATATTCCGTCAGGCCCCAGGGACTTATCCATCCTAATGTATTTTAACAACTCCAACACCTCTTGTCCCTTAATATCAACATGCTCCAGAACAACCTCACTCATATTGTCCTCACCATCATCAAGTTCCCTCTCATTGGTGAATACCGAAGAGAAGTATTCATTGAGGACCTTGCTCACTTCTACAGCCTCCAGGCTCATCTTCCCACCTTTATCTCTAATCGGTCCTACCTTCAGTCCTGTCATCCTTTTTTTCTTCACATAATTGAAGAATGCCTTGGGGTTTTCCTCTACCCTACTCACCAAGGCCTTCTCATGCCCCCTTCCTGCTCTCCTCAGCCCCTTCTTAAGCTCCTTTATTGCTACCTTATATTCCTCAATAGACCCATCTGATCCTTCCTAAACCTGCTGCCTTCTTCCGCCTGACTAGATTTTCCACCTCGCTTGTCACCCATGGTTCCTTCACCCTACCATCCTGTATCTTCCTCACTGGGACAAATTTATCCCTAACATCCTGCAGGAGATCCCTAAACATCAACCACATGTCCATTGTACATTTCCCTTCAAAAACATCATCCCAATTCACACCCGCAAGTTCTAGCCTTATAGCCTCATATTTTGCCCTTCCCCAATTAAAAAATTTTTCTGTCCTCTCTGATTCTATCTTTTTCCATGATAATGTTAAAGGCCAGGTAGCAGTGGTCGCTGTCCCCCAGATGCTCACCCACTGAGAGATCTGTGACCTGACCCGGTTCGTTACCTAATACTAGATCTAGTATGGCATTCCCTCTAGTCAGCCTGTCAACATACTGTGACAGGAATCCGTCCTGTCCACACTTAACAAACTTAGCCCCAACTAAACTATTGGAACTAATCAGGTGCCAATCAATATTAGGGAAGTTAAAGTTACCCATGATAACAACCCTGTTATTTTTGCACCTTTCCAAAATCTACCTCCTAATCTGCTCCTCAGTATCTCTGCTGCTAGCAGGGGGCCTATAGAATACTCCCAATAGAGTAACTGCTCCCTTCCTTTTCCTGACTTCTACCCATATTGACTCAAAAGAGGATCCTGCTACATTACCCACCCTTTCTGTAGCTGTAATAGTATCTCTGACCAGTAATGCCACGACTCCTCTCCTCCCCCCCATCCCCTTTAAAGCACTGAAATCCAGGAATATTGAGGATCCATTCCTGCCATAGTGCCAGCCAAGTCTCTGTAATGGCCACTACATCATAATTTCATGTATCCAAGCTCTCAGTTCATCACCTTTGTTCGTGATGCTTCTTGCTTTGAAGTACACGCACTTTAGCCCTTCTACCTTACGACCTTTACACCCTTTTTTCTGCTTCTCTTTCCTCAAAGCCTCTTTATATGTTAGATCTGGCTTTACTCCATGCACTACACTTGCAGTTCTCGCATGACCTTTATGCTCCTCCACCTCAGTATCTGCTCTAACACTCTGGCTCCCCTCCCACTGCAGATCTAGTTTAAACCCCCTGGAGCAGCACTAGCAAATCTTCCCGCAAGGATGTTAGTCCCCCTCCAGTTTGGTGCAACCCGTCCTGTCGCAACAGGTCCCACCTTCCCTGGAATAGACCCAATTGTCCAGAAACATGAAGCCCTCTCTCCTCCACCAACTCCTTAGCCACGTCTTTAGCTGCATTATCTTCCTATTTCTAGTCTCACCAGCACATGCCACGGGTAGCAATCCTGAGATTGCAACCCTGGAGGTCCTGTCCTTCAACTTTGCATTTAACTCCCTAAACTCTCTTTGCAGGACCTCCTCCTCCTTCCTATCCATGTCATTGGTTCCTACATGGACCACGACATCCCTCTTGAGAATTCTGAGAACTTGATCCAAGATATCGTGGACCCTGGCACCAGGGAGGCAACAGACCGTCCGGGAATCTCGATCTCTCCCACAGAACCTCTTATTTGTCCCCCTAACTATCGAATCCCCTATCACTACTGCTCTCCTCTTTTCCCTCCTTTCCTTCTGAGCTGAGGGTCCAGTCTCGGTGCCAGAGACGCAACCAGTGCAACTTGTCCCTGGTAGTTTGTCCCCACCAACAGTATCCAAAACGGTATACTTATTATTGATGGGAATGGCCACAGGGGTGCTCTGCTTATTCTGTCTATTCCCCTTCCCTCTCCTGACAGTCACCCAGCTACCTGTCTCCTGACTTTTAGGGGTGGCTTTCTCCCTGAAACTCCTGTCTATTTCTGCCTCTGCCTCACAAATGATCCGAAGTTCACCCAGCTCCAGCTCCAGTTCCCTAACTTGGTTTGTCAGGAGATGCAGCTAGATGCACCTTTTACAGGTGTAGTCATCAGGGACAATTGTGCTCACCCTGACTTCCCACATACTGCAAATGGAGCACTCGACTGGCCTAACTGCTGCCTCCATTACCTACTTCTAAGTTAATTAAATTAATTAAAGGAACTTACCCGGCCATACCTCACTGGAAGCAAGCTCGTCTTCAGCCTCTGCTCGCCGAAGCCTCTCGAGCCAAAGCCTTTCTACTCTGTCTCCCACTACTCCGTTGCCTACTCCATTGCCCACTCCATTAATCTGTTCACTTTTTAAACTGTCCCGCTGTCTCACAGGCTGATGTCCACGTGCCCCGTTCAGACTGCCAAAGAAATGACCTCCTCTTCTCAATCTGTTGATGTGACATGAGGATTCAAAGTAATGATGGTCTTTCATGGATTCATTAATCCATGAGTTAGTCAGTGTCGAAACCTATCAGTTCAGGCATTTCATGACTCTGTTGGTTGACTATCTGTTGACATGATCTTGCACACATGGAACTTTACGCATCTATACTCATGCTCGTTTATGAGTTCACAGCAGCTAAAAAAACAATCTTTATCCCTTTTATTTAAAAAAAATTGAAGTGGATTTTTAAAAAAAATTGCATGTGTTGAGTTGGGTATGAAACTATAGATTACATTTCTGAAGTTTAGGATGGATTTTCACATGAGAATATTGTTCAGAGTATTCTAGTTTATGTAATTTTTTCGCCATCTGTGTATCGGTACAAGCTACAAAATAAAATAAAATGGCTGATGGAACACAGGACACTTTGAGTTCATGGTTAATCGCTGTTTGCTGAAAATTCTATTTGACAGTCAACTAAAGGTCACCACGATAGCCAGGGGACTTAAATGTTAATGCATTTTAATAATGTCTCATTTTGGACATTAAAAGGACAACATTAGTGAGAATTCATAGCTGTAGACCTGTAAAACCCAGATGTAAATGAAGCTCGTGCTTAATAGCACCCAGCAGGCTTTTCAGTTTATCTGTTTAATGAGTTCAAATTATATAATCTTTATATGATACCTTACGTTGGAAAGAGATTTAAAGAGGAGCTTCATTTGCTGCTTGAGATATGGGTAAACACCCTCTGCATGTATTCAATGCACAGCTGTGTGATGGCTTGCAGCAACGCTACGTGTCAATTCCAACATTCTCCCTCTGAAATGGGACTAATCTGCAAGACGAATGGGAATCACCATATATAATTTCCACTCAGCAGCCCTGGTCAGCCCAACCTCAGTATCTGAGCTGCAGTATACAGCTGAGAAACACATACTACATGCACACATTTGGAGGCCAAGTTCCAGGTCATCATGCGCATATTCACTGAGGTATAGGAGAGGATGAGCCTTGCACTTTACATCTACAGAAGTCCTCCACTGTCTGCCCTTGCCCTGCAATACTACCTTCCCACAATAAAGGAGATGGACTTCTGGCATCACAATCTACCTCATAATGATGTTACACTTTATTGTTTACCAGTTCTGCACTCTTTCAGTAGATTTTACATTTGATTCTGCATTGCTATTGTTTTACCTTATTCTTGCCCAATGCACTATGTAATGATTTGATCTGTGTAAACAGTATGCAAGATATGCTTCTCACTGTATCACGGTGCATGTGACAATACCAAGAAACATGTGAACCGCTTCTGATGTCTCATGACTCACCTGTCAGTGAAAGCAGACTGCAATGACAAAATTTTCCATTGATTTTAGTGCATCAGGTCAGCTTTTGACCATCTGAAGAAAAGGTTCTTCAAAGTGAGAACAAATCACATGGGTTATTATTTAGCAGAGGTCCCTGTCCATCTTTATGACTCTGAGCTGTGAGCTATCTATAGCAGATGCCTCACAACACTGGAAAGATATTGAGACACATTCCAAAAAATTCTCGTAGTCTATTGGCTAAATACACAAACCAATGTGAGTATCTATTCCCATGCTACACCATTAATAGTGAGACATTATTCTAAGTCCACTCCAAAGTGACATATTGGGTATGCTATATTGGTTGCAGGTCTGACACTAGACACCCAGAACAAACATTCTGTTCTGAGGTCCGTCATGGAAAAAGATTATCTGCGGTTAGAGGAAAGATTTAAGGGTTTTTTTCTAAAATGTCTTGAAAATATGCAATGTCCCCACCAGCTTGTGGGAATCCCTGGCACATGATTATTCAAAATGAAAACAGGGTATTTGGGATGGTACTGAGAACTTTGAGTTCCTGCATTGGGAACTCACAGAAGTGCAGCAAAACAATGGAAGGAGAGCACCACCCTCATAAGTTGCCTCCTGCCCTGCTCTGAAATATACATCTTTCCAACTCCAGTTCTTACTGAGGGCTGTGTACGATGTATTACCAACTCCAACAAACCTGCGGAACTGGGGAATAACAGAAGACCCAACGTGCCATCTGTGCCAGAAACTAGCCAACCTAGAGCATATTCTTTCTCCATGCCAGGTTGCCCATTCACAGGGACGGTACAAATGGAGACACGACCAGGTTTTGAGAGCACTCGCCCACACTTTGGAGACAGAGAGGAAAAAGGACCACAAAAAGGAGAGCCAACCAAACTTCATCAGGACCGGGGAACATGCTGCAGCAACAAACAAGCATAGAGACGGTATCCTGAGCAAGGCAAAGGACTGGGAGATGAAGGTCGATCTTGAAAAGAAGCGAGTGTCCCCACCAACAGTAGAGACCTCACTTCGACCAGACATTCTACTATTGTCAGAGAGTGAAAAGAAGCTCATGGTGATAGACCTAACAGTACCATGGGAGACCCGATGCCAAGAGGCTCACGAGAGGAAGCTTGCGAGGTATGAAGACCAGGTGGAGGACTGCAGACGGTAAGGCTGGCAGATGTGGTACTTCCCTGTCGAAAGAGGATTTCCCGCCTTGTCATGCTGGAAGATGATGGTAGCTTTAGGGAGGCAAGGGAGAACCAGGACGAGAGCCGTTAACACCATGGCCCAAGCAACAGAGAGAGCGTCCAGTTGGCTTTGGCTGCAAAGGGACGACGGTAGTTGGATGTTTGACCATCGGGGGTAGAAGACTGATCACCCTCTGCTGTCCCACTGTCCCGAGGATGCTCCGGGTTAGGGGATGAAACGCCTGAAGACGGATGGACCCGGCTGATGACTCGATGGTCCAGCAGCGGAAACATCACAGCTGTTTAAGGTAATGATGGAGTTTGCAGTCAGTCACTTCAGAATACACAGATCTGCAAAAGAAGCAAGTCGTATTCAGTCCTAAGGAATTGTCTAAAAAGTACTCACTAACGAAACAATGGAAATGATCTATTCCCTGGGCATCTTAAGCTGCAACCTATCAGTAAATTTATGATAACGTCAAAATTCCACAGATATTTTCACTACCATGATACAGATATATAAACAGTGATTGTAAGTTTCAAAATGGGCTCAGTAGGCTCCTGGTCAATTGACGAAACAGGGCACAGCTATCATTATTTTAGTTGAGAGGTATTGCATCACACAGCTGATGCACCTGCCTACTTAAAAAAAGGGGTAAGCCATCTTCCATGCTAAATTGGCCCAATGGTATTTGTCTTTTCATGATCACACCAGATGTCATCAAGGAATAGCCATTACAAATTTAAACAAAAACTTTTTTTTAAATGGTGTTGTAAAAAGAGTCTAGGAGAATCATTCATGCAATATTCGTGGATTATTGTTGGACTGATTCTTTGTGACATTAGAAAGGAGACTACAACACAATGCTCCCGTGTGTCACAATTTGCCCAAAGCACTGAGGTGTGAATTGAGGAACAGAATGAAGAACAACTACAGGTTATCTATCAAATTGAAAGGGCACCCAAGTTGGTAAATAGAGTGGGGATTTTTTGCCACCAAAACAGGCAGAGTTATTCCTATGGCTTTAGCAAGTTATGTACATAGTATGCTGGGGATGCCAGCTGAATTTAGATGTAAAAGTTATAGTAATATTATGAATTTTCAGACCTCCATTGATATAAAATGCTTCAGGTAGATGCTTCATGGCTTTGTGTCATGTTTCAGAATTATATTCACCCTAAATTCTGCATCCCAGACATGAAGGAGTAAATGATGAAAATAAATATGCCAAGAAACTTATATTCAGTCTTCGTTAACAAACAAGAGAGAATCTGTAGACGCTGGAAATCCAAGCAACACACACAACATGCTGGAGGAACTCAGCAGGCCAGGCAGCATCTATTGAAAAAAGTACAGTCGATGTTTTTGGCCGAAACCCTTCAGCAGTCCTCTAGCATTTTGTGTGTTTGTCACTCAGCCTTTGTTGCTGCTTTAACCATGTGCTGTGATTTGCAATAAGCGTGGACTGTTATACAAGTGTCCACTTGGGTGAGTACATAAAGCTGGAAAATTGCTGAGAACCCCAGTGGGGTGGGGGGGGGGAATGTCAAGTTGATTTTGACCCCAAATCATGTACAAAAAAACTTACTTGCACATTTCCCAAAAGCAGATGCCTGCAAAACACAGAACTATTACTTCATTGCCATACTGACCATTAGGAAGTCAAGCTAGAGCTTAAAGAATGTTCCCCATGGTGAGCACAATAGTTTCACTAAAGACAGTCATGGAAGTGAAGGGAGACTTACTGTCTCTTTTGTGTCTTAGCATGCTATATGTGATGGACTGCCTGATCTTCCTACAAGCTGTGAGTGGCCCCAAGCTCATGAAGTGGCCAATGAAAGCAGCATCTTACACTCAGCTGCTATATGCAGAGATGCTATGATCTTTATTATTGATGCTTGGGGACAAAAGTGGAGCATAGAATAATGAGGCTGGCAGAGCAACACACTAATGTTCTGACAGAGTTCCTTTAATTTGCATCTCTTTGTTTTCTTGCTGTGGGCTTTGCTTGTGAAAAACTCAGATCATAGGGCATACCACTAACAGACAATTTCTTCCAGTGAGCGCAGATCACCAGGGGCTGGAAAAATGTCAGACCTGCTAAAGTGCACCACAACCAGAAATGCCAAGGCCAACTTTACAATGGTTAATTGACCTGGACTTGATTGCAAACACGATCTGTTATGAGCAAGTTTTCCCTAATACAAGTAAGCAACTCTGTCCAATTATATGACATGCAGACAATATTGTCTTGGTTTTTCTCTTGCAAGATAATGAAAATCATTCATTTTATCTCACTGAACAGACCCACAACTCTGAGATTCATTCCTGATGTTTTGAACTTGTTAGAAGTCTCATCATTTTGCTTACCATTAAAAAGCCAACTTCCTCCCAGGAATAGCTAGTTACCTTGACAAAAAAGCAATTAAGAATTCATTATTTTCCTACTTGCAATTGGCAAGCTCCTGCTTTATCTTCATACTGTCCATTCATAAGTAGCATTGAGTAAAATGTTATATCTAAACCACCCATTTTTGATAGTTAGTCAAATCCCCGTAACAAAACTTTGACAGACTTCTACAGATGCACTGTGGAAAGTAGCCTAACTCGTATTATGGCCTAATATGGAAAAAGGAACAATGCCCAGGAATGGAAAAGGATATAGAAAATGGTGGACTTAGCCAGTCCATCACAGGCAAAGCCTTTGCCACTATTCAATACCTCCACATGGAGCGCTGCCACGAGAAAGCAGTATCCATCATCAATGACCCACACCATCCAGGCCATGCCTTCTCACTACTACCATCAGGTAGGAGATAAAGAATTCTTACGTCCCTTACCACCAGGGTCTGGAACAGTTATTGTCCTGCAGCCATCAGGCCCCTGAACGGATGTAGATAATTTCAGTCATCATTACTCTGAACTGATTCTGTGACCTATAAATTCACCTTCAAAGACTCTATACAGCTCATGTTCTCAGTATTATTTTTTGTTTGCACAGTTTATCTTTTGCACCTTGGTTGTCTGTCAGTCTTTTTCTGTTGATGTATAGTTTTTTCATAAATTCTATTGTATGTCACTTTTCCTGTATATACCTGCAAAAAAAATCTCAAGATAATCTATGATAACATAAACATATTTTGATGATAAATTTACATGGAAACATAGAAATTTACTTTGAACTTTGGAAAGTTTGTGTTTTACACAGCACGTCATTGCAAATGTTATTTAATAGAACCAATTGCAAAACTTCTCATAAAATGAAAATGCGGAAATATGGAACTGGTTTCCAAAAATGATGATGATATTGAGTCAAATATAATTTTCAAGACTGATGTTGTTGGCTGAATAGAGATGTTGTGGAATATGGAAATGTAGGCAGATAAATGGAGTTTAGGAAGCTGGATGCAGGATCTAACTAAGTAGCAGAGTTAAAGCACCCAAAGTTCCCATAATTTGTGCTTTCAGCAAAATTTTCTGAGGAATTAAAAAAAGACTTTATATTCAGATATGCAATGGTAGAGCTGCAAGAGTGTTGAAGGTGTTGGTTGCGGGTAGGTGTCAGTTCAAGAGCTATGTCACCAAGATGGCAGTATAATTGAAGAATTCTCTCAGATGACAAACCTGTAAGGAGAAAGATCAATCTCAAAGTTTTAAATTATTTAAAAGAGCACACAATGTAAATTGGAGCAGAAAGATACGATTAACAGTTAGGCTAAAAATATCATGAATAAACTTTAAAATGTATTTTTTTTTTAATTCTGTGCCCCAAGGAAAGAGTAGTTCATGTTTGCTAAAAAATAATAATGGTTTAATAAACCATTGAAAACTCCTTTGGACGCCCAAGGTATTTTATAGCAAACTAGTTTGTAAATGTAGTTTGAGTATATAGGTTGGAGTTAATAATGTTCTTGTCATTATTTGTTTCCCTCTTCTGGTGGAGAGGACTGCAAAACAGGTAAGTTGTGGAAGACTGTGACAATGACAGCAACTGTGGTATTTACATATTAAACTAGGCATACGTGCATTCCATACCTGAGACAACTAACAACCTTACTATCATTACAATGCATCCCTATAATGTCCCTGATAATACAAATTAAAACATTTAGTTGTGTCAGTTGTCCAAACTGGAAAATGGTGTCAGGGTGCTGTTTATCAATATTAGCTTGGCATTAAATATGATCATCCCTCTGAAGCTGGTGGGCAAACTGTCCTGTTTGATTCTCAGCACCTCTCCCTGTAATTGGATCTCAGAACTTCTTGGCAGAAAGACCACACTCATTCCGTGTTGGCAGGAACATCTCTTGCTCCATCGACACACCCAGGGCTGCATGCTCAGCCTATTCCTGTTCAGGCTGCTGATACTTGACTGTACTTCTAGATCCAGTTCCAGCCAAATCATCAAGTTCGCAGATGACACAGCAGAGACTGGTTTCATCAACAATGATGACGAGATGGCGTACAGAGAGAAGGTTGTCCAGCTGCTAGAACAGTGCAACAACTTGAATCTCAATGTGTACAAGGCTAAAGAGATGATTGTGGATTTTAGGAAGATGTAGACAGACCACTCCTCACTGCCAACCCAATCCCCAAGTCCAACCAATTTTTGCAGCAGTATCATTGAGAGTGTCCTGACCAGCTGAATTGCCGTGTAGTACGGGAATTGCAAGGCATTGAGTTACAAGATCCTACAAAGGATAGTGAGGATTGATGATAGGATCATTGAGGTCCCTCTTCCACCCATACCAGGAGCACTACATTCATAGGACCCTTAGCATTTTCAATAATCCATCCTATCTGTCCAACAATCTTTTTGATTTCCTACCATCAGGCAGGAGGTACCATATCATTAGGACAAGGACTGCTAGGATGGGAAACAGCTTCATCCCCCAGGCCATGAAACTAATGAACTCCCTGCCACCACCCAGGTCTCGCCACATATGAAGCATCAGTAGCGTAATACTGTTTACTTTTTAACTTGTAACATAAATGCACCTTATTATTTGTTAATTTATTTGTTTATTATTTGTTAATTTATTTGTACTAATATTACTATATATTGTGTGAGATTTATATGTACTGCGTTGTGCACTTTGGTCCAGAGGAACTTTGTTCAGTCAATAACCACAAAGCAGCCCTTCAAGGCCTTGATGGCCTCTAGAGACCATTGCTTTATTATGTTAGTGGTAGCTAGCTGTAGCTGTACCTTGGGCTTATACAAGGGCATGAGGTGAACCAGGTTGTGATCTGATCTTCCAAGTGGGGGGAAAAAGTGTGGAGCTCTATGAATCTTTAATATTTGCATACAAGAGGTCCATTGTTTTATTTTCTCTTGTATGACACTTGACAAATTGATCGAAGGTGGGTAGGGTTGTCAAGAGAGAAACATGGTTGAAGTCAACCGATACTGCAATGAACGCATTAGGGAGTTGAGTCTGGAGTCTCATGATGGTAGTGTGTATGACATCACACTCAGCATCAGGACTGCAGCGGGAAGGCAGAATGTAAAAAAAACAAGCAATATGGCATTTACATTTTACAAAATGGCAATATGCCAATAAACATTGACTTTGAAATAATGTTTCCTCATACTGTCCATAGCTCCGGTTATAACCTAACTGCTACTGAGAAATTGTGAACACGAGGAATTCTGCAGATGCTGGAAATTCAAGCAACACCCATCAAAGTTGCTGGTGAATGCAAAGCAGCATCTCTAGGAAGAGGTACAGTCGACGTTTCAGGCCGAGACCCTTGGTCAGTACTAACTGAAGGAAGAGCTAGTAAGAGATTTGAAAGTGGGAGGGGGAGGGGGAGATCCAAAATGATAGGAGAAGACAGGAGGGGGAGGGATGGAGCCTCCCCCTCCCACTTTCAAATCTCTTACTAGCTCTTCCTTCAGTTAGTCCTGACGAAGGGTCTCGGCCCGAAACGTCGACTGTACCTCTTCCTAGAGATGCTGCCTGGCCTGCTGCATTCACCAGCAACTTTGATGTGTGTTGCCTGAGAAATTGTGAGCTCTGGAAAAGCACTGTTGTTAAACTGCCCTCCATGAAAGGCAATAACAACTCAAATAGCAAGGGATATAACATAAAGCATCTGATCCAAACGTGTGCATTCCCATGGGAAGAATCGAGTTGAAGATATTTGTACAACATTAGTAAAAGGAGAAAGTCATAATCAAATGAGAACATATGAAAGATAAAAGCTTATGTTGTTTAATACTATTTATTATAAGTAATATTTATAATAATACTATTTACTATAAATTGCACATCTAGATAGAGACGTAACGTAAAGATTTTTACTCACGTATATGAAGGATGTAAGCGATATAGTCAATTCAATTCAATACTTTATAGTACTGGTGTATTTCTCGTACTGGTGCTAATTCTATGTTAGAAAATGTAAGGCTGTTTTTCAGGACAGGAGCCATAACCTATGCAAAGCTCATATAGTTGCATCTTAGCAGTAGAGTAATTATGTTCCTTTTAGCCACCATAGTAAATCACCTGTAAATGAACAATGAGTGGTCAAAATTTGATTGAATTACAGAGTCCATAAAACAAAAAAGGAGAATTGTATCATTATGTTCATTCTAAGTTCTGATTTTCATAATATATAATGTTTTATGAAAATGTATATATTGCCAATATCTACATACCTTTTACTGGCCAGACAACTAACCAGGGTTCCATTATTTTGTTATGAGTTTATAGTCAAAATCTGGATCAACAAAATAGACAAATAATTCATACTAAAAACTTAATTATTATGCTTTTTGAGGAACTTCACTAAAAATGTCAAATTACCCCTTAAGAAGTAATGTTGCACTTAAGTACCAAAGTAAGATGCATATTTTTTTTTAGGTGAAATCGTATTGAAGCATGATATATCTGCAGATCACATTTCAGTAATTATTATGTGCTCGCAGCACAGCAGGGATTTTTGAATTAGGCTTATTGTTATTAGGGTTATTTGATTTTTGTGGCACTTTCTTTCTTGCTTTGAAATACAGTTTCAAAGTTTCATATTTCATATTGTTTCAAATGCTGAGATGTCTGTTGCATAAGTAAACAGTTATTCTGTTTTTGCAAGTGGCCTTGTTTGCAGAAGTTGTAGAAAAGTTGTATTTTCAAGTCAGGTTACTAGTAATGGAAACACATCCATGGGGTATTTAAAATCATTGCAAAAGTTGTTAGTGCCATTATTAGCAAGTACAATCATTGCTTTTGTTCATTAGTAATTTGGCATCCCACCATCCAACTCTAATTTACCCATCCAGCAGATAACTGATGTATCCTGTACCATCATGACACACACATTAAGCAACCTCTCATTAGGACTTCTGCCAAAGATCAGACCTCCCTTTCATTAAATTTTCTGATACAGCGATCCTTCATTATGAACATAAGAGACAATTAGCTAATTTTAAAGTTGCCTGGATTTATTAACTAAAGTGGTATCTTTGCTGTAATTCTTTGAAGCTATTTCCTACTTTTTTGTATGCTCTGTTTCATTTCAATCAATTTCTAGTGATAAACAAAACATCTTTTTCTCCCCCAATAGGAAATTGATTTTTCTACTTTATTCTAAAACACCACACTTTAATCCAAATCACCATTCCACCATTCACTCCAGAATCAGATTTATTATCACGGACCTATTTGCTGCTTTGTTGCTCGGCAGCAGTACAGTACATACAGTTACTATAAGTAACAAAAATAGTACAAAAAGAACAAATAACAAGGTAGTAACACACACAAGATGCTGTAAAAAAACAGCAGGCCAGCCAGCATCTATGGAAAAGAATGACAATCAACGTTTTGTACTGAGACGCTTCATCAGGACTGGTTATGCCTGGGTGCTTGTGATGGATCTGGCTGAACCTATAACCTTACACAGCCTCTCACAATCCTGTGGAGCCTCCATGCTGTGATGCAACCTGTCAGAATGCTCTCCACCATACATCTGCAGAAATGTATAAGAAACTCTAGTTACATATCAAATCTTTTCAAGCTCACACTTGAAGTAAAGATACTGGTGTACACTCTTTGTGATTGCATCAATGTGTTGAATCCATGATAGAACTTGAATCTGCTCACCCTTTCCAGCGCTGACCCCTTATGAAGACTGGCATGTGTTCTCCTCGCTTCCCCTTCCTGAAGTCCACAATCAATTTCTTGATCCTGCTGACATGGAGTCTGACCGTTGTTGTGACACTACACAACCAGAAATTCTACCTCATTCCTTTAAAGCCTTTGAGGTTTTGCCAACAACAGTGGGGTCTTCAGTAAATTTATAGCTGGTGTTTGAGCTGTCCTAGCCGCACAATCATGAGCATAGAGAAGAGAGTATAGTCATCAGCTAAACATGCATCCTTGAGTTAGCCTGTGTTAATTTCCAGCAAAGAGCTAATCTGCACTAACCAGGGTCCCACAATAAGGAATTTAAGGATCCAGTTGCAGAGGGAGGTACAGAGGCTCAGGTATTGATGCTTGGTTATTGGTGCAGAATGAATGATAGTGTTAAACACTGAGCTGTAATCTATGAACAGTGGCCTTATGTATGTTTTGTTGTTGGTTAGCTTCTGCAAAGCAGAGTGGAAAACCAATAATAGTACACCTGTAGGCCTGTTGAGGTAAGCAAATTGTAGTAGATCCCATTTCTTGCTCAGGCAAGTGTTAATTCTAGCCATCATGCACTTCCCGAAGCACTTGTGCAATGGATCTGATTGCATTTGGCAGCTCACCCTTCTCTCCTTGGGCACCTGAATGATCGCTGCTCTTTCAAAGCAGGTGGAAACCTCAAATCACAGCAGTGAGAGGTTGAAGATGTCCTTGAATACTCCATCCAGTTAGTTGGTACAAATTTTTAGTACCCAGCCAAGTGCACTCTCAGGGTACATGACCAGTTGTATACCTGTGTATTTTTGCTATGTTAGTACTATATGACGGCTTGCGTTCCTATAGCACTTTTAACATAAAATGTATTCCATATTAATAAAATTTATCACCATATCAGGACCAAATAAATTTCCAATCACTGTACTGCCCAGCCAATAGATCTGTACTGAATATTATTTGACAATAAATCCTGAGAAAAGTGAGCTCAGCATTATATGATCTAATGGAAGAGTATATTTATTATATTATTCAAAAGATGCCTAAAACATACCAATTTTCAATTTGCTCTTTATTAAAAGCTTTCAACAGTTCAAAATACAGTAATTCCGACTGTGATGTTCATTTTGTAAATTATATATGAGAAATTCATTTAAGATTCCACACTGATGACTTTTATTCTCTTGAGGAAACTACAGAATATCCTATTCATATTGGTTTGAATTACAGTTTTACAGGTTTGCCAGAAAATTGAGCAGCACCACAGCTATTTTCGAGAAATCTTGTGGAAGGAAATTATCTCTCAGCTTAGTATCACTAAGCATCTAAACTGCACTCTAAGTGCCCTTGGGTATTTCATTGGCAAAAATGTGCATGAGCAGTTAAATGTAACTAAGTTTTAGCTGATCTTCAGTTATGAATTGAATATAAATTGATTTAACAATTTCAAGCATGTCTTTGAACTGCTGTGAAATTTTCTGGAACTTAAAGCTTTTGGGTCCCCTTGAGTAATTTGGATTTAAAGATGAGACTATTGATAACAAATTTAGTTGTACCAATTATATTATTGTTGAAGGGATAAAGTGAAATACTGTGTATTGATTTTATTTGGAGTGAAATGTCAGAAAATATGAATCAATTATCTTGAACTCTAAAATTTTATTCAGGTTTAACTTTGCCATTATCTACTTCATAAATCCAAATCTTTTCCCAGAGATTATATTTACTAACATAATTGTGAATCATTACATATATTTGAGTTCCTAGATTATAAATACAAAAATGAAATATCACACTAAAGCTTCCAGGTTCTTTTTCAATTAACATGCAACTTCTTGTTGTCTGTCACTGGTAATAGCTTTTAGCTCCATTTAGTTAAAGTTTTCTTTGATCTCCAGTATCATCTATGAGATTGTTTTCATCTTTAAGGTACACAATTATTTTGCTGCATTCTTGTTACTGCAAAATGGTGAATGTGAGGCAGCTTGAATTTAGGAATATTTTCTGTTTTGGAATACATTTCTTTTAATCTAATTTTCTCAGAGCAATGAAATAAGAATTCAATCTGAACTTACTCTTACTCTGTAGTGTGGCCTAAGATAGCTAGGATAAATAGCGCTGGAAAAACATACTTGCTTTTTCCTAGAACATTATTTGGCAATTTTTCTGATGTGAGGTGAACAAAAGTCGTTCTTCTTGCTTGGTTCTAATTTTAAAATCAGCTGGCCCCAGGAACTATGCTGGATGTCTCTTTGTATGTGTGCACAGGGTTCCTTTGTCAAATTAGTTCAATGTGATTTGCAGAAGAGCTTGCCTACATGTACAGGAGAGGCTGAATTGACACTGAATATAAAGTAGCTAGTTAAAAGTAGATACAGGTGTCCCCCACTTTACGAAAGTTCGTTTCACGCCACTTCACTTTTATGAAAGACCTACAATAGTACCTGTTTTCGCTAACCGAAAGAAATCTGAAGAGGATTTTTTGATTTACGAAAAAAGGCGCCCGCTTTAAACTTGTGTTTACCCTGAGAAAGACTACCATGACCATGAAGCCTTGTGTGGGCAGGTTTGTGCACATGTGTGTATGTGCCAATTTTTTTTCCTCTACAAATCGGTTTTGGCTAAATCTTCCCAATTCTGATAAATGAAACGACACTGTACATACATTATTTCTACTTTATATAGGCAGTGTTATTATCATATCATTCCTGCTTTTACTCTATGCTGGTGTTATTTTAGGTTTTATGTGCTATTTGATATGATTTCTTTTTTTTGGGTCTGGGAATGCTCAAAAATTTTTCCTATATAAATTAATGGTAATTGCTTTTTCACTTTACGCCATTTCGGCTTACGAAAGGTTTCATAGGAACGCTCTACTTTGGGATAGCGAGGGAAACCTGTGCATCACTGCATTCCACTGCATGTAAACACCCTCCTCTAAAGCTATCCACATCCAACATGATGATCCAAACAACATCAAAATTTAAAGCAGATTGTTACCACATCTTTTTTTGATTAATAGTTGTTGGTCAAATAAAGAAGGAACAAAGTAATAAATAACGAACACCAAATCAAAATAAGCAGTAAAAATACTTTTATTTTACAATTTAAACAATTAAGTCGCACTTTTTCAGTTGTCCATTATAAACAGCAAAATGATAAAGAGATTATGTTGGAAATTTCTTGAAAGAAGGATAGATAATTCTGATTGAGTTAATAAATTAGTTCTTTCTTGATGAGCTGTCAGATCAACTAATAAGCCAGATGCTGTGTTGTATTCGGCAGTGGATCATTTATACCTCATAAACTGACAGTCATCAAACTTAGCTTCCTGCCTAGGGACTAAATTGCTCAAGGGTACCCTTTGGAAAGTCATGGCACTGGAGGAAAGGGCAAGAAATATCACATATAAATATAGCCTCAGGTCTACAACAATGTCCTGTGGCTGAGATATCAATATCCAAGATAATATTTCAGATCAGCTTTAGCAACCGAGCCCTGTGATCACTGGAGTTAGCTGGTAGCCTGGAGAGAGGCAACAAAGCCATGTTCTTCAGATTATCTGTGTTCCATCTGGAAGGAGAAATAGACTGAAGTGATCAAATGGCCAAATCTTTAACTAATATTCTTTTGTTTCCTCCCACTTTGAGCACTTGTTTACCCAAATATGAGGTAAGAGATGGGACATTCCATGCTACTATAATTTATATGCTGCAGTGTGTTTTACATCTTGTTCAGGCATTTGCCTAATAGTCAATCCTTGGTTAAAAATGCACAATGTCAGCATTACAATCTGACTAATGTGAGCTGAAAGCTAAGTTTAAAGATGTACTAACCTTCGGACATTATTTAGTGCTGTGACCAAAGTAGCTCAGAGCTTCTGTTTATTGCTCTGGATTTTTATTTTCTTCTTCTCTTCCCTTCCCTCGTTGAGAAACTTCTGCTAATTGCAGCTTTTGCTTTTCCTCCATTTCCTTAAATGAATACACAAGTGGAGGAAGAGTAGTGGGAGCAGCTGCTTGAAGAACCAGGACAACGATTCCTTTCTCTTTCGGGCAAGAGCAAGTCTTCTTTTGCCTTACCATTCAAAGTCAACAAGCCTCAAGGCTTAAATGGCTTCTTCAAAAATAGAATATCATAGATGTGTGAAACCTCAAAAACAAACAGAAAATGCTGAAAATATTCAGCAGGTTAGATGGCTACAGTGCTGAAAGAAATGGTTTCTAGACAATAACTTCCTGTCAGATGCTGATGAGATAGCTGTCATTTTTTTTTGGATTCTTGTTATATGATTTTACATGTTTAATTGTGTAGAAAAGCTAGCATTATAAAAGACAGAAGAGTTTCTGCAGATACTGGAAATCTTGAGGAATTCAGCAGTTCCGCAAGCATCAAGGGAGAGAAATGAACAGTCGAGAATTCAGGCTGACACCCATCATAGTGACTGGAAAGGAAGAGGGCTGAAGCCAGAATAAGAGAGTGCAGGGGTGGGGAGGGGAAGGAGTACAAGCTGGCAGATGAAAGGTGAGATGAGATGAGAGGGGAAGGTAGGTGGGTATGGGGGGGAGGGCTGGCAGGGGTATGAAAGGAAATCATTTGAGAAGTTGAAGGGTGATATGGGTGCAAGAGGAAATTGGCTGAAGAGGAAGGAATCTGACAGGAGTGGACAGTAAACCATGAAATAAAGGGAAGGAGGAAGGAAATAGCACAGAGGTAATGGGCAGCTTGTGACTGGAGGTGGAGAAGAGAAGGGGTGAGAGAGCCACAGGAATGAGAGAAAACTAATGGAGATGGGATAGGAAAGGAAAACAGGAGGGAATGATTACAGCAAGTTAGAGAAGTTGATGTTGATGTCATAATTTCAAAAGCTTTCAGTGACCCAGCCTCAAAGGCATATTTTTACTATGGACATTTGATCCTTGTGCATTTCCATCCCCCATAAGGCAAGCATTAAAGCTCTCCACTTTTTTCTTGGCAACAGACCAAACCAGTTCCCTTCCACTGCTATCCTCCTCCATCCCGCAGAACTGGTACTTACTCTCAACAATTTCTCTTTTAGCTCCTCCCCTTTTCTTCAAACCAAAGGTGTAACTATTTGCATATAGATTGATCTATGATCAATGGATCTGTGGTTGAGAGGGTGAACAGCTTTAAGATCCTCGGCATAAACTTTACCAAGAATCTTACATAGGCTGTGTGGTTTAAAAAGGCACAACAGCGCCTCTTTCACCTCAGATGGTTGAAAAAGTTTGGTATGGGCTCCCAAATCCTAAAAACTTTCTATAGGGGCCCAACTGAGAGCATCCTGAATGGCTGCATCACTGCCTGGTGTGGGAACTGTACTCCCTCAATCACAGGACTCTGGAGAGAGTGGTGTGGACAGCCCCGAGCATCTGTAGATGTGAACTTCCCATTATTCAAGACATGTACAAAGACAGGTGTGGGAAAAAAAAAGGCCCAAAGGATCATTGGGGACCTGAGCCACCCCAACCAAAAAACTGTTCCAGCTGCTACCATCCGGGAAATTGTACCACAGTATAAAAGCCAGGACCAACAGGCTGGGGACAGCTTCTTCCTCTAGGCCATCAGAATGCTTAATTCATGCTAACACAACTGTATTTCTATGTTATATTTACTGTTCATATTTAACCATCTTGTTACTGCCCTGTTCTACATACTATTTATAAGTTATTATAAATTGCACATTGCACATTTAGACGGAGATGTAACATAAAGAATCCTCACGTATATGAAGGATGTAAGTAATAAAGTCAATTCAATTCACATGGGTTCAATCTATGCCTGTCTTTTCATTGACTAGTTGGAACAGTCCATGTTCCAAGCCAACACTGGGAATATTTCCCAACTATTTCTCTGCTACATCGGCATCTTTATGGGTGCTGCTTCTTGCGCCCGTGCTCAGCTTGTCGATTCTATCAACCTTTCCTCCGTTTTCCACTCTGCCCTCCAATTCATTTGGATCATCTTCCACACCTCTCTTCCCTTCCTTGATTTGTATCTTCAAAGACAGATTACCTATTAACACCTTTACAAACCCAATGATTCGCACAGTTGCCTTCTCTCATTTCCTCTACCTCTATTACATCTGTTCTCATGAAGAGGCTTTCCATTCCACAACATTTGAGGTGTCTTCGTTTTTTCACAAAACAGGGTTTTCAATCCATTACTGTTAAAGCTGTCCTCACCTGAATCTCCTCTATTTCCTGCATGTCTGTCCTCACCCCATTCCCCCCTCTCACCATCTACACATAACAGGGATGGGATTCCCCTTGTTTTCACCTACCACCCAGACACCTCCATATCTAACACATTGTTCTTAGCAATTTTTGCTATCTCTGACAGGCTCCCACCACTAGACGTATTTTCCCCTCTTCCCCCTCTCTCCAACTTTTCATAGGGATAACACTCTCCGCAACTCCCTTGTTAGCTCATCTGTCCCCACCAATCACCTTCCTGGAACTTATTCCTGCAACCATCTCAAATGCTATAGCTGCCTTTACACCTCCTACACCTCATCACCAATCAGGACCCTAGACATTCCAACCAGATGAGACTGCGCTTCACCTGCGAATCTAACAGAGTTACCCAGTATGCCCAGTACAGCCTCTCCTACATCAGTGAGACCCAGTGCAGATTGGGGGACCACTTTGTTGAACACCTTCACTGTGTCTACCAGATCAGCCAAGATTGCCCAGTGGCCATCCATTTCAATTTCACTTCTCATTTCCACATCAACAAATCTCTCCACAACCTTCCATACTGCCAAATGAGGCCTGGCACAGTTTGGATGAGTAGCACCTCATATTCCATCTTTGTAGTCTCCAACCTGATGGTGTCAATGTAGATTTTCTAACTTCCACTCCCTTCTGTTTTTCTTGCCCATCCCACTTTGTTTTCACACATTTTTATTGCCTCTCACCCCTTCTCTTCCCTTCCTACACCCTCAAAACCTGATCATCGCCTCTGTGGTTCCCACTTTCTTCCCTTTGTTCCTTAGTCTACTGTCCTCCCCTTTCAGATTCCTCCTTCTTCAGCGCTTTGTCTCTTCTACCCATCACCTTCCAGCTTCTCACATCATTTCCGTTCACCCACCTACCTAATTTCTCTGACTCACCTGAACTTCCCTATTATCTGCCAGCTTGTACTCTTTTCCTTTCCCTTATTTTTTTTATACAAACGTATATTCTAGCTTCTTCACTCTTCCTTTCCAGTCCTGATAAAGGGCCTCAGCCTAAAATGTTGGCTGCTCATTTCTTTTACATAGATGCTGCCTGACCTGCTGAGGTCCTCCAGCATTTTGTGTATGTTGTTTGACGTTATGAATTCCTGGATTACACTCATTAATAAACTATAATAATTAAGACTGTATTTGAAAATACAAGTAGAAAGTCAGTGATACTCTGTGCAAATGATACTTCATTTTCCAAACATTGTAACTGCCTTTCAGCATCTGGTTTGTGCGAATACAGCATTACACTGGCCAGTCAATGTGCATTTAGAAGGAATAAGAAACTCATAATTCACCTGAATGATGCTATTTATATGGGCACAGAATACTCTGAGATGACTGGTATTTGACTAATGAAAGTGTAACAGTTAACAGCTTAACAGTTCCCTCAGTTTCACAATTTAAATACGTATTACATGCAGAAAGCCAAAGTAATCAATTATTGTTGTAAGACAATGCAAGGTGTAAATACCAATTTATCTTTCATAAGAGGTCAGGTGGAAAGATTGTTTTGAAGTGTGTTTACAGAAATATCCTTGGCATTTGCTACATGAAATAGTTTGGGGAAAAAATGGGAGATGCATTCAGTTTTTGTTAATGGATCTGGCAATTGCTTGGTATTGTAAAGCAAATTTAGTTATGCAATGGACAAGATAAAGAGGCAAATGGACAGTATTCAGTTGGATATATTGATCTTTAAGGTAGAGAATTATAATCAAGAGAAGAGAGTATTAATTGCAGCTGTATATAAGCACAAACAGAAACAAAAAAAAAATCACATAATGAAGTGTTGGCTGATGTCTACAAACAGGAAAACCAAATATTTATATTCCCTGAAAATGCTGTTACTTTGTTTGCAAATAGAACAGTTGAATGGTTAGCATGCAGGTTCATATGACATTTAACCAGTGGGAATAAATACTGGGAGATCTCCAGTATGCAACAGAAGAAGATCCCAACTTGAGATCGCAAAGTTCCGGCATTGAGATATCCTTTGCAGATGTTGATTAGGATTGGTCTGTTTCTATTCCAGTGGCAGGCAGGAAAAGTTCTGAAAGAAATTAACTATTCTTCTATTGAAACCGCCTTCCTGGGAGCTTATTATCCTGAATTTTGCTTTTTGAAGCCTGTTTATTATATATGTATTTTTCAGTTAATGTTTTTCTAATATTATTGAGGATTACTATAGTCATATAAATATGACACTATTAGTTATACTTTATATTATAGCTAAGATGAAATGAATGTTTTAACTAGGAATGCAGTTCGTGGGTAAATCAGTTATGTATGAATAACTTCAAATGCTGTTCTGTTCTTAATTTAAAAATAATTATGTGCCTTAAAGCTTTCTGGGCACCTTCTCAGCCATAATTTTCACTGCACAAACTTCACTTCCCTGACAATCTTTAATGTCTGGTATACTGCAGACATCTTCCAATGTGAAGACTGATGCAAAATACATATTCAATTCCTCTGCTATCTCTGCATCTCTCATTACAATATCTCCAGCGTCATTGGTCCTATATCTACCCTCGACTCTCTTTTACCCTTTATATACTTAAAAAAGCTTTTAGTATCTTCTTTGATATTAGTCGCCAACTTCCTCTCATAACTCACCTTTTCCTTCTGAATGACCTTCTTAGTTTCATATTAGTCACCAGCTTCCTCTCATAATTCATCTTTTCCTTCCAAATGACCTTCTTAGTTCCTGATAGAACAAATTTCTTCTCCATGGAGTTAGGCCTGTAAATCACTTTTGGACTGTGTCCAATTTTATTATATCCTTTTTTAGTTCCAGGAAGCAAAACTGTGCATAGTATTCCACATGTGGCTTTACTAACACCAGTGCAACTGTAACAAAAACTGCCCATTATTTAACTCCAACTCCTTTACAATAAATGCCAATATACAGTACCTTTTATTTTCTTAACTCTTGTAGGACTTGTCTGCTAACTATTTGTAATTCATGCACTAGAACACTTTGATCCCTTGGAACTTTCTTCATTTAGATATTGATCTTCCTTTTGACTCCTCTTACTGAATTGCATGACATCATTCTTCCTCACATTAAATTGTTTTCTAAGTTTTCACCCAATCACTGAATTTATCTATACTCCCTCGCAGAATTACTATCTCCTCAATGCAGCATGCTCTTCCATTTTTGTATCTTTCAACCATGTCATTAATAATGAACCTTTGAGCGGCAAAAGCTATTCCCTGGGGGTACATCATCCAACCTTAAAAGGACCCATTTATTCCAGGTCCTTGTTTTCTGTGTGATGGACAGTTTTCAATCCATGTGCACACAATTCCTCTAATAATGTGGGCTCTTAATTTTTGTACCACCCTCTTCTGTAGCACCTTGTCAAATGCCTTTTAGAAAATCTAAATACATGGCATCTACGCTATCATCTTTGCCCATCAGGTCTTCTAAGAATTCAACTAAATTTGCCAAGCATGAGTTACCTTTCACAAGAGAAAGATTGATTATTTTCAGTTTTTCTAGACTATCAGTTATTTCCTCTTTGATTCCTGACTCTAGCATCTTGTCAGCAATCAATGTTAAACTGACCCTGTTCCTCACCTTCTAACTTCCTCCCTTTCTGGACAAGGGGATCACATTGGACGTTTTCTAATCTTCTGGTACTCTCCATACATTAAATAAGTTTTGAAAAGATCCAAGCAGTGGTTCCACTGTGTCTTCAGCCATTTCCTTTAATACTCTTTGGTGCAGGCTGTTGGATCTCCATAACCTACCTGTTTTTAGACCATGAAGTCCACTAATATACTTATCCTTTGTGAACAGAGTTGTTATGAGTTCCTCCCTGTTATTTGGAATTAGCTGTTACCTCGTGGATGGTTGTAGTATTCTCCATTGTAAAGAAGGCTGAAAAGAAAAGATTTAACATCTGCCATTTCTTTCATCAACCTCATTCTCCAGAGGTTCCATTCCATGTAACCTTATCCTTGATCTCCTTTATTCACCACAAAATGCACCACCTTTTTTATGGAATTCCTCTATCTGTAATTTTTTTTTGAATCGCTTCAGTATTACTGAATAATAGGCATATAAAAAGGCAATCACATTCAATTGCCCTGATTGCAGAGGGAGCTCTGATAGCTCACAGTGTGAGAGCTAGTGATTTATTAGTTGCCAGTAGGTGAACACAGCAGATGAACAATATGTGTTGTGAAAGTTATACCAAAGCACCATGAATGGAGCGTCCAGCAAAAGAATGGACTGGTAGACACAGTGGAACAAACAGTATACCTACAGGCAGGCTGCCAGCAATTTTAGGGCAATGATCCAGAGCCAACTATCAGTTGGGAAGTCACCTTTAGATTAAATAGTGCACTGATCAGACCTTTTGCACCATGATAAGTAGCTGTATTTCATCAAGGTTGTAGAGGTACATCCTAGAACAAGAATGACAGGGAAATGCCGCTAGACTGATTGCTAGTGTTGGAAAATTGAATCATGAAACTACTATAGAAACTATGGCTTTCCAGCCTTGAACAGGGACAGCATTATAGAATATCTGAAGATATTTGTGAGATGGAGAGAACAAAATTGGGAAATGTGCCTTAAATCAATCTGTGAGGTTAAGATAATAGGATACTGCTTCAAAAATAGAAATAATCCTCTTTAAATTTGTAATCAGGTGATTAACAAGTGTGTTAGTTGATGTTTACTTCCACGGAAGCTGCCTGACCTCTCAGTTCCTCCAGCAAATTTTATATGTTGGTTTGGATTTCCAGCATCTGCAGAATTTCTTGTGTTTAAGTGTGTTAGATGTTGGATGTCATACTACAAGCTACTGCCAAAAGACAATCTTCACAGATCGTCAGTGGGCTTTTCATCACCAGTATTGTATATAGTTCATCTGGACAAACGATTGTAACTACTAAAGGATATTTTCACTGTGTATGTTTATATTGTAAATTGATTTTCAGGTTCTTCCCTGCTTATGTCCTGAATATATATTCCAGGTTCCATTCTTAAAATTTAGATAATCTGTTGATTTGTTTAATGTATAAATCACATCACTGTTGATAAAGTAAAAAAGAAGGAATTTTCCTTGTATGTGATAACATAAGTAAAGTGAATATTTTTTGGAACAGTCAATTTTGTGTGTTATTACATTTCAATATTAATAATCAAATAATTGCTTTCATGTCAATTCTCTGCAACTTTCCAGAATGACTCAGATCACTAGCAGAATTAACAATGCATTTCATTGCATGTTATTTTCTTTCCAGTGAAAACTTGTGTGTCAGTGAAATAGAAAAGAACTCGGTTAGAAGATCCAATATCGACTTATTCAAAATTGTATTTATCCTTTAGTCCTGGTTATTTTTTCTATGATTGCTGCCACAATTCAGAACGGCTTATGTCCCAAACCAAATGAAAATAAGACCAAACACCGAGAAAGAAAGTAACCCGATAGTGTCATCAATACACAATGTGGAATGGTAAAAGTCAATCAGAAAATTTATATTGCAGTAGATTCTGAGTAGAATAACAGTACACAGATTACAAATGATGAGACAAATATAGAATTGCAATTTTGTCACAAAAAGACCGATGGGGAAAATCATAGAAAAAACATAGGCTATGAAATTGGTCTTCAGAAATAGTACAAAATGGAACAAAAATCAATTGACAATTCCTTATACAGTCTATTCCCCATTGCTTTCAACAGAAGCAAGGAACATGTGGCCAGTAATATGGGGAGTGGGTAGCCAGCCATTTGCTGTACTCATCCGATTTTAATTTTATCAGTCTGATCAAACCACTTGGTTTGGCTTAGTCTGGGCTGCAAAGTTGGAAACAATCCCCGTTAAATTTATAATCAGGTATGTAAACTGAAATATTAAGACTCATACAACATGGTATCATCACGGAGATGATTTGGCATACTTATTAACTCAGTTGGGGAAAAAATATTTTGGCACCAGAAACATATGCTTTGGATAGTTCTGTAGCAACTGAACAATTATATCTAAATATATGGCAGCCTACCCTGGCTCAGACTTAACAGAGTTCCTTGATCCCAACAGTTCATACCTCAATAGAGCCTGACATGCACTGGGCTTCTATAGATACTGAAAATCAACTTGAAATTGAAACATGATAAAACTACACTTTACATAAGATCTGTTAGTGTTCAGTTGCTTCTAGTGTAGTACACCATCACTATAGGACAAATAGCATATGATGACAACTGATAAACACTTTATGCAATTAGAATGAACAATACTTGTAGTGGCAGGAAGCAATCTCCAAAGTGTTTGAGGTATTACAGATGAGTGGAGAGAAATGGTCATTCCTATTTCAGGAAGTCAGACAATGTGACAGGCCAAGTCAGTAAGAGGTTTTGTAAAAGGCAGGAACCATACAGCTGATTAGCTGTAATTTTATTTCCTTTCTGACTGAATTTTCCAGTTCATTTGCAAGGATTTCTACTGTAGTAATGCATTTAATAAAGAGCAGCTTTAGAGACAATGTATAACCCGTGTAGGTGAAATCCAGCAGAATAGAATTTATTAAAAATATATTTTGTTTCCTAATATGGATGTCAACTGAAAATGTTACTTGAACTACTGCCTAGTCTGCACAAGCAATATTTTTTTATTTTGCATTAGAATGTAATCAGAAATGACACAAACATAGAACCTTCCCATCGAAGGCTGATTTTGCCATGCAAGTGGTGTGATGGATAATTGGTTTAAACTCTGAAATGAAGTATGCCAGGATGATGGAGAAATTATGTATATGTAGCATTTAACAAGACGTACATTAAGACAGTTATCCAGGCTATGAGATTCCTTTACGTTGTTACAGATGCAACCCTATAAATCAGGTGCCTGTACTTCTGTATTGCTATAGATAATTTCAAGTATGTTATGTCCCATTTCCTATCCCTAATGCATGAAAAGCAGAATTCTGCAATATCTACAAACCAACAAAAAATGTCTCACAGGGCTGAGAGGGAGTATACTCCATTGAAAACTAGGCACATATTACAGCAGCTAAGTAACTGGAGTCAGACATCATGGAACTGGAGATTCTCAGGGGGTAAGGTGATTAAGTGAAATTACCCAGGGGCTTGAAGGAATTATGAGAAAAATTAAGCAAATAAATAGTGTTTTTTTTTGGCTTGCGATAGATCACAGCACTGCCTATGCTGTAATCACACTTTTACAGAATAATTTGCAGTTGAAGTTAACAAGTGGTGCATGTTAATTACATGCAAACGTGGCTTACAGCATTAACAGATGCCAAATGACATTAAGTGATGCACTCAGGGGCAGAGCCTGACAAAATTTAGGTTGGGGTGGGAGGGTCAGGTGTTGGTGCTAATTTTGACTGTCGATGATGCAGATAGCAGCAATGCATAATGGTAGCAAATTGATGGTACCTGCTATATGCTATACCCAAAGTCTTTTCCATCACTGCTAATGATTACTAACCTAGGAAAAATGTAAAAACTGTTTGTTGACTGCTGATTGTAAAACTTCTCAAGGATATAGAGATGGATTAAACTCTCTAAATACCCTTTCCTATGAAAGAGCTTACATCTCCAACTTGTATTTCCCCCAACAGGCTAACCTAATATTGGTAACCAATTTCATAGTGTCCAGGACAACTTTACAGTATACCAATACATAAAGACCAAAATGAATAACAACAAAGGAGGAGTACAGTAGCATAGCAGTTAGCGTAATGCTATTACAATGCTAGGTGCCCGCAAGGAGTTTGTACTTTCTCCCCGTGATCACGCGGATTTCCTCCAGTTGCTCTGGTTTCCTCCCACATTCCAAAGATGTACAGGTTAGTAAGTTAATTAGTCACCTGGGTATAATTAGGTAGCACAGGCTCGTTGGTCCGGAAGAGCTTGTTACTGTGCTGCATCTCGAAATAAAATTTATAAAAATAATAATCTCCTTTCTGTTGGAAGTAACACTGTGGAACTGTATTTCACAGTGCCATCACACTCAAAACAGGAAGGAGTGTAGGCGACTTGCAAGAGTTATTTTAAATTAGTTACATTGGGTTAGTGGAATACTAACTGGAATAAATTTCATCAATTGCTTGAATACCAGATGTGAAATATAATCATTTTCATTTAAGCACAGTAATTGTCTTTCTGCATTAAATAGTATTTGTCTCAGTGAACAAGTAGTCGTTTTACTGCTTTACAAACAGCTGTTCAAGTTAGAAGGCTGTTAGGATACTATAACTCATTCAATGGCTTCACACTTTGAGTTTCCCATAAAAAGCACAATCTAAATGCCAGAATCTTACTTTATAAAACACCATTATTATTTTTGCTTAATAGTAAATAAAATCATTTTTTTTCTATTATCACATTTAATTATGTTATATTTAACTTCTGACTCTTAGAGTTGTAGATGACGTCATCAAGTATGGAGCTTGACAGGATTAATGCAGAGTGAATGCTTCACGTAGCTGAGTGTCCAGAGACAAGCACTCAAAAGTCTCAAAATAAGGGGTCAGCAATTCAGAACTGAAATGAAAAAGAAATTTCTTCACCAAATGGTTATGGAATCCATAGGTTGCCAAACAGTTGAGGCAAAATCATGGAATATATTCAGCGCAAACGTTATTTTCCTCCGCCATAATATTTGCCATTGATCCACCCAGACCAAACCGGTGCTGTACCGGGCAGGAAGATCTCAGACAGCCTCGCGCTGCCGAGGGACACCATCGCCTACATGCAGGACAGGGGGGTGAACGCCTGCCTGGTCAGCTTGGGCCAGGAGAAGGCCTTTGACCGGATATCGTACACGTACATGGCGGACGTGCTCTCCAAAATGAGATTTGGGGAGGGAATCCGGAATTGGATCAGACTGCTCTACACAGACATCCGTAGTGCAATCCAGGTCAACGGGTGGGAAACAGAAAGCTTCCCCATCAGATCTGGGGTCAGGCAGGGCTGCCCCCTCTCCCCTGTCTTGTTCGTGTGCTGCATAGAGCCCTTTGCCGAAGCCATCAGGAGGGATGAGGGCATAAGAAGGGTGACGCTGCCAGGCAGTGGGGGGACCCAAGTAAAAACCTCCCTGTACATGGACGACATCACCGTCTTCTGCTCTGATCCAAGGTCAGTTCACAGGTTGATTGGCATCTGCGAACAGTTCGAGCTAGCATCGGGGGCCAGGGTCAACCGCACAAAGAGCGAAACCATGCTCTTCGGCAACTGGCCCGACCGATCCAGCGTCCCCTTCACCATCAGGTCTGACCACGTGAAGGTGTTGGGGATCTGGTTCGGAGGGGCTGAGGCGTGCAAGAAGAACTGGCAGGAGCGGACTGCAAGGTGAAACAGAAACTGGGACTGTGGGAAGGGCGCTTCCTGTCAATAACGGGCAAGAACCTGGTCATCAGGTGTGAGGTGCTCTCAGGGCTGCTGTACTTGGCGCAGGTGTGGCCTGTCCCCCACTCCTGCAGCTCGGAAATCACCCGAGTTGTCTTCAGATTCGTCTGGGGATCCAAGATGGAGCGGGTGAGACGGACCGTCATGCACAACTCCCTGGACAATGGGGGCAAAAACGTCCCCAATGTCGCCCTCACCCTGATGGCCAGCTTCGTGTGTGGCTGCATCAGGCTGTGCGTGAATCCCAGATATGTGAGCACAAAGTACTACTATGTGCCCAGGTTCTACCTGTCGCCCTGGCTAGGAAGGATGGGTCTGGCCCCTTTCCCGTGCAACACCCCTGTCAGCTGGTTGTTGCCTCCATACCTGTCCTTCGTAGAAAAATTCTTCAAGGCCAACGCATTTGACCACAAGGCCGTTAGACAGTGGTCAGCACGTACTGTCCTGCAGGCACTGCAGGAGAAGGACGTGATGAACGCAGTGGGGTTGTTCCCTGAGCAGACCGTCCAGTACATCTGGCAAAATGCCTCATCGCCAGACCTCACCAACAGGTACAATGACCTCGCCTGGCTGGCAGTGAGAGGGGCCCTCCCAGTCAGATCCCTCCTGTACACCCGGAATGTCGTCTCCGCACCCCACTTCCCACGGGAGGACTGTAATGGGGTGGAGTTGGTGGCTCACCTCTTTGAACACTGTGGGTTCACAAAGAAGGTGTGGAGGAGAATGGAAGGGACAGTGCGAAGATTCATGCCCAACAGCAGCGTTACCGAGGACTCCGTGATCTACGGGCTGTTCCCGGGGACGCACACAGAGACAAATATCCGGTGCTGCTGGCAGATCATCAATTCGGTGAAAGACGCTCTTTGGTCTGCCTGAAACTTGATGGTCTGCCAGCACATGGAGATGTCGGTGACTGACCGCTGCCGGCTGGCTCACTCTCGCCTGCAGGAGTACGTGCTGAGGGATGCACTCAAACTTGGTGCGGCCACTGAGAAGGCCCGGTGGGGAAGGACCACAGTTTAAGGTCCATCACCCGTGGGAGTGTGAGGGGTTGGGTGGGGAGGAGACTAACCCTTATCAGCGGTGTGGACAGATAATCAACATGGTGCCCCAGGAGTGGGTGGAATTGTTAATTTGGAAAAGGAATTAGAGCCAACACCTGCCTTTATTGTTGATAATTTTATTGTTAATAAGTCTTAACTCTTGACCAAGGGTTGAGAGTAAATGAACGATTTATTGTAAACATCTTTCATTTGTATATGAACAGAGAGTCAATGCATAATTTTATTGTAAATAACTTTATTTATTGAATAAGGACTCAGAGTCAACGAATGTTTTTTCTTATATGTATATAACTTTATTTTGTGATAATTCTGAATAAAGTATTTTTGGAGAAAAAAAAATAATTTGCCATTTAACTGTTAGGTGTTGAACTAGTGCACTAGAATTGAAAATCCTGTTTTATATTTGTAAGTAGCAAGCACTTCAGAGACATTTGCTGCTCTGGAAACAAATCAACAATATTATCAAAATATAAGTTGTGTTGTTACTGTTATAGTATTGCTCATTTTTATTCAGAAAGTTTACAAAACTTAAGGTTGAAGGCTTCAACTTTCAAATTTCTTTCTAATTTGGCCTTAACGAATTGTCCTGTTTAGAAGTTTTGATGAATGAATTTGTTACATAGCATTGTATTTCTATGATGAAACAATAGCTTTTCAATTGTCAAGTGTAGTTAGAACTTGCTATGTGACTACTTACAATTCTGCATTCAGGAAGAGAACTAAATTGTGGTCAGAGAGTTGCTGTTGAAATCTGGCAACTTATTGGGCGAGTAAGTTGAAATTCTTCACAAAACTACTTGAGAAACACAGCGATAAAATACATTTCCTTGATGCTGATGTATTTTTAACATTGGAGAAATTTCTGAAATGCCATATAGATTTTCAGATATATATCTTTTAGAAATCAATAAGTTAGATGAGGAATCATTGTAGCCTGGAGACATCTCAAATCAGTGTCACAGGAAATGATTGGGAGTACTGCTGGGCGCTATCTTCTGAGATGTGCTTAACTCAGTTGTGTTCCAATGCACATTACAGTATATGAACAAGAAACAGAAAAAAAGGCAGGTAGAGGAGGGAAAAATTGGCTTCACAGTTGGGCATTCTCCTATAGTATTCCACATACCGAGTTCCGGACATCGATCCCAGAGCAGACTTCAGTTGTGGCAGGGTTTAAATGTCATAATAGGCTACAAAATGAAGTCAAGCAGCTTTGCTGACAACAGCACATCCATTCCTAAGGAGCTCGATGGACATTTTGAACAGAAGAGGATTGGAATGTCACCACTCATCTTGTCAACTTCCAATACACCTGAACCCACAGTTACCATTATGGATGGATGATCTGTCTTTTGGAGATTGAACCCGCAGGAAGCATCTGGCCCAGACAGAGTCCCTGTCCATGACCTTAGATCCTGCGCAGATCAATGGGTGGGGGTATTTGCCAACATTTTTAATCTCTCCATGCTTCAGTATGAAGTTTCCACCTGCTTTAAGAAGACCATTATCATCACAGTATCTAAGAAAAACAAAGCAACATGTCTTAACAACTACCACCTGATGGCTCTAACATGAAGTGCTTTGAGAAGATGGTCATGGCAATCATAAACTCTGACCTCCCAGACAACTTCAATCACCTATAATTCAACCACCACTGAAATAAGTCTTGAGCAGATGCCGTCTCCCTGTCTGTACTCTCATCTCTAGAGCATGCTGGGGCACCGCGACAACATAGCAGTTAGCATGAAGCTATTGCAGCTTGGGGTGTGAGTTTGGAGTTCAATTCTGATGCCATCTCTGAGGAGTTTTGTGCATCCTCCCCGTGCTGCGCATAGGTTTCCTCTGGGTGTCCCAGTTTCCTCCCAATCCAAAGTAAGTTAATTGGTCATTGTAAATTGTCCTGCAGTTAGGCTAGGGTTAAGTAGGTGGGTTGCTGGATGGTGTAGATCATGAGGCCAGAAGGGCTTGTTCTGTGCTCTATCTCTAAATAAAAATCTTGACAGTAAAGACACTTGTGTTAGATGACTCATTGTTGACTACAGCTCTGCTCTCAATTCTATAATTCCAAATCTACTCATGTCCAAACTCCTAGACCTGGGACTCAACAGCTCCCTTTAAAACACGATCAATGGACTTAAAATGCTGGAGGAACTCAGCAGATCAGGCAGCATCTACAGAGGAGACGACAGTCAATATTTCAATTCAAGACTCTTCATATCGATGTCTTGGTCTGAAACTGGATCCTTGATTTCCTGAGCAACAGACTGCAATCCACTTAATTATTATTTTCTACACTGTGTTCCACAAGGCTGTGTCTACTTCAATAGAAACAAGGCTGCGAGGGCAGATTCTGCTCTAACTCTGTCTGATAATACCTTTGTAGTGGGCTTCATCGCAAATAATGGAGAAACAGAGTACAGGAAGTAGATACATAGCCTGGTGATATGGCATCATGACAACAACTTTCCCTTAATGTCAGCAAAACAAAAGAGCTGGTCATTGACTTCAGGAAGTGGGATAGCACCCTGCTCCTGAGAGGGGTGAGAGCTTCAGATTATGAGGAGTGAACACCATTGGTTGCTGACCAGGTCCAACCATTTAGATGCCATGGCCATCAAAGCTCACAAGACTGTCACTTTCTCATGAGGTTAGAGAAATTTATTATATCCCCTTTGAACCCCCAACTATTTTTACAGATGCAATGTATAAAGCATCCTAGCCAGATGTTGGTGTTGGTCCTTGGTGTTGCACTGCCCATCAGTGCAAGAAACCACAGAGTTGTGTACACAGCTCAGTAAATCACAGCATGCTCCCTCCATGAACTCTATCTACACTTCTTACTGAAACTTATTAAATCATTGGTTTAGCTGCAACTAATTTATTCCTAGTCTTGGCACTCTAACAAACTCGAAGGAAGTTGTAATGGCCAAAGAATGGGCCAAAATCTTGCTGCATCAATAAAGCAGCCAGCATAATCCACCTACCCTTAATACTCCACCTACCCTGAACTTTCTCTCTTTCCCCCCTCCTTTCCTTTGGGCAGAAGATAACAAAGCCTTGATAGGACATACCACCAGGCTCAAGTAGAGCCTCTATTCCCTTGTTACAAGACTACGAAACATTCCCTTGGTAGAATAAGATTGGCTCTTGATCTCATGATCAATAACCTAATATAATAAAGGTATGGACAAAATTCTATAGTTGTAACTCTGAATTAAATGTCACAGCGACCTACAGAACAAAAGCACCATCAAACCAAATAATAATCAAATTGGAAAAAAAAAATCACTGAAAGGAGTTTTGCTCTTTGAAAAAGATGTTAAAGCTCAAAGGCTATAAATGACAGTCAAAATTTGTAATTTTATTAATTTTACAGCTCATAAATACTAAATATTTTGCCAATTTTGTATATTAATGTAAGTACGTATATGCTATGTCTAAAATACTTACAATAAAATACATCTCCATTTAAGTTCCATTGACCTTTGATTTCTTTTTCATTCTCTTTTTGTATTGGATTCAATACTAAAATCAACATTTCGGATTGTTTTTCTTAAGTCTGCTCACTTTTCATTACACAGCTATCAAAAATCAATCTTCATGCATTAATCCTAAATTTGAAAAGCAATGCAGGATTTAATCAAAATATTACAATTTGCAATTTGTTTCTACAAAATATCTAAGAAGGAATTATCATAACTGTCTTATAAATAAACCTTATCCTACTTTATGATATTAAGCTTTTAAATCACTTAGTATCATTATTAAAGGTATTATATGACTGAAGACATGTTTGCAGATGCAAGTTTCCATGTAAATTCAGAGGTTTAGCTTTTTTTTTGTAATCTGGTCTTGTATCCATGCCTCATGTTATTTTAAAAATATTGCCAAATGATACCTTATGTAAACTCATTTCGGTTAATATAAAATAAGAAAAGACCACTGTAATTTTTCAGAGATCTCAAACATTAAACTTATAATATACTAGGGTAGATGCTAAATATATTGTAATTTTTAAAGGCAGGTCATGCCTTACGAGCCTGATTGAATTTTTTGAGGATGTGACTAAACATACTGATGAAGGTAGAGTAGGAGATGTAGTATTTATAGATTTCAGCAAGGCATTTGATAAGGTACTCCATGATGCAAGGCTTATTGAGAAAATAAGGAGGCATGGGATTCAAGGGGACTTTGCTGTGTGGATCCAGAATTGGCTTGCCCACAGAAGGCAAAAAGTGGTTGCAGACAGGTCATATTCTGCTTGGAGGTTGGTGACCAGTGGTGTGCCTCAGGGATCTGTTCTGGGGCCTCTTCTGTTCGTGACTTTTATAAATGACCTGCCTGGATGAGGAAGTGCTGGGATGGGTTAGTAAATATGCTGTTGACACAAAGGTTGGGGAGTGTTATGGATAGGTGGAGCGCTATCAGAGGTTATAGCAGGACATCGATAGCTTGGAAAACTGGGCTGAGAAGTGGCAAATGGAGTTCAACCCAGATAAGTGTGAGGTGGTTCACTTTGGTAGGTCAAATATAATGACAGGATATAGTATTAATCTTAAGATTCTTGCAGTGTGGAGGATCAGAGGGATCTTAGGGTCTGAGTCCACAGGACACTTAAAGCTGCTGCGCAGGTTGACTATGTGGTTAAAAAGGCATACAGTGCATTGGCCTTCATCAACTGTGGGATTGAGTTTAAGAGCCGAGAAGTAATGTTATAGCTATATAGGACCCTGGTCAGACCCCACTTGCAGAACTGTGCTCAGTTCTGGTCACTTCGCTACAGGAAGGATGTGAAACTATAGAAAGGGTGCAGAGGATCTTCACAAGGATGTTGCCTGGATTGGGGAGCATGCCCTATGGGAATAGGTTGAGTGAACTTGGCCTTTTCTCCTTGGAGCGACAGAGGATGAAAGGTGACATGATAGAGGTGTATAAGATGATGAAAGGCATTCATCGTGTGGCTAGTCAAAGGCTTTTTCCCAGGGCTGAAATAGCTAACATGAAAGGGCACAGTTTTAAGGTCCTTGGAAGTAGGTACAGAGGAGATGTCGGGGGTAAGCTTTTTACGCAGAGGGTGGGGAGTGTGTGGAATGGGCTGCCGACAACAGTGATGGAAGCGGATACGATAGGGTCTTTTAAGAGACTCCTGGATAGGTACATGGAGCTTATGGAAGTTACAATGGACATTTACAAAATGGAGAAGATAACAGCATCTGTTAATCATAAGTTGGAATAATTTGATACATACTGGGAAAAATGGTTTAACTATATAACACCTCATAGGCCTGAATTTATTCTCACAGATCAATGAAGATGTTGTAAAAAAAAAGTTCACTCCCTACTTATACATAGTTTTCTCCTTTTGCTTGTTCTTTCTTTCCTCTCTTTTCTACAAGTGTATACCTCAGATAAATATTATGTGGAGATTTGTGGCAAATAAGTCTATTTGATATATATGTACAATATCTGAAATACATCTTATGGAAATGTTTATTTGATGATGAACATCAATAAACAATAAGTTACAAAAAAATAGAAAAACGGAGGGCTATGGGTAACTCTAGGTAATTTCTAAAGTAAGTACATGTTCGGCACAGCATCATGGGCCGAAGGGCCTGTACTGTGCTGTAGGTTTTCTATGTTTCTATTTTCTAGGTCAGTGAATTACATCCTAACCAAATATGCTAATACAAAAGTACATTTTAAAGGAATACCATGCCATTGATGATACAATATCACTGATTTCTAAATAAGTGGGTTTAATGAGGAAGTCAAGACAAACTAGCCCATGCAGATAGTGGTAGTTAATTGTAATACTGGGCAATATGATTAATGACAAATGAGGTGTGCTCTTTTTTTTTAGAATATCCGAACTGACAAATTGACTTGTGTGGGATACGTGACTGAGATCTAGTATGTAAAATCCTGACAGTTATAAAATATTAAGTGAAAGTAAAAATTACCTACAATCAGTAATGTCAACAGCAACTACCATATCAATGTCACTACCAAGGGAGAGCTATTGTGACTGTTTTGTCATAGGCAGCAGCTCAGGCAGGACCCTGAAATCTAGACAATAATCTCCTGAACAAAGGCTAGCAGCACCTTCTGTATTATAATAAACAGAATACTGCAGGAATTCATGTCTGACATTCAAAGGTATAACAATGTATGTGAGAATGGCTTGATCTGAGGATGATATGAACAGTTGATGTATCCTGAGGTGACTCAGAAGCCTGATCGCTGACTGACCAATCCCATTACAGGAATTACAAATGCTTGTGTGAGAGAGCTACCCACTGGGCTGAGGATATCTTCTTTACAAGGTACATAAGTTAAAGTTATATACAGTATGTAACATTTTCAGTTTCCTTTTTTTTTTCTTTACAGCAGGAGGTTTTGATGACTTTGAAACTAATTGGTGCTCAGATCTTCCAGTTCATGCTACTCTTCATTTTCATAAAAGAAACCATGATGTGTCTTCATGCACATCCTTCATCATCACATCTCTGTAGATCGTTTCATTATGATTTAAAAGGACCAAATTGACTGTAGTGATTCCAACAATAAATAGGCCTCCTGAAATTAAAATGAAAGCCAACAGTCAGAATGGTTTCCCCACAGAAACACCAGTAAGTCCAATAGTTTTTTCTTGTTCTGACTATTTAACTTTAGACCCAATCCACTAGTTGCTCTGATTAGCTGCCAATCTGACCATTCTCCGATCCTCACTCCCTCTTTACAGAAACTATCAAGCTGCCAATCCTCACTACCACTTTGACAATTTGCTACCCCAAACCACCTCACTATCCCCTCTCCCTACCAAGTACTCAGCCATCCACAGATTTCCACCCCTACTATTAACAAAAATAAGCCTCTTCTGTCCAGTTTAGAATACAGTGCTCTGATGTATGTTTACCAGAGGATAATCCTGCAATGAAATTAAAGCACAAGTTGCTACTTCCATAATTTAATGCAATTCACCCTGGCAGGCCTTTGCAAAATATTTCCCATAGAGCACTAGTATAAGTCCCGCTGAGAGGACCTGCTGACTCCTTTCGAATCTAATCAATTGCTTTTCTTTTGAGGGTCAAAAGTAAAGAACACTTGGTTCTTTGTGTTTTTTCCCCTTCTGTAGACTTATTTCATATTCCGGTAGCCTGCTGTTTTGATGCAATACATCTTCACTTGAATGACCATGAGTTCTCTACAATGCACCTTCAGCAAAGTTAGAGGGTTAATCCAATATGTCATCCAGCTCCCAAAATATCCCTGCCCTGAAAGTCGAGAGATCTGCCAGTCCTTTAGCTGTTGATCTATTTTGAGATTTAAAACATCCATTACATTTTAATTGATATTATTAGAATGGTTTGAAAAATTGGTTTTAAACATCTGTCTGAGAAGGGTTGATAATAAAATACCATCAAGAATAGAATAGAATTGTTATTAATTGTTGTTTACTTTAAATTCATTCATGTATTGATTGACATTGAGATTGGTCTGAACTTACACTGTTTGTCTGACAGAAAGAGTCTGAAACTGATAAATTTTGACTAGCATATTGCTAGTGTCAGGCACAACTTTCACCTTTTGTGGGAGGGGAATTAGTTGCCCTCTACCTTCCATGTGACCTGTTGACTTTTCCATTGATTCACTAAATACGCAAGAGGAAAGGTGAATCAAAGGGCACTTCCTTCAAATCTAAGGCTTTATAAGATTTCTGAGAGAGGATTAGTTGCTATTTTTCTTTTGCTGGCAGTTGTCATCTTAGAGGAAGAATTCTGTTCATTCATTTTTTGTGTCATCAGACAATATATTAGTTGTAGTATGTAGATTGACATTATCGTTTAAGCTAATGAATTATAATTGGCTTTTAAAAAGAGCAGAGACCAGTCAAATGAAAAGATTAGATGTTGTTTAATTATTTAAAAAAGTCGGTATGTTAAAATAACTATTAAAAGAACATATATAAAGTGAATCATCTATTCTGACTCTACTGATTTTGACATGTCTTCCTTTTTTATATAAATTTTGAATAATTTACTCATAAATTTGTAAAGTCTATCACTGGTATGAAAATGAATAGTTTGTACTTGGAAACCATCTCTCAGAATGTATGTGCCATATGCCTGACCATCATTTATAGTCATCCATCGTAGCCTCGATCCTTCATCAGGGATTGGCCTGAAATCTCAGCTGCTTGTTTCTCGCCATGGATGCTGCCTGACCTGCTGAGTTCCTCCAACATTTTGTGTGCGTTGCTCTAGATCAGCGGTCCCCAACCACCGGGCCGCAAAGCATGTGCTACTGGGCCGTGAGGAAACGATATGCTTTGGCGATATGAGTCAGCTGCACCTTTCCTCATTCCCTGTCACGCCCTGTTGAGTTTGAACGCACGCGCGGTCATTACCCACACGTCATCCATGTCAGCGCGGGAAGGAGATCAACTCCTCAAGCTCGCAAATGACGCGAGCTGAAAAGTATGTTTGACATAACAGTTCTGCCGGTATTCTGGATCAACGTCAAGGCTAAATATCCTGAGATAGCCACGAAAGCACTGAAAACGTTGCTTCCATTTCCAATATATCTCTACGATGAATGCAAAGAAAACTAAATTGCGGAATAGACTGGACACAAGGAACCCCCTTCGAGTATCACCGTCTCCCATCACCCCTCGATAAGGCCGTGTTGTTTCAGGGAAATAAGTATTCGGCCCAGGGCTCCCACTGATTCAGCAATATTGTTGTGTTGCAAGGATTTTATATGTTCATACGGGGAAATTATGTGCTGTGTGTTTAATATCCAAACGTTACTTAAAATGTTATGATGCTATTGACTTACATAACCATATAACAATTACAGCATGGAAACAGGCCATCTCTGCCTTTCTAGTCCGTGCCGAACGTTACTCTCACCTAGTCCCACCGACCTGCACTCAGCCCATAACCCTCCATTCCTTTCCTGTCCATATACTTATCCAATTTTTCTTTAAATGATAATATCGAACCTGCCTCTACCACTTCTACTGGAAGTTCTTTCAACACTTACTTCAAGCTCCCCTGTCCTCCCCTGATAATTGACTTATCACTATATTCATGCGAGGAAAATATGCGCTGTGTGTTTAATATTAAATTCATTAGATAAACCCTTTTAGAAACGAAATTGAGTGTATTAGCCACTTATCACCTATATTCCAGTCGTGATTAACACCCAACACCCCCCCGAACAGAATCGCTAAAAACGATTTGTAGGGAAGAAATTGGCACGTACACGCATGCACACTGGTGCCCTCACAAGGCTTCATGGTCATTGTAGTCTCTCTCGGGGTAAACCCAACGTATTTAACTGCTACTCTTGTCCTTTGGCAACTCTACACCACCCACCCCTCCCAGTTGGCCGGTCCGCAAGAATATTGTCAATATTAAACCGGTCCGCAATGCAAAAAAGGTTGGGGACCCCTGCTCTAGATTTCCAGCATTTATGGAACCTCTTGTGTTGTAGCCTTTGAGCCATCTTCTTGAAGAGCAGCAGTTCTTCTGTTGATGGTACAATGCATTTGGATAAGGGGTTGCAGGATTTAGATTAAAAGGTATTGATAGGGGGATGAAGTGCTTGCAAGTCAGGGTGGTGAGTGTCCTGCAAGGGAACAAGTAGGCAGTGATTTTCCCTTGCACCTCTGCTCTATACTTCATTGTGATGAGATTGTTGCTTTGTGGGTGCTTTTAGAGTAGCCTAGATGAGCAACTTTCCTGCAATTGGCACACATTGTGATCAAGGTGCACCTCTTTGTAGCTGGTGAAAGATGTGCCAGTTAAGGAGGCTGCTTAGTTCTGGAGGAATTGATCTTCTGAAGTGTTACAATCTGGACAATTATAGAGTAATCAGTTATGCCCCTGACTTGTAAATGGTGGGAAGATTTTGGGACATTTCAGGGTAAGTCATTCATTGCAGGGTAACCAGCCCTGTTCTGTCTGGCAGCTGTAGTAATTACATGACTAATCATAACAATAGCAATCATTCCAATGTGGTGTTGGTGGAAGGCTTAGGGATACTGAATGACAAGGATGGGTATTTTGATTCATTTTGTTACAGGTGGTCATTGGCTGACATTTTTGTGGCATGAATGTTACTTGCCACTTGATAACACATTATTGAATGTTGGCCGAGGATTGACTTTTTCATTTGCTAAAGAATTGCAAACGAAATTGAACATGTTGAAAACATCAGTGTCCATCTCGACTTCTGAATTTATGGTGCAAGCCACAGATGAAGCAGCTGAAGATGGTAGAGCCGAGAGAGTGCTTTAAGAAATTCCAATAGTTGCTTTGTGGGTTGATTGGCCACCAGCAATCACAACAAATTCTTTTGATACAAGGTAGATACCAGCCACTGAAGTATTTTCATCTTCTTTGCCAAATAACTTCAGTTTTGCTAGAGCTCTTTGATGCAGCAATCTGTCAAATGCTACCTTGGGGACAATCACAGCACCTCAGGAACTCAGCTCTTCCATCAATGTTCGTACCAATGTTGAGATGAGTGTAGAAGCTGAGTGTTCCTGTTGAAATGCAAACTGGGACATCAGTGAGCCTTGTTGAATGAGTAAGTGCCGCTCGATAACTGTGGTCAATAACACCTTCCATCACATCACCTCACTGAACAGTAATAAACCAGACACGAGGAAATCTGCAGATGCTGGAAATTTAAGCAAGACACATCAAAGTTGCTGGTGAACGCAGCAGGCCAGGCAGCATCTCTGGGAAAGAGGTACCGTCGATGTTTCGGGCCGAGACCCCTCGTCAGGACTAACTGACTAACTGAGAGAATCTCTTAGTATCTCTTCTTTCAGTTCGTCCTGACGAAGGGTCTCGTCCCGAAGCGTAGACTGTACCTCTTCCCAGAGATGCTGCCTGCCCTGCTGCGTTCACCAGCAACTTTGATGTGTGTTGCAGTAATAAGCCAGATTAGATTTGTCCTGTTTATTGTGACTGGGCAGTTTTCCACATTCTTAGGTCAATGCCAATATTGCAACAGTGATCGATGTTGTCTGAGCACATCGTATTTGCTATATCTAGTACTTTCAACCATCTCTTGATATTCCGGAGAGTATTAAATTGGCTGAGGACTGAATTCTGTGTTCTTAGAAATCTCCAAATGAAGCTATGACAGATCATTCACTCGGTACTTTTGCTTGAACATGGTAACAAATGTTTCAGCCTTGTCGGTGGCACTTACATTATAGGCCCTGCCATTCGTCAGGATGTTATTTCATAGTAAAGTCACATATTTCCTTGCAAATTTTACGTTATGCAGTTGCTACTGGAATTTTTCCTACATATATGCACAAAAAGTACTAAATTATTATAGATATATAGTTACTTTCTAGATCCCAAAGGAAAATAGTGTCACAGTAGCATTAAAAATGTACAGATATACAAATATGCAAATATTAGAAAAGGTGTAAGAAAGAATAAAAAATATTATCATACCTCAAACAATCTAACAGGAGGGGTTCATCATTTCCCCAGTTATAGGTTGACACAATATAGAAGCTAATGGCAGAGGGTAAGAATGACCTCATTTAGTACTCTTTGGAACAGCACAGTTGTCTTGGTCTGTTACTAAAACTGCTCCTCTGTTCAACCAAGGTGGCAGGCAGAGGGGGAGAAACATTCTCCAGAAATGCCAAGATTTTCCAGATGGTCTGTTGTTCTACCACGGCCTCCGGAGTGACCAGTTTGACTCCAAGAATAGAAGTATACTCTCTAATCAATTTATTGGGCACGTTGGCATAACCTGTGATGTCATTGCCCTGGCACACCACCACAAAGAAGATTATACTGGCAACAACAGACTGGTAGGACATGTGAAGGAGAAGCCTGCAGGAAGTAGAGGCGACTCTGGCCCTCCTTTTGCACAGCCTCTGTGTTGGTGCTCCAGTCAAGTCTGCCATCCTGATGTACCCCCAGGTACTTGCAGGTATCACCACATCCACAATCTCACTAACAGGGAGCAGTGCAGGCTTAGTCTTCTTAAAGTCCATCACCATCTCCTTTCTCTTACTGATGTTGAGCTGCAGGTGATTCCGCTTGCACCATTTGACAAAAGTCCTCCAGGGCCCTGTAATTATCCTCCCATCCTCCCATCCTCCCTTTATACACCCAACTATTGCTGTGTCATCGGAGAATTTCTGCAGTTGACATTACTTAGTGTTGTATCTGAAGTCTGAGGTATACAGGGTAAACAGGAAGAGAGCCAATACAGTTCCCAGTGGGGCCCAGTCTGACACACAGCTCTGAAGACGCACAAACTTTGGTCTGCCAGTCAGGCAGTCCATTCTCCAGAATACAATGGAAGTGCCAATTTGCATTGAATGGAGCCGCCTTTCCCCAGCAATGAGGGATGTGTGGTATTGAAGGTATGTGAGAAATCAGAAAACATGATCCTCACAGTGCTTCCCTGCTTATCCAAATGGGAGTAGACTCTGTTCAGCAGGCAGATGACAGCATGGTTGACTGCAATATACTTCTGGTAGGGAAACTGGGGGGGATCGAGGGCTGATCTGACCAGCTGGTCCCAGTTGGAAATGAGCCAGGACCAGCCTCTAGGTTCTTCATGTTGTGTGAGGTCAGGGCACTGGATGGTAGTCATACAAGACTTCCGGTTGGCACTTTTTGGGTACGGGGACCAGCCATGATATTTTCCTCACAGTCAGGACCCTTTCCAGACCCTTTCAGGAACAGAATATTCACATGGTAATTGTAAGTAATACTGTGGAGCAATATAAGCTCGAAGTACTGATTGCATCACAGGTTACATCAACTTCTGTGTGAATATTGTAATGCCATAAAGCACTGCTTGGTCCTTCCCTAACAACAAACTATGGGTCACCAGTGATCTAAAGGCTCTTCCCAACTACAAAAAGAGTGAACTCCACACAGCTGCTCAGCACTCTCTTCCAGGACCTTGGTGTTCATACCATCCGGACCCAATGCTTTGCCATGTCTGAATTTCCCCAGAGCCCTTTCCATCTGCTCAGTAGTGAAGGTGAGTCCATGATGACTGGGGAGTTGGTGGAACGTCGGGCTGGGGGAGGTGAAGCTTGGGACAATAGCAGTTGGTATGTGGAGGTGTGGATGGTAGGGCAAGAGGGAATGTAGACAGTGGTAGCCTGTTTTGTTCATCCACGTGATGAACTTGAGTGAGGGGAGGCATTGGTGCTGATGGGAGAATTGGAAGCCTCAGCACCCGGACTGTTGTGCTGAAGGGGGTGTGAACAGAAGGGCAATTGTCAAACCTACTGAAGAATTGGTTTAACTCGTTATCCCATTCACGGTGGCACTCTACATCTAGGCTGATTGAAGCCAGTGATGTTCTTCATGCTTCTCCACACCTCCCGTGTGTTACTCTGTCCAAGCTTGTTCTCCAGCTCTCTCCTGTATTCCTCTTTAGCCACCTTGAGCTTCTCCTTGCACTCCCTCTGCACATGTTTCAATTCCTCCCTGCCTCCTAATCTAAAGGATCTCTTTTTGTAGTTGAGAAGAGCCTTCAGATCACTGGTGACCCCATGATTTGTTGTTAAGGAAGTGGCAAACTGCCCTTGATGGTATTACAATGTCCACACAGAAGTTGACGTAGCTAGTGATGCAAAGCACTTTCCAGTCAGTAACCTCAAAGCAGCTCTTCAAGACCTTGATGGCCTCTAGAGACCATTTCTTTACTATCTTGGTGTAGTTAGCTGTTGCTGTACTTTGGGATTATATTACTATTTTATATAAATGTGGGAGAACACCTTGTGCAGTGTTGTTTCTGCAGTATTACTTTCAATTACCTTGTGAATATTCTTCTAATGTTTTTGAAGTTAATGTTATGTTAATGATTAAAACCTTTATGCTATTTACTTTTGAAAATAACCAGGCTCCTCCAACTTGTCCTTGAGGGTTATTGTTTTTATCCGCTGATGAAATATTGGGCTGCATCTTGTTACTTATAACAGTTGGATCAAAGAGGAAGCCAGTGATTTTTGGCAATTTGTGTTTGGCTGTCTGCTCCATTGTTGGACTGACTAAAGGGTCAACAGGCAAGCTGTGACTCTGAAGCCAGGGTTTGGATGCATTTTGAATCTTTTGGGTGCAAACCCCGCATTGTTCTTGCTTGTCATCAATTCTGTGGGTCAACGGATCCCTTTAATAAAACACATAAAATACTGGAGGAACTCTGCAGAACAGACAGTATCTATGGAGAGGAATATATAGTTGACATTTCAGGCCAAGACACTTCATCTATGTTTCCCGGTAGGTCAGGGGTGGCCAACCTTTCACATTCCATGCGTCAATTTTTTCACACACGAGTTCAGATGTGATTTTTTTCCCACACGCGAGTTCTATATTAACATATTTTTACAAGAATTGAATGGGGGCAGGAGTTGTATGGCGCATCTGAACTCGTGAGTGAAAAAATTGACACATGGAATATAAAAGTTTGGCCACCCCTGCTGTAAGTGGACTCTATACCTAAGTTCAGTATGCTAAAATTCAATCCGTAATTGCTCTAATCTTTTTTATTTCTGCAGTCCTATCAATCTCATTTTTGATACTTTGGTTCTCTTCTTTCACTTAATCTTCATAGTTTTGTTTCCTTTTTTCTATAACATACAATACTGATTTTGAACAAAACTTGTTATGTAGATATTTAGTTATGCATTTTTAAATTTTTCATTAAATGTCCCAATGAACAATGTCAATATTTTCCATTTCTCCAATGACAATGCGGTGTGTTATAATAAGCCCTGAAAACATGGTAATAAATAACAATAACACCCAGCTGAAGGATGACCATGTGCAGCTGAATATCGTACCTTAATAGTGTTTTATCTTCACTGCACTTTCATGTCCGCCAGTTATTTGTGCTTTACTAGGTTTTGTAATGGAATGTCATTTCCCCATCTCCCTCACTAGAGTGTCACAGTGCTGAATTGGCAGCACTGTCAGCTTCACTCTGAGTTCTGCTAGTCAGTCACAGAAATATCTAAGTAAAGTGAAAGAAGGCATCAGAAAGCATTATACTCACACCACAGAACAGGAACTTGAACTAAATGAATATCACTTTGTATTTTCAATAGTAATTTTTTTTTATTGTATAGAATACATTTGCTTCTCTATGCTAGAAAAAAATAATCTCCCTGAAGTGCAAAGTCTATTGTGACCGTATTCCAGTTTGATAGTAAGATGCAGGCACCTACAACTGGATAGTTAAAACTGGTGGAATTGACGGAGTTGGTTGAGGCTTTCAGTCCTGCATTTTAATAACAGTGCTTGTATGACTCAGGGTACCTTGACTTGTCCCAAAGGCCAGATGTCACATTATCAGTGTCGTTTAAAGTGAAATCGAGTAAGTTCAGAATTTGAGGGGAAATATTGGCATTATAGTCCCTCCACCCAACTGTACAAATGTTTTCATTTTTGCATATCGCTGAGAGCATATACAATATTTCCATGCAATTCAAGAATCCTGAACTTCCATCACGCAGTGCATTACTGCTTTTTTCATAAAACTCCCAAAACAAAATTCCAAAGGCATAGTATTTCCCCACTACTTATTCACATGGAATCCACTTGAACCAGCTTGCATTTAACATGGGAAATATTTGGCCATTTACTTCAGTGTAGGGAATATCTGAATGGGACCAAGGGAGATATCCATTCATTAGGGTAATTTAACATTTTAGATTTTTTCATTTCTTTTACAAAAATATTTTAAATTTATTATATAAAATAATGTAACAGCTTTTAATAATATATTAATAGCTTTTGGGATTTTTTAAGATGTTTCTGGATGTTTTTGAGTGCTAGAAATGAAGTTTGACAGCTTTGAGAAATCAAACTAAGCCACAATATGTAGTGTAACTGCCAGTCAAAGTCTTTCCCGCGCCTGAACCCCACCCTAAGTCCCCCATGCCACCATGTTTCCTATGCCCTGCAGAAGGCCTTACCACCACACAGGACTCAATTAAAAGATCCATTTGGTTCTCCCTCCTCTGCAGACTGTAGCTGTCAATATTGCATTAGTTAATTACACCGAGCGGCCATTTTATTAGGTACCTCCTGAGTGTACTTCTGTGGCCTTCTGCTGCTGTAGCCCATCCACTTCAAGGATCAATGTGTTGTGCATTCATAGATGCTCTTCTGCACACCACTGTTATACCATGTGATCATTTGAGTTATTGTCGCTTTCCTTTCAGTTTGGAATGGGTCTGGTCATTTTCCTCGGACCTCTCACATTAACAAGGCATTTTTGCCCACAAAGCTGCCATGCACTGGATTCGTTTTTTTGCATCATTCTCTGTAAACTCTAGAGACTGTTGTGCAAGAAAATTCTGAGAGATAAGACCATAAGACATAGGAGCAGAATTAGGCCATTTGGCCCCTCGAGTCTGCTCTACCATTCAATTAAATGCTGATTCGTTTATTTTTATCTCCTCCTCAACCCCAGTTCCTGGCCTTCTGCCCGTAGCCTTTGATCCCATGTCCAATTGAGAACTTATCGATCTCTGCTTTAAATACACCCAACGACCTGGCCTCCACAGCTGCATGTGGCAACAAATTCCACAAATTCACCACCCTTTGGCTAAAGAAATTTCTCCACATCTCTGTTTTAAAAGTGCACTCCTCTATCCTGAGGCTGTGTCCTCTTGTCCTAGACTCTCCCACTATGGGAAATATTGTTTTCCACATCTACTCTGTCTAGGCCTTTCAACATTCGAAAGGTTTTAATGAGATTCCCCCCCCCCCCATCTTTCTGAATTCTAGCAATTACAGACTCAGACCCATCAAACGTTCCTCATATGATAAGCCTTTCATTCCTGGAATCATCCTTGTGAACCTCCTCTGGACCTTCTCCAATGCCAGCACATCTTTTCTAAGATGAGGGGCCCATTGAGTATTGTTCACCATACACAAGGTGAGACCTCACCAGTGCCTCAGCATCAGCAGTTTTTGAGATATTGAAACCACCCAATTTGGCACCAACAATCATTCTACAGTCAGACACTTAGATCACACTTCTTTCCCCATTCTGAAGCTTGGTCTGAACAACATCTGAACCTCTTGACCATGCCTGCGTGTTTTTATGCATTGAGTTGCTGCAACATGATTGGCTGATTAGATATTTGAATTAATGAACAGGTGTACAGGTGTACTTAATAAAATAGCTACTGAGTGTATGTACACACCTCAAAGGTTGTTAGGTCACAGCTGGACACTAATTCTAAGGCAAAATGTTCAACATTTATCTTCAAGATCTATATCCTTAGCCAGCTGTGCCTCCAGCCAAGGCCACCATATAAAATTCGCTGCAGCGCCGATAGACTGGGAGCATAAGGATACGTGATGAATCAATCACATCCTGTTCTATTTTTTTTTAACTGTCAGGCTGGACTTATTTTGGTCTGCTAAGTGAAATGTTGTATAACAGTACAATGCATTCCAAGGTAGAGTGACCACGGTCTAAGCTGACAGATTATTTGGACCATTCCAAGTCTGTGAACATTTAGCAAGATCAAGGCAAAACCTGACTTGCATTGAATGAGCTATCTGCAGATCAACACCATCCTCAACTTGACAGGATTCAGCTCTCATCTGGTCGCACTGCTCAAAGGATCACAACTGATGCAATGTACTTGAATTAATCTTGAGATCCAGTTCAACTTCTCTCACAAAGTTCACAACACAGTGATAGAGAGTTGTGGTTGCATCCACCATGCCCCAGACTGAAATAAGTTGTCTTGAACCTAATGTTCACATTTCTAGTGTTCTCAATAGACTATAATAAGATTGCATTAGACAAGGCATGGATTTTCTATTATGTACTCAATCTATGAAGCAAGTTTTGAGTTTTCAAGCTTAAATTAGTCTTCATGGTCATGAGCAAAAGACATCACTCTGGCTACCTGGGTGGCATGATAGTATAGCAGCTAACCCAAAGCTTTACAGTGCCAGTGATTGGTGTTCAATTCCCGCCATTGCCTGTAATAAGTTTATACATTCTCTCCATGACCACGTGGGATTTCTCTGGGTAATCTGGTTTCCTCACATGTTCCAAAAGTGTAAAAAAAAAGAGTTAGTAAGTTATTGGCAGGCTATGTTGTAAAGGGTTAGTAAATTATTGGCAAGATATGTTGGTGCTGGAAACAAGGTGGCACTTGCAGGCTGCTCCCAGGACATCTTCTGACTGTACAGGTGTCCCCCGCTTTACGAAACCTTGCTGTTACAAAAGACCTACATTAGTTATCTATTTTCGCTAACAGAAGGTGTTTTCACTGTTATGAAAGAAGGCAGCGCGCGATAAAAGGCCCTGAGCAGCCAAGCTCCTCCCCCGGAACTGTATTCTAGCCGGCATTGCTTAAACACATGCCTGTGAGCAGCCATTAGCGAGATGAGTTCTAAGGTACTGGAAAAGCCTAAAAGAGTTCGTAAGGGTGTTACACTTAGCGTAGAACTAGACATAATTAAGCATTTCGATCGTGGTGAATGAAGCAAGGACAAAGTGAGATTGGCTTGTGGAAGTTGACGAAGATGATGTTGAAGAGGTTTTGGAATCCCATGACCAAGAACTGATAGATGAAGAGCTGATGCAATTGGAAGAGGAAAGGATAACAATCGAAACCGAATGCAGTAGCAAACGGACCAAAAGTGAAGTCGTCCAGGAACTGAACATGAAGCAACTGCGTGAGATTTTCGCTGCAATTATTGCAGAAAAGTATGACTTTAATTTTGAAAGAGTACGTCAGTTTAGGGCATATTTGCAGGATGGTTTGAGTGCTTACAAAGAACTGTATGATAGAAAAATGCATGAGGCTAAGCAGTCAAGCATACTGTCATTTTTCAAGCCTTCAACAGCAGATGACAAACCTCGACCTTCGACATCGAGGCAGGCAGACATAGAAGAAGATGATCCGCCTGCCCTGATGGAAACAGACAACGATGAGATGACACCCCAGTGTCCCACCACCCCAACCCCCGGGCCGCGAACCGATACATTGCCGCAGAGAATGCGCGGTAGCCGGGATGCACCCAGCATATCTTTAAGAAAAAAGCCGAAATATACATGCTAATTAATTAGGTGCCGCCCAGCACGTAAATGTTGGCCCAGATCAGAGGCGATTGCCAATTGCATCGCCTCTGATCTGGGCCGATATTTACATGCCGGGCGGCACCTAATTAATTAGCTAGTTTATTTCAGCTTTTTTTTAAAGATGTGCTGGGTGCATCCCAGCTACCGCTGCATTTTCCACGGATCGGTATCGGTTCGCTGTGCAGAGGTTGGGGACCACTGGACCACCCCAGCCTCCGACGACTCAGCCTAACACACCATCATGAGTGTTCTCGACGCTGACTTCTCAGTTCCGGTGAGTGATACCACACTGTACATACGTTATTTCTACTTTATATAAGCTGTGTATTTTTAAGTGTTATTTAGTATGATTTGGCAGCTTCATAGCTTAAAGGTTACTGGAAAGTGTTTCTGCTGAGAGCGCTTGCGTGAAATTTTCGCTACGGAGAACAATGCGGCAATGATTGTAGAAAAGTATTTCTACTTTATATAGGCTGTGTATTTGTCATATCATTCCTGCTTTTACTATAGGTTACTGTTATTTTAGGTTTTATGTATTATTTGGCATGATTTGGTAGGTTATTTTTTGGGTCTGTGAACGCTCACAAATTTTTCTGATACAAATAAATGGTGATTGCTTCTTTACTTTACAACATTCTGGCTTACAAACTGTTTCGTAGGAACGCTCTACCATCGGATGGCTGGGGAAACCTGTATTCGGCGGTGATGCCAACAACGGATTTCACTGTACTGTTTAATGGTTCAATGTATATATGACAAATACAGCTAATCTTTATAGAATATTTTATCTTTATAATTTATTCTTTTGTTTTTCCACACTGTTGAAGTAAAGCACATGTAAGCATCTGTAATTTGTTTTTGCATTCTCTGTTCTCCTGGAGGTATTGACTTCCTACATGGGGGTTTGCTCCATAGTCAATTTCCCAACAGCACCTCGTTTTTTTTCCATCACTAATCAAAAGAACTGAGCACCGGTTGCACCTTTGATCACAGCAGTGTCTCTTTATTCACCTTCCACGGCAGTTGATCTTGTTTGGTGTAGGTCAAATATTGGCAGGCAAAGTAGATTCCTATCACATAGAGACCGCAGTGCCTACTTTCAAATGGTTAACATAATTTATCATTATAGCTGATTTTTTTTTATTTAGTGAAAAAGATTTGGAACTAAGAGATGCTGTGTATCAGAAAAAAATATGAGATTTCCTTGCCAGCAATTTATTTTAAATACCAATATGTTGGTCGAAATAACTGGTGTTTTCCATAGCTATGCAGCCTACAGCACCATCAAATAATGCAATATACAGTGGTGTGCAGAAGTCTTAGGCACATGTATATTGTGGACTGAGAGCAGGGAGAGGGGAATCGTGATTGGGAAAAGGGGAAGAGAGGGGAGGGAATGGAAAGCACTCAAGAGACATTCTATAATGATCAATAAACTTACAGTTTGGAATCAAATGACCTTGCCTGGTGTCTCAGGGCTGCTGTGTGTCTCCAACTGTACCAACCCCTGCCCTTGGCAATCCTTCTCTATCACCTGTCCCACACCCTACCCTCACCATTCCCAACATCTTTTGTTCCCGCCAGATTTACAAACTTGCTCTCCGCTTCGTGTTGATGAATACAGTAATGTGCAGAGTCTTAGGGTCTCAAGCTGTATATATGTGCCTAGGATTTTTTTCACAGTACTGCATCCTTTGGAGTATTTACAAACAAGAGAAAATCCAAGCCACACAAAAAATGCTGGAGAAACTCAGCAGGCCAGGCAGCATCTACGAAGAAGAGTACAGTCGATGTTTCGGGCCAAAACCCTCGAAAACTCTCCCTCTTTTTTCTCCAGTCCTGCTGAAGGGTCTCAGCCCAAAATGTTGACTGTACTCTTCTCCATAGATGCTACCCGACCTGCTGCATTCCTCCAGTATTTTGTGTGTTTCATGGAGTATGTAATTCTGTTTAGGTTAAATGCTACAGAGCTTTATAATACACCTCTCATGCATTTAGGCATGAAACAAAATCCTCATTAGTTTTATCTATAGTGCCTAGAGATTCACAAAAGGGTTCCTTTGGTATTTTATTTTTATCAAACTAATCAACTGAGGTAGAAAAGGGGTACATTGCACTGGAAAATGAGCATAAAACCTTTGATGACTCCAGAGTTGCACTGTAGCTTTTCAGGGATTTACTGTGATATTATGGGTGAGAAATCTGATTATCCTGGTGAAATTCATAATCCAATCAATCAATTCAGCTTTAGTTCTTAAAGCACTGGTAGAATGAAGGAAATCCAAACTCCCTGAATCAAGCAAATATTAAAGTCTGGATTCCACAGTAAAATGTTGAAACAAACACTAATGCCATAAAAAAATAAAATTGCCAAAGATATCTTTCCCACCTTGTCACTTGTCACTGACCTCAGCCATGATGAATAATGTGTTGTAACCAATTCAACATTTGAATCTCCCTATATCAAGAACCTAACTGATATTGCCTGAGCATTATGTCATTCATGGTAATTTGATCAGAAAACCCATCTGTAGTACAGCATAATGAGCTACTTTTACATAAAGTGCAGTAATTGTGTGGTTAAGTGAAGCTGCTGATAGTGTTGTTTTATAGAAATGCACTGTTTGAAAAGCTGTGTATCAGCCAGATTTCTGAGTGGGAGCCATTTTGATCACAAGCTGTTGTCAGTTAAGCTTAAAAAAATATCATTTTTTATATTTGTTGATAATCAAGTTGACATCCAATTTTTCATGAAAATGTTGAACTTTCAGAGGTACTTCTCAGTCAGGTTCTGCAATGTTAAAAGCAGTATTAGCCATAAACAGAAATGATGCTCTCTGTAACTGTGCAATATGACTTGCCAATTTTTATAGTTTAGAGTGCAGCACTCCTGGTAGCACCCTCACTTTTAACCCATCTAGCTAGTTATCTATTCAGTACTAGGATAACTACCACCCGCTCGCCTCATTTAAGGAATCATCAGTTACTTTCAGCTCAGCTGCTGATAGATCTCTTATGGCCTTTGCTCTAACAGTACAATAAATGACTTTTTTTATTCTCATTAGACCTTTAGCCTGCTGACTTTTTTTTCCCCAGAAGAGTAGGTGCCAAGACTCCTAGTGCCCTATTGCACTCCGGACGTCGTTATTGGTACATAGTCTGTCCCTTCAGCTGAAAGGTGTGCAGCTGAGTCAGCACCTGTACGGGAAGCAACAACTCTTTCTGGCTAGGTTGTCCATGAACAACTCATCTGACTATGTTGCCAGCAGACGCAACCACAACTCTGCTAACCCCCTACAGTCTCTCACATTATCTTGTCTTTACAGCTAACTATCACAACATTACCTTGACCTCAATCCTACCATAAAATTCCTATGCAAGCCAATTGCATGAATTAAATCATTCCACATTGTATGCAGAAGACAACTCTGTCCTAATGCTGCAAAGCAGTGTTAGCCCATTGCCAGCAAAATGTCTGGTTAGAAAGCTGCTAAAAGTCCCAGCGTTTATGCATCATGTGTTAGTGATGTGCACCAGCAGTTTGAAAAAGACTCTTGTTTATCTCCTGCTAGAAATGAGTTGCTGACTTGTACACTTCTAATTTTATCTCTCATTTTCATATGAGGTAAATGTTTCTGCTGCATATCTCGATCCCATTTGCAAATCCAAAATACGTTACATATTGCTGACACATAAGCTCTAGTGTATTTGAATTTTTCCGCTCCAAGACTTGAGCCATAACTGTGCTTCTGATTTCTCTTCCATTTTCTTCTCAAGATTTGTCTGAACTAAACTCTATTACATTTGTGGTCTTCAGTGTATTAATAAAGGTGGGAGTGAATAGGCATCATTCTGTAGTTTAATAAAAGGTCAATAAATGATAAACAAGTCGTGTAGCATTTGGCTTAAGTTGAAGTTAGAATATCAAGACTGGTCTAAAATTTCACGTCATATATCGGTGATAATACATCTGATTCTGATTCAAGTGCCAACACAAATGCTGACAACTTCACCTGACTTTGATACCTGCTACCATATTACACAATTTCTGACAATTTTGACATTGAAAGTATACTGAAACTTTTGCACTACATGGCCAAACCGCTTTAAGATATTCATTAAAGTAGTGATTATTTGTGACATAATTCATTTTGAAGAATGAATTCTGGTGCTGCTACACAGCTTCTTTTGTTCTGCACATTTTCCCACCATCATCAGCAATTTCCAACATCTTCCTGTTTAAAAAAAATTCATGTGCTCTGTAAAAGATACACACCTCATTATTTCCACAAAGGCTTTCAATGTAATGTGAAGAAAAAGAATTTCAGGATATATATTGTATATATTTCTCTGACATTAAACGTACCTATTGAAACCTATTGAATCTGAGCAGCTGCTTTGGTTTGTCCTTGCTTTAGAATTGTGCAGTTTTTGTTTGAAAATTGTTATTTGGTCTAATGCAGTTCTACTGTGCTTTTTATCCAATAACTGTTATTTAATACTATCAGTCAATTTAGACTAATCATTGCGTGAAGCTAAATTTAAAGCAAATGATCATAGGCTTCCAGATTTGCCCAGTAACTATTCTCTCAAGATCATCAGCAATCCGCTAGACTTCACTTTTGTTTTATTCCATGACTCTACTATTGTCTTTTTTATTTGTTGGTATTATATCTTCATTACCAATTTGGAATGTGTATGTGCAAACAGTACATTTTTTTTTACTTCTAACGTGGATGATGTTGTGCACATAGAGAAACAGAAAAGGTTAAGGATAGCTAGAACATTTGTAGATAATTCCACCAATTAATTAGATGGCAAAGATACAAGTGCATCACAGATTTGTACTGACCATACTAGACATTCAAAATATTAATCCCCGTCTGAGCTATGGCTAAGTTTTGGTAGTGCAATCCAATGACATAAATAAGCCTCAAGCATGAAATTAGTTTGCTGCTTGTATCAGTGCCAAAGGATTTTAGGGAAAAGAAGTGTGGGATTCAAAATTTAAGTTTCACCTGTGCTGGATTCTGATGTTTTTAAATAGAAATCAGGAAAGAGGCACAAAATGTGTTGCTTCACAATCATTTTATTAAGTGTTGATAGATCAAAGAGAAATTGATATGAACAGCAATGGACGTCTACTAATTGAATGGAAATCTGAGATCAAAGGTGGTGTTACTTCATAGTCAGCTATTTTTATACCCATAGATAAAGGAAAATTCCATTTAGATTTGTAGATAAAAGTTAACCAATGGGGAAAACCGTTATTCAAACAATACAGAACAAAGAAGCTTCCAGAATCATACTTTGTATAACCATTAGTGGACAAATTGAACTTGCATACACATTCTAGGAAGCATATGTGTACTTAAGTAATTATGTAAACTACAGGAAGATAATTAATTGTTAAACTGCAAAGACAATAACAAACTGTCTAATCTAAGAATTAAACGATCTAATGCCTGTTTTTCATGACATGTTTAAAATTATACCACTTATAAATTACTCAGTTAGAGAATCAACAGGAATTCATCATTTCTTGAAACATTAGAACATGCTTTTGGGTAATGCAAGTTAAGAAATATGTGTTATATCAGATCAATTATTGTACTTGCCCCAGGAATTTCAAATCTTAGACAAGCATGGCTTGACTGTAAATGCAGGCTGAATGTTGAAGTATCCTGTACAAAGGGCATCCATCAACTGCACATGTAGTAATTAATATATTTATTTTTTGAGGATTTTGAAAAGAAACAAGGTTATTGTAACAATTCTCTAAGATTTTGATGTCATTATATAAAATACATATATTTCTATAAGAAACATGCAGTGATAAATACTGTTTTTAATTTTGACGTTTGTTCATGTAGAGAATTAAGGTATAGCGGCATGTTTTGTGATTTTGTGCTTTAGAGTGTGATTGAAATAGACATCCAAAAACCTTTTTGTGAAAGAGACCTTTGTTTAGGTTTGACTGTGATTGGAACTGAACTTACCTTATCTTTGTTCACGATCCAAGGAAATGCTGAAAATCAATTTAAAGGTAATCTGGTACTGCCCAGAAGAAAATCACTACACTGATCTTAAACTTCAGCATATCCTCAGCAAGCCAGTAAGCTACCTTTCAGATTCTTTGACACCACAAACAAAGTAGTTGTTCCATATGCACCATTGAATATCTCTTCAACAGGATGTTAAACTTTTTTGTTCTTCAAATGTTCAAAATACATTTATTATCAAAGTATACATGCAGTATACAACCCTGAGATTCATCTTCCCGCAGTTAGCCATGAAACAAAGAAACACCATGGATCTAACTTAAAAAAACATCAAACCCCCAGCACAAAACAAATCATGCAAACGGCAAAAAAAAAGAGCGAAAAACACGATATACAAAACACCAACCCATAAAGTCAGCGGAAGAGTCCAGGCACTTCAGCACAGCTCTGTTCAGTTCAATCCAGTGCTACACCACTATTCATCTGCAGGCTGCCATGATCAAAAACTGCACAAAATGGCAACAAATAAAGGAGCAACAAGAAACCAGAGCCACATCATAATGTGAACCACAGAGTTCAATCCACAAACCGTGTCAATTAAACCTTGCCAAAGACCCAGGGCTCCAAAACCATCCTCTGGCAACATCAAGCAAGAGGGGCGGGGGAGGGGAACCATTTAAACATAGGAACCATCCTTCAGGAGCAGCGAACAAGAGGGACGGAGGAACTGTCACAACAGAAACCTTCTTCCGCAGCTGTACGTGAGAGGCTGGAAGATGGCACTGAACACCTGCCCGCCCTCTACTCTTTCCTTGATGACTTCAATCTTCCTTAATGCTTCTGCAGTACAGAATTGTACAGGTTCACAATCTTATCGTGAAAAAATTCTCATCTGTCCTGTACCACTTACCTTGTATCCTGAAACTGTGAATCTTGCTTCTTTACATCATCAGCACCTTCTCCTGCAGCTTGGAGGAGCATCCTTCCTATGTCCAGTCTGACAAGGCCTGTCAGAATTTTGAGAGGAGATCCCTTTGAAATGTATCACATTTGTGGTTCTGGGAAGCTGGGTGGTCATGAATAGCACACACAAGAGACAGAGTGGTGGGGAGAAAATGTGCTACTGTTTATATTGTGTGTGAGACTTCCGCCCAGAATGCGCTCTTATATTACATTCAGTATGTAACACACAGGGAAACTTGACAGCAACCAATAAAGGTCAAAAAAATACATGAATACCTAACACCCCCCAAATATGTTGATTGATTAAGCATTACTGTCTCTTTAAATAGTTCATTACAGGTTTTTTGTATAAATATATGGATTGCATGCATCATTATTCTTCAACATGATACATGTATGTCGCAAAAAAAGTAAATTCAAAGCCAGACCATGTTTTGTAATACCATGACTTCCTTTGAATTAATTTAATGTTTTGAAGTTATAAAACATAACATCATCCATGTTTAGAAGTTGTGTCGAGGTATAGTTTCCTTGTTGTCTCTGAATTTTCATTCAATTCGGTAAATTGAAAGTAGACAAATCGATGGTGGGCTTAGGAAGTCACCCTGGAATATGCTGTGGTTTATTTTCATAATGGAGGTTGTTCTTTTTTTGATTGTCAATAGATAGGGTGATTATGGTATGCCAGTGCTTCACCAGATGTTGTAAGAGTTTCACATTTCTTGGGTGCAGCTTACGTATGTTAAGAGCTTCCATTAACTATGGATGTGGAACCAAATCAAATGCTTTTTGTAGTCAATACAACTGCATGAAAGATTTCTGACTTTCTGCCAGGCTTGATGGAAAATTCCAGAATCTATTATCAGTGTCCTTTACAATCTTTCATACTCTTACAGCTTTCTTTCAGGTCTTCTGTAAGTATATTGTGGTTATCTAAGTCAGTAGTGATTAGTTGCGAGATGCATGATGTTACAATTTTATATAGTTGGTAAACAAGTGATATGATGATATTTTGATGGGTAATTTGTGATTGTGATGTTTGTTTTACTTTCAGTAAGAGATGTGCTTTAACCTGTCAAAAATTTGGGCACTTTTTTTTAGGAGGTTTAAGAAAATTGTTGATGTGGATGAAGGCGAGTTATTTTTTATACCAATAATTATGAATGTTATCAATACCAGTACTTTTCTGGTTGAGGATATTTTTAATAACTGTTTCTACTATTTCCATCAGGTGTTTGCATATCTTCAATTGTGTGAGTGTATTCTTTTTAAGTTTCAAGTACGCTTATTATCAAAGAATGTATAAATTATACAATCTTGAGATTTGCTTGCTCACAGGTAGCCACAAAGCAAGAAAACCAAAAGAACCCAATTAAAGAAAAAATATACACCTTCTTTGATAATAAATGTACTTATTCCTCACAAATCTAGCTTGTTCTTAATTATGCATTGGTCTGTTTGACCAGACATTTGGCCAAAAGTTCATTGTCTCTGTGTTTGTTGGTGATTCTGTACGAGAGTTGGAGACATTCTGATGCATCAAATTTAGTTTCAATATTCTTTAATGAACCTTTCTCATTGTTCCTGAACTCATAATTCTGTGTTCTTTGGCGCATTTCATGTATCTGTTTAGGCTGGCTTTGAACGTAGCAAGCTTTTGTTTGAGACTATCTATACACTCTCACAAAGCTTTTGTTCTCTTGATCGTGCCTTGTATGACGTATTTCCTGAGCTTAAATTTCTTGTTTGGATTGAAGGAGCGAGTGTGGGGATTGGCTGAGAAGGAGCGGCTGATTTTAAAAAGCCGGTCGTGAGCAGCGAGCTAACCAGACCTTCGAGGTCGGAATAGGCGAGGCAGGTGAAACTAATTACTGAAATTATCAGCTAATATAAGCAAGGCTCGCTCTAGGGGAGCAACCTTGTCGAGGGAAGTGCCTTGTGAGATAAGTGCGAGTCTTTGGCTCAGGAGTCTTCGGCGAGGAGGCTGAGGGAAGAGACTACGCCACAGTTGGAGAGGGTGAGAAGTGGAGAAGAGATGATTGCTAGGCTGATTCAGTGTGCTGCGTGCATGATGTGGGAGGTCAGGGACACTGATACTGCCTCTGGATCTTACACCTGCGGAAAATGTGTCCAGATTCAGCTTCTGAAGGACCGTGTTGCAGCACTGGAGAGGCAACTGGATGATGTTAGGTTAATCCGGGAGAACAAGAGTTTTCTGGACAGGACCTACAGTGAGGTCGTTACACCCAGGATACAGGAAGAAAGTAGGAGGACGACGATGAGCAAGGAAAGGATGCTTGAAGTACAGGAGACCCCGGGAGATGTGCCTCTTGTAAACAGGTTCTCCCTCTTGGAAGCTGTCGGGACAGAAGACAGTGCCAGTCTGAGAGGCAGACAGGTCTGTGAGTCGACAATTGGCACTGAGGCAAACCCGAGGAGACAGATGTCAGGCAGAGCCGTGGTAGTAGGGGACTCCATAGTGAGAGGTATAGAAAGGGGTTTCTGTGGCAACAGGCGAGATTTAAGGATGGTGTGTTGCCTTCTTGGTGCCAGGATCCAGGACATCACAGACCGATTGCAAGGAATCCTCAAGTGTGAAGGAGAACATCCGGAAGTGGTGGTGCATGTCGGCACAAATGACGTGTGGAAGAAGAGGACAGACATTCTACAACGCGACTTCAGAGAACTCGGAAGAAGGCTGAAAAGCAGGAATTCCAGTGTGGTTATCTCCGGTTTGCTTCCAGTTCCCTGTGCTGGAGTGGTCAAGAACAGGGAGATAATGGATCTGAATGTGTGGCTGAGGAACTGGTGTAGGAATCAAGGATTTACATTCTTGGGCCACTGGGGTATGATTCAGGGTAAGGATGAATTGTACAAAAGGGACGGGTTGCACCTTAATAAGCGGGGCACCAGCATTCTGGCAGCCAGGTTTGCGTCTGCAAAACGGGTGTGTTTAAACTAAGTTGTGGGGGGGAGGGGACGAACTGGAATCACAAGGATGGAGATAAAGGGAAAGTGAGAATAAGAAAATTTAAGAATGACAGCAGAATCAACAGAGCAGAAAGCTCAAGAAGGGATCGTACAGTATGGCCAACTGATATGGGAGGTCAGGGGAGTAATGAATTAAAAGTATTGTATATGAATGCACTGAGTATAAGAAATAAAGTGGATGAGCTTGAGGCACAGTTGGAAATTGGTAAGTATGATGTTGTGGGAATAACAAAGACATGGCTTCAAGTGGACAGGGCCTGGGAAATGAATATTCAAGGGTATACGTCCTATCGAAAGGACAGACTGATGGGCAGAGAGGGTGGGGTGGCTCTGTTGGTGAGGAATGATATTTAGTCCCTTGCGAGGGAGGACATAGAATCAGGAGATGTAGAGTCAGTATGGATAGAACTGAGAAATTCTAAGGGTAGAAAGACCCTAATGGGAGTTATCTGCAGGCCCCCAAACAGTAGTCTGGATGTAGGGTGTAAGTTGAATCAAGAGTTAAAATTGGCATGTCGCAAAGGTAATGCTACAGTTGTTATGGGGGACTTCAACATGCAGGTAGACTGGAGGAATCAGGTTGGTGCTGGACCCCAAGAAAGGGAGTTTGTGGAGTCCCTCCGAGATGGATTCTCAGAACAGCTTGTACTGGAGCCTACCAGAGAGAATGCAATTCTAGATTTAGTGTTGTGCAATGAACCGGATTTGATCAGGGACCTTGAGGTAAAGGAGCCATTAGGAGGTAGTGACCATAATATGATAAGTTTTAATCTACAATTTGAGAGGGAGAAGGGAAACTGGGAAGTGTCAGAATTACAGTTGAACAAAGGGAACTATGGTGCTATGAGGGAGGAGCTGGCCAAAGTTCAATGGAACAATACCCTAGCAGAGATGACAGTGGAACAGCAATGGCAAGTGTTTCTGGGAATAATGCGGAAGGTGCAGGATCAGTTCGTTCCAAAGAGGAAGAAAGATCCTAAGGGGAGTAAGGGGAGGCCGTGGCTGACAAGGGAAGTAATGGACAGCATAAAAATAAAAGAGAAGTATAACATAGCAAAGACGAGTGGGAAGCCGGAGGATTGGGAAACTTTTAAAGAGCAACAGAAGGTAACTAAAAAGGCAATACGCGGAGAAAAAATGAGGTACGAAGGTAAACTAGCCAAGAATATAAAGGAGGATAGTAAAAGCTTCTTTAGGTATGTGAAAAGGAAAAAAATAGTTAAGACCAAAATTGGGCCCTTGAAGACAGAAGCGGGTGAATTTATTATGGGGAACAAGGAAATGGCAGACGAGTTGAACAGGTACTTTGGATCTGTCTTCACTAGGGAAGACACAAACAATCTCCCAGATGTAATAGTGGCCAAAAGACCTAGGGTAATTGGTGAATTGAAGGAAATTTATATTAGGCAGGAAATGGTGTTGGATAGGCTGTTGGGTCTGCAGGCTGGTAAGTCCCCAGGACCTGATGGTCTGCATCCCAGGGTACTTAAGGAGGTGGCTTTAGAAATCGTGGACGCATTGGTAATCATTTTCCAATGTTCTATAGATTCAGGATCAGTTCCTGTGGATTGGAGGGTGGCTAATGTTGTCCCTCTCTTCAAGAAGGGAGGAAGAGAGAAAACAGGGAATTATAGACCGGTTAGCCTGACGGTGGTGGGAAAGATGCTGGAGTCAATTATAAAAGATGAAATTACAACGCATCTGGATAGCAGTAACAGGATCGGTCCGAGTCAGCATGGATTTACGAAGGGGAAGTCGTGCTTGACTAATCTTCTGGAATTTTTTGAGGATGTAACTATGAAAATGGACAAGGGAGAGCCAGTGGGTGTAATGTGCCTGGACTTTAAGAAAGCCTTTGATAAAGTCCCACATAGGAGATTAGTGGGAATAATTAGGGCACATGGTATTGGGGGCAGAGTACTGACATGGATTGAAAATTGGCTGGCTGACAGAAAACAAAGAGTAGCGATTAACGGGTCCCTTTTGGAATGGCAGGCAGTGACCAGTGGGGTACCGCAGGGTTCAGTGCTGGGACTGCAGCTGTTTACAATATATATTAATGATTTAGATGAGGGAATTAGAAGTAACATTAGCAAATTTGCTGATGACACAAAGCTGGGAAGCAGTGTGAAATGTGAGGAGGATGTTATGAGAATGCAGGGTGACTTGGACAGGCTGGGTGAGTGGGCAGATGCAGTTTGATGTGGATAAATGTGAGGTTATCCACTTTGGTGGTAAGAACAGGAAGGCAGATTATTATCTAAATGAAGTCAAGTTAGGAAAAGGGGAAGAACAACGAGATCTAGGTGTTCTTGTACATCAGGCACTGAAAGCAATATGCAAGTACAGCAGGCAGTGAAAAAAGCTAATGGCATGCTGGCCTTCATAACAAGGGGAATTGAGTATAAGAGCAAAGAGGTCCTTCTGCAGCTGTACAGGGCCCTGATGACACCACACCTGGAGTACTGTGTGCAGTTTTGGTCTCCAAATTTGAGGAAGGACATTCTTGCTATTGAGGGAGTGCAGCGTAGGTTCACAAGGTTAATTCCTGGGATGGCGGGACTGTCATATGTCGAAAGATTGGAGCGACTGGGCTTGTATACTCTGGAATTTAGAAGGCTGAGAGGGGATCTTATTGAAACATATAAGATTATTAAGGGATTGGACACGCTGCAAGCAGGAAGCATGTTCCTGCTGATGGGTGAGTCCAGAGCCAGAGGCCACAGTTTAAGAATTAGGGGTAGGTCATTCAGAATGGAGTTGAGGAAAAACTTTTTCACCCAGAGAGTGGTGGATATATGGAATGCTCTGCCCCAGAAGGCTGTGGAGGCCAAGTCTCTGGATGCTTTCAAAAAGGAGATGGATAGAGCTCTTAAAGATAGTGAGATCAAAGATTATGGGGATAAGGCAGGAACTGGATACTGATAGTGGATGATCAGCCATGATCACAGTGAATGGCGGTGCTGGCTCGAAGGGCCGAATGGCCTACTCCTGCACCTATTGTCTATTGTCCACTCTATTATACGGGTTGGTTCTGCTCTGAAGGTTTCAATTTTGTTTCTGTCATTTTGGTGTTTTCATGCAGGTTCGATGTTGTGGTTTAAAGTTAAACTGGACAGCTATATGGACAGGAAATGAATGGAGGGTTATGGGCTGAGTGCAGGTTGGTGGGACTAGGTGAGAGTAAGAGTTCGGCATGGACTAGAAGGGCTGAGATGGCCTGTTTCCATGCTGTAATTGTTATATAGTTATATAATTATATACATCCCTCCCCCTTATTTTAATTGGTTCTTCCCCTTCCCATATACCAGGTGATGAACTGTTAACATCCAATGGAGTAATCATCCAATTTAACTAACAACAAAAAGCATTTTTTTTTCTAAACTAGGAAAAGAGAATAGACTGCCTCTATTCCCAGACACAATCAATGACCTGCAGATGACACTGAAGTTATTTTATTTCTTGGTGGTATATGTATGTATATGTAGATCTTGGCTTGAGTACTGCATTGTCACTAAAGGACACCTCAGAAAGCAGAGGTGATGGGGACAAATGGCTTTTCTGATTCAGGACTGGCATGTGATGATTTTGACTGTCAGGCTGCTCACCTGGAATATCTGAGGATGAAGGCTGCATTAGAGGGGTGGTACAATTTCAAGGGATTTTGATTACACTTTCCTTTACACTTTCCTTCATACTGTTAACCAACTCATTGAAAGCAATTATATCTGTATTTTAGTTTTTGTATTTGTTTAGGACCAGATGACGCAGTTAGTCAGTTTCTGATGATCCACCATGAAAGGGAAGGCAAACTTCCTCACGGATTCCATTTTGAGACCTTTTAGTTCTGCCTCCACCTCTTCCACAGACAAAACGACTCTAGTCTGTGTGTGATCTCTCCATTAGTTTCTCTTTGTTGGACAGCAATGGTTTCACATCTGCATTTGCTTTTCAGAATATTTCTAAAATAGCAACCTTTTTTTTATCAAGAGAAAATCTGGGGATGCTGGAAATCCAAGCAACACAGACAAAATACTCGAGGAACTCAGCAGACTAGGAAACATCTATGGAAAAGAGTACAGTCGATGTTTCAGGCTGAGAAGGTCTTAGCCCGAAATGTCAACTGTAACGTTCTTTTTTAATCTCCTCATTATCTTCTCATGATAGAATGGGAGCAAAGTAGTTTCCAAGTTGCAAAAGAGAGAAGTCGTATCCTCTGCTCCAGACCAGCAAGTATCTCAAGTTCTTCATGTAGGGTAGACCACAGACTACTGGAGCTTCTGCTTGGTCTACTTAATTTACTTAAAAACCATTGATTGAACTGGTTGGACAACTCAGATCCTTCACCAAGCACCTCTTCAATTATTAATGCTAGACCAGGTACACTTTTCTCCATGTTGAAGAATTCTTTGAAGTCAAAGTCCCCCAATGAGGCAGGACTGCTTCCTGGGGAACTTCTTGGTCAGCTTCTGATGTTGAAACAGTAGGTATCTCTGCTTGGATAGCATTGCTGCATTTTACACCTTCTTTAATGGATTCTGATTGCTTCCTCCACCTCCTTGCCTGCCTTGGATCCTCCAGTAGTGCTTTATCATTAAAACCTCTCAGCTCTAATGTTTCTGATTGACTTGTGGGGCCAGCAGAAAACCATTCTGGTTCCTCTTCAGCATAGGATTCACATCACCTCCACTCAACAAAAACACTTCATACGTCACCAAACTCACTCCTACAGCACTTTTCCTTGTAGTCTCGTTCCCTTCCTTTTTCTAGCAGCCGTCACACAAGCCATCTCAATCAAAGGGTCTTGATGTTATTATGTCTGCACTTCCAATTCTCCACTGACACCACAACCCACAAATATTTTCATTCTCTTTATTTTCCAGTGGGCTTCTCGGTAACCAACTATTGGAGGTATTGGTCACATGACGGCCACCACCAAAGCTTGGGCACTGAGGACTGTGTACAACATCAAGATGAATTTCCTTTATTCTCTCTCATGGATCTGCAATTCGTAACTTGAGAACTGCTCTCTCCAAATCTGAAGCATAATCCGTCTTGGTACCATCTAGTGGCGAACCTCTACCAGAACTGGGACACAAGAATGTGTGCCACTTTTCAGGGTCCCAGATGTCTTCACTGTCATATTTGTCCAGAAGACATGCTGGTCTCTCCTTTCTAGCATCTTTTCCTTGGAATATCTATATGGTTTCTTCATGCCACACATTTTTATTGTGTCATTTAATTGATCTTTCTCTGCAATCCATTCTTTTTTATCCATCCCCCCTCCAAGTTTCAGCAGCCACCTCTGCTGCTCCACTAAGAACCAGGCTTAATAGTCAGCTCAACAGTGATTCCTTTCCTGCTGTTCGGTTCTCCTTTGATTTACTTCTGCATGTTTTCCTCAATACCCCTTGTAGACCAGTGCACTCAACAACCAGGTGCACTTTGTGCCAGTTCAGTTTGAGCTGCTCCAACCACAACCAGCCAAGAAGTGCTGGATAACTACCTTTAAAAATGTACAGTGGAAGTTTTTTGCTCTATTTGTTAAATTCCACTGTAACATTGTTAACCCTCACTGTAACAACCTCATCATTATAAGTCTTTTAAGTCGACCTTCCCCCTCCCCCTCCCCCCGATTCTTCACTCACCACACTTCCCACAGCTTTATTTTCGCATGCACAGTGTTCTTTTCATTCAACCACATTTCTTTTGTTCACATTTTTCTTGCTGAAGTGGACAAACAATAAATATCATGAGGATTTGTCACCTGGGTGGCTGTGAAGAACACACGTGATAGACAGAGAAGTGAGGAACAAGCATTCTGCTCTTTAATTTGCACGTGATTCTTCCACCCAGAATGCAGTCAGTACAGAACATGCAGGAAAACGTCACCACAACCCATAAGGGTCAAAATATACATGAATGGATAACAAAATGTACAGTATATTCTTTTAAACTCTGGGGCTTAGTCAACATAATGTCACTTCATTCAATGCTGCTGCCAAATCAGGAATGATTGCATGCCCTCAGTAGCATATTCATTACTTCTTAGTTAATGAAGTAGTTAGCCTTAAGTGCTGTTTTCTTTTCCCCACTGAAGAATCAGCATACGTCTCCAGTCAGTAAGGTATTGCATGCATCTGAATAATGTTGGTCACATAAAGGGTATCAAAATATTATTAGCGAGCATTGCTTAAGGGAGGGCTAAAAATTAATTTTGGAGAATGTCATTCAATTTTGCTACTTATAATAAATTGCAAGGTTTTTTTGTAATTAGTTTAGTACTCTTGAAAATGAAGTAAATGTTTGGAATGAAAGCTTTGGCCATGATGTAATGTTGAGCAGTCTCTGTGTAAGTGCAGGCAAACACCTGCAGACTTCATGATAACAAATTGTCCAACTCAGCCGCAGAGCCTAATATGGAAAATGAATGAACTCAACTGAAGTGTGTGTTTAATCTTGTGATTACCCTAAGGGTTGGAAACTTCAAATTTTGTTGAAAACTCATGTATCACAGTGCAGTGCAGAAGACACACATTCAATTGTTTATTGCTGCTGGGGTATACTGTTTGTGTCAATTTTGTTTATAAGTAGAACAATTAGTAATCATTTGCATGATTGCTCATGAAGTGAATGGCTTTTGTGGCTGCAGTTCTTAAAGTGTAAGTTCTTACATGGATCTATTTCTCAAGTAGTGGGATGTCTAGGCTTAAGTTAATCAGCTATGAGGAGTGCAGAAAAATATCTGCTTAGACGTGTCACTTTCTGTAATTCTTCACTGTAGATGATTGGATACAAAGAGATGACCACCACCAAAGATAAAGATTCACTTTATTAGTCACACGTGAATCAAGCATTGAAACATAACAGTGAAATGCGTTGTTTCTGTCAATGACCAACACTGTCCAAGGCTGTTATGAGGTTCAATTCTGACCGTTGACAGCATTGGGATTCGATCTTCGATCGTTACTCTAACTGCCACACTACCATGACATCCTATCAAAGCAATAGCTCACTCCCATCATTGCGAAGTTCATTACCTCCACAAGCTGCGTAACTTATCGTAAGCAAATTGTTTTCCATCCCTTGACAAACGTGTAATCTTTCTGACTGCCAAACCTACCATCATATTTCACTGACAGCCTAACGACATAACACCCAGAGAGTCACCTCAACAAAAGATTTTGTCTGTACAATTTCAGAAACCAGTTCAATTGTTGCAACTGATTTGACCTCACGCATGTCTTCTACAGCCAGTGCCTAAAAGAAGTAGTTAGAAATTATCTCTTTAAGTTGCACATGAGTGGAGCTGCTCCCTCTGTTGGGGTCTGCCTTCCAGTTCATGATCTACACTGTTTCTTCATCTTGTATCCATGATGCAGTCTGGAAGCAGTGATAACAGAAGTGTCTTGACGACAGTCAGCATCACTGATGAACTGCCAGTGCCCTTCACGCGCAATCTATCATACATGCAAATGTGCAATCCAGAGTTTTGATGTGCATTGTAACATTCCAGTTGGGTGTCTGTGATTGGTTTTACATCTTAATTCAATAAAACATGTGTGATTGAATTTCAAGGCAATGGTGTACTTTCAGAGTTGTGCAGAATTCATACATTTAACCTGCTTTATAGAAGTGGTTGATGCTAGGATCAAAAATGGGGAAAATCAATTTTCCAGAGCTGGCATTTGTTATCTTAATGAAAGAATGAATTCCTGTTATATTTATAGATCAATAGTGGTGGTGGCTAGGGAATAGATCATATCTTGAATTCTACACTGAAAGAATGATATTCGATATTGAGAACTTTAAAGGTAACACAAAAAAACTTCCAATTTTGAGCTGAACCATTCACATAATTACATTGTAATCTTTGCCCTTTAGAATATGATCCTCCTGTATTCTCGCTGTGTATTAAAATCTGCTTTCTGTTTCTCTTGACGTTTGATAAAGAGAAACTATTGCTATTTGCAGAAAGTTGAAAGACAACAGTACATAGATCAAAGTAGCTGGAAATAGAAGCAAGAATAAGATGAAAACATTTTTTTACCATGCAGGACGTGGTTGTGATCTGGAACACACTATCTGAAAGGATGTTAGTAGTAGTTTTGCTAATCTTTCCCCTTCAGCCCGTAGAATGATTGCATTTCTTACTTTAATGGCGAAAAGATGTATTTTACAACATTGGAAAGAGCTTAATGCTCCAACTACCTTTTTTTGGTTTTCTCAGACGATTTTATGTTTGAATCTGGAGAAAATTAGAAGTAACCTTTATGATTCTTCATTTAAATTTGAACAGATTTGGGGACCTTTTATTCGATATTTTCATTTAATGTAATATTTACCCTTCTTGTTTTTTTTTCACTGTTTTAATGGAGGTCGGGATTGAGGACGTGATTTTAAGTTTAACTCTGTTTGGTTTCAAGTTAGCCCATTGCTTTGCTTTGCTTTTAGGTAGTTGCACGGTGGGTTTTTTTTTGGGGGGTTTTTTTTTCTTTTTTCTTTTTTTTTCCATTGATATATATAAAATCTAGTATACTATTATGTTATCTTGGTTTCTTATGCTTAAATTACATTGTTTGTAGTATTTTCTTTTTGGTATTGTTATCTTTTGGAATTTTATTGTACTTTAACATTGTATTAATGTTTATATGGCTTACCTTTTTTGTATACTTACTCAATAAAAAGATTTAAAAAGAAAGAAAGTAGTAGTTTTGGCTATAAAGAAAATAATATTGCAAGGTGCAGGGCAAAGAGCTGGGTAAGGTTGGCATGAACTTAATGGGTGAAACAGTTAAATGTTGTGCTCTAATGATTCTGCGGTCTTGGATTAGACTCAGGATTGGGTGTTGGGCAGACTCTGGTGGTTCCTGGAACAGTGAGATTCAACAATTTCATTTTTAAAAGAGTTCCGTAGCAGGGATTATAATGTGTGCAGCTTTGTCTCATTATTGCCCAGAAGTGTTCTGAATGCTCTCATAATTGTGGGTATTGGGCAGGAGTGAGATGAGGTAAGATCCTCTGCTTGAATGTAACTCCCTTTTCATTTTTCTGAAAGCCGGATTTTATTTTTCTTCCCACCTGAATTTCTTAATGGCCTTAAGTACTGTACCAGCAGGCATGTTAGTGACTGAAATGTTGATGGAGCCACACCTGAAGCATCCTTGGAGTTACTGATTGGTGACATGACTATATACATTCTTTAATCTTGGGGGACAGCACAAGAATATGCAGTAATTGTTTCAGGTCAATGGGAATTGCACTCCAACATACCAAGGCCTATCGAGGAGTCAAGAATGATGTGGAAAGAACAGGAAAGTGGAACGGAAGCCGAGACTAGATTATCAATATTTTTGAATGGTATGAGAGGTCTGTGAGGCCACACAGCCTATTCCTGTTCCCACTTCACCGATTCTTATGTACCAATTGAACACGTCAAATGGAATCTGGGGAAATTTGTAAACTATCTGTATCCACAATAGCAATCTACAAGAATATCGGCAGTGTTAATCTAAGAAAAGATTAGAAAATGGGAGAATATTAAATGAGGACAAAAATGTTGTACTTGCATAAGAGAGAGAGGGAGAGAGGTTTAAGAAAATGGTCAAAAAAGTGGATTGTAAGAATAATAGATCTAGTTTAGGAGTCGAGACATTGTTATAGAAATATAAGTCTTTGGTGAGATTGCATCTGGAGAATTGTGTACAGTTTTGGTCACCCTGTTTATAGGAAAGACATTGTCAAGTTGGATGGGGTATAGAAGAGACTTACAATAATGCTATATTTCCTATACCAGTGTGACCAAAACTGTATACAACAAAGTGAAAATGACAGCAATAGAAGAAAAATCTTACTGGAGATTTTACAACAATTTAGTGGAAAGCTAGACAGAAATGTAAGTTGAAATGGCTTGTGCCTTTTTACTCTGAATCTAGAAGCAGGTTAGCAGAGACATAATATTATTATAATACAGTTTATAGAATATTCTCAGAGGGCAACATATTTAATTTCTCTGTACAAACAGGAAAGAGAAACTAATTCAAAGAAATAAAAACAATTATTTAGAGGAAGTGAAACCATTAAAATCTTGACAATATGATTGAATAATATAATGAGATATGAAGAATATTATTAGAATACCTTGTCTTTCTTAAATAGCTTGATTGTAACTGAGTTCCTACAACAGAAATGGTAGACAAAGATAGCACATTTAAAATAGCTGCTGTGGCTGTATTGAAGGTCATCAGTTAACAGAGTCATGATAAAGCTCAAGACAAACAGACAGTTTGAAGCCTGGCTCCAATTATGAAAAGTAAGGGTAGAAATTAGAGGACATTTTCAACAGTGTCAGTGCTGGCTTACATGGGTAAAGGTTGAGATCTATTTATTTAGTTATTGACATACAGTGTGGAATGGGCCATTCTGGCCTTTAGAGCCACACTGCCCAGCAATCCCCCAATTTAATCTTAGCCTAATCGTGGAACAATTTACAATGACCAGTTAACTTGTGCATTTGGAATGTGGGAGGAAACCAGAGCACTTGGAGGAAAACCCACACAGTCATGGGGAGAATGTACAAACTCCTTAAAGGCAACAGTGGGAATTGAACTTGAGTCACCGATACTGTAAAGCATTGTGCTAACTACTACACTACCGTGCCACCTCTGCTGTCCTTTCTAAAGGAAGAACGGATACATGATCAATAGAGTTAAATATAGTATGGAAGCCAAGTTTGAGAGAAACAAAGTTGTCATTTATTAGTTAGAAGTAAAACATTAAATATGCTGAAGAAAGAAATCCTAAAATACATTTACATAAATTACAAAAAGAACAATGTATATGACAAGACTAAAGAGCATGCAAAAATTTATATGTAGGTGTGATTTGAATACATAAGGAATATTATGCACAAATCATGTATCTATGCTCCAAAAAGCATGTTGAAGAACTATAGAGAATGTAGAGACCATAGAGAGTTCTGAATTTAAATGCAAAATTGAATATCTCAACTCTCTGGGTCTTAGGAGCATGAAAAACATGTAGCTAACCACCTTGCAACTTACTGTGAGCAAGTTCAGAATAAGATGACATAAATATACAATAGCTACTAACAGATAGAACGAAAAGGATGGGAGCTATTATTTTACAGAATGAGAATGTGAAATATTTTGCTGTGCAGAGGAACTGAATCAGTTCATGGATACTAATAGGATGAAACTTGGTACACACTTAAAGAAGGTGGGCCAGTTTGATACCATAGTAACTGGCAGTTAAAGTATAGAGAAGGTTAACATGACTACAAATACCTGCATCATTCAATTGAGCCAAGTAGCATAGCAGATGCTGTGCAAAGTAAAATAAGTAATAATTTTGTCTATTTTCCCCAAGCGCTTAATGTTGGTCAGATTTTCAGAACTTTTATTGTTCATTGTACTGTTGGGTTTATTTTTCACAAGGCAGAAAGAGAAAAATATCTGGACTAAAGTTCAAACAATATTTTAACGGAAGATGTGAGAGGGCAATAACTGATTTAAGTCATTGAAGTGTTTATTGTGCTGTGTACCTGTGATATATTCAGTTTATTCCTTCTGGGTTCTCCCTCTGGTGTTCTAGTGTCTTTATAGTGTCAGTTCATGCCTCTATTGGCAAAGTGTTGAGCTGCTCTCAGACATTGCTGCTGAGTGTGTGAGTTTAATTTGCATAGGATCTGAAAGTTTTACTGGTACAGGAGGAAAATATATGCCTGAGTAGAAACTGATGAATAATCACCAAACACAGAACTTCAATGGGTACAAAGTGGAGCTATCAGCAGCAAATCTGGCTGTAACTGCAACAACCATTGCTTCAGTCCCTCAAAGTGAAGTAAAAATCCAGTGGGATTTTTAGCATAGTGTCAGAAACCATGTCAAAACCATATGTCAGAACCTCAGACTCGACCTGATACCGATAACATTTCAGCCCCATAAGGTTAATAATTGACTGGATCCTTTTGTGAATATTCCTAGTGGATTTTCACTGCCATCAGCTTGGACGGAAATATTGCAGCTATCACTTTCAGTGTGAGCTACTGGTTAAGTTGTGGCTTTATATGTGGCCTAACTACTTTGTACAGTGATGGCCGTAGTAATCACTGCCGTCCAGTTTTTGTATGTTTCAAGTGATCACTTAATAAACAGTGCTATCACCCAAAAGAGAAAATTGACAGAAGTGCCAATGACTGATTCTCTTCATGGTAATACTAAAGGGATAATGTAACAGTATGCAAGAAAGAGCAAGTAATAGTAGAAGGGAGATCAGAGACCCCAAAGAGAGGGGTGAGAGATCTTGGGACAAGGAGTACAGATATTCTTCTGAAATGCAGGGTCTGCGGATGAAATGATCTGTCCCATTGCACTTGAGACCAGCTGTTGCAGGATTTACAATGTTACAGTTTAAATAGAGCACAGCTCTGTCTACAAATTATATTGGTATCAAATATAAAAATAAACTAATACGTTAAAAAATGTAAAAGAATTAAGTCCACAGTTGGCATGTAATTTTTTTTTTGCTGTTGGTGATTTACCTTATCTACCTGAACACGAGGAATTCTGCAGATGCTGGAAATTCAAGCAACACACATCAAGGTTGCTGGTGAACACAGCAGGCCAGGCACCATCTCTAGGAAGAGGTACAGTCGACGTTTTGGGCCCCCAAGACCCTTCGTCAGGACTAACTGAAGGAAAAGCTAGTAAGAGAGCTCTTACTAGTTCTTCCTTCAGTTAGTCCCAACGAAGGGTCTCGGCCCAAAACGTCAACTGTACCTCTTCCTAGAGATGCTGCCTGGCCTGCTGCGTTCACCAGCAACTTTGATCTATCTTATCTACCTTTAGTGTTTCCCAAAAGTTAACATGACTGTTAAGACATAGAAGGGTTCTTTTAAATGACCAGTTGATAATGTGATTTTTTTTAAATAGTGCCATATTTTAAATAGCTTTGTGACTGGGGGGAAATTAATTTCACAAGATCGGTTTTGTATTGGATTAGCAAGTCACTGAGTCATAATGATGTTTCGCTGTTATGCCTCACTATAGAAGCACAAGCATAATCGCAAATTCACTGAAGGACAATGTATTTTCACAAAATCAAACAGTTGCTTTTAAATCCAGTCCAAATGCAATTTTCTGTTGCAAAATAATAGGTACATTATCCACAGAAAATGCAGCGGAGTTGGCATTTTAGGTCAAATTCCCCTTATCAGATGAAATGCTTTTAATGCCCATCAGTCTTTTACATAATGTGTTAATTCTCTTTCTGTTAATGTGGCCTGGTGTGCTAAGTGCTTATAGCATTTTCTATTTTTATTTCAGGTTCTCAGCACTTACATTTTTAAATTTTCAAGCATGCTTCCTAGTTTAGTTAGTATTCTTCTTTTCAAGTTGGACTATTTGTGATTGACAAATAAAATCCGGTGTTCATTAAATATATGAGATAGAAGAAACGTGTTTGACTTAATTTCAGGAAATCTGTCCTGTAGGTGTCATGTAATGCTGCATCGATACATTGTAAAGTCCTACTCTGAATGATAGGATTTCAGACCCCTGGGCCCTACACTCTCTTAAATAACTGTTCAGCTCCTTCTGTCCCAGGATAGGTGGAAAGATACTGACTTTTTCAGACATGCAGCATATTGCAGAGTGGCAGTGATCCTATTTCTATTGTAAACCTGCAAAATACTTTTTTAATAAATCTGCTATGTGGAATGTGACACTTTCATTATGTTTGGTTTTTTATTACACTTCCTTTTACTTTTTATATAAAATAGTTACATAAACTAAAATTTGAAATCACGTATAAAAAAATATATTTTCCACCTGCATTAAAGCATTGTTGCATTCAGAACTGCCAGAAGGTATTAATATCATTGTCTGTAGTCACAGCTTTGCAAGTTCAGCAATGGTCAGAGTTCATTTTGGAATCAAAGAGTTACCATTGCAGCCATTCATCCCTTCAAGCCTATACTGAGTCCTTGCAAAAAACAATTCAAACTGCTCCTTATTTCAGTTCTTTTTTTTTTAATCCCCTAAGAATCTACCCATTTCCTTTCAAAAGCAACAATTGGATTCACCATTCTTTCAATTGCAGACCTTGTCAGTATGATTTTCTCCTTGTATTAGTAATGTCTTGTTTTGCTAACCATTTTATGTCATTTGAACCTTAAATCTTCCACTAGGTACCTCATGATTTTAAAAACCATTATATTCACCTTCATCCACTCTGTGGAACCTCAAAATGGAGACCATTCTATTAATATTGGAATTGGTTTATCATTGTCACCTGTACCAAGGAGCAGTGAAAAGCTTGTATTGCATACTGTTCATACAAATCAAATCATAATACAATGAATTGAGGCAGTACAAGGTAAAAGAATGACAATGTAGAATAAAGTGAAACTGTTCTAGAGAAAGTGTAGCACAGGTAAACAGTAAGGTATGAGGTCGTAATGAGTCAGATTGTGAGATCAAGGGTCCACTTTGATCTAAGGAACCATTCAATAATCTCATAATAGTGAGGTAAAATCTTCTTGAGCCTGGTTGTCTGTGCTTTCAGGCTCTTGTATCTTCTGTTGTATGGAAGAGGGGAGAAGAAAGTAAGTCTGGGGTGGGTGGGGTGTTTTTACTCTGTGCTTCTATTTATAATGCTTGGGATTCTTCATGCTTTACTAATTGCTATCTGAACCTGTACCATCATCAATGATTCGGGCATCAATAAACTTGCCATTCTGACTTATCAGTCTAGTTCTTTTCCCTATTCTGAAATGTCAGTCCATGGCCTCCTCTTGTGCCAAGATGTGGCCACCCTCAGGGTGGAGGAGCAACAGCTTATATTCTGTCTGATGCCTTCCAACCTGGTGACACGAATATCAATTTCTCCTTCCAGTAAACAAATTCCTCCACCCCTTCCCACCATGCCTTCTTTATTCCCCACTCTGACCTTTTACTTCTTCTCACCTGCTTATTACTTCCCCCGGATCCCCTCCTCCTTCCCTTTCTCCTTTGGTACACTCTCTTCTCCTATCAGATTCCTTCTTCTCCAACCTCTGACCTTTCCCACTCACCTGGGCTTCGCCAATCACCAGCTAGCCTCTTTCCCCTCCCCCCTCCTTTATATTCTGGCAATTTTCCCTTTCCTTCTCAGTCCTGAGCAAAGGTCCCAGCCCAGAACATTAACTATCTCAGCCTGACCTGCTGAGTTCCTCAATCATTTTGTATGTGTTGCTTTGGATTTTCAGCATCTGCAGACTTGCTTGTGTTTATCATTAAATTTGCTGTTTTTGCATTCCTTTAAATATGCATTATTTATAACAGATTGCTTTACCTCATTCCTCTGCAGAACAAGCCCTTTCCTATTTCCTCATATTAAATTTCTTCAAATGTACTAATCATTAATACATTTCAGGGAAAACAGTGGTCCTGCCTTTAGAAAGCAGAATTTCATGTCTTCAGTTTGAAAAACCTACCAAATCACCATGACTCCCTGATGTCTAACTTTAAGGCAATTTCTAATTAATGTCCTGAAGATTTCAGCTTTGGACATAATCTTATTATGTGACATTTTATCAAAACCCTTTTGAAAATCCAAGCGTGTAACATCAGCTACTCTGCCTTCATCAACCCACTTCGTTACCTCATCAAAATATCAAATCAAGTTGCTTGAACACACTTTGCCTTTTACAAATCTAGACTAGTTTTCCTGTACTAATCCAATTTCATTCAAGACAATTAATTTTGTCTCTGATTGCCATTTACATGGTTATTTGCTAAGATTTCCTTCACACCCTCTTTTGAACATAAGAGTAACATTTCATTTGTCCAAACCCTTGACATCATCTCATTTCTGAAGTGGATTGGATTGTGTTTACCTTGAATGTTATTCAGTTTTTTTAAGTAGAAATCATGATGATCTTCCTGAAAGCAATTAATCTTCAAGGCTTTCTAAATCTCTAAAATACTGTAAATACTTTTTAAATGAAATTTCATTTCATAGAAATGAAAAAATAAAAATATAGGGTTTCCATAATAGTTCATTTAATAACTGTAGTGCTTCATCAGTCTCTGAGGCATGATCACCACATTATGCGAAGGTAGCTGGTCAGTAGCACAAACACAAGAAAATCTGCAGGTGTGGAAATCCAAGCAACACACACAAAATGCTTCAGGAACTCGTGAAGGGTCTCGGCCCATAACATCAACTGTTTTCTCTTTTCCACAGATGCTGTCTGACCTGCTGAGTTCCCCTAGCAATTTGTGTGTGTGTGTGTGTGTGTGTTAGTTGATCAGTACCGTTTTGGCAGGAATGTATTACAATTTTTCAGACGCCGGTGGGGCAGGAAGGGACAATGTCAACCAATCGCCTATTTCTGATTGAAATACTAGATGTCTTTGCAAAATGCAAGTGCGGGTACTGGAATAAGGCAATATGATGGTCTGTTACCAGCACTTTCTCCACTTAGGTATGTAAAATAGCCAAGGCACTGAAGTAGACCCGACACCCATGGAAGCATAACCCAGCCTGAACTAGTTTCTGGGAGAGGAAAGTACTTGTTCAAGATCCATTCATTATTCAAATGAAGAAGCATTAAATATTATATCCCAATACTCAATGTTTCTGTCCTTCGATTATGATGGTATGTCAACATTTCAATGTCATTCTGACCTTGTTAAGACCATGACAAGGTTGTGGCTTCAGATCCCTAAATAACATGTTTCTCTCCAGTACCCATAAGATCATAATACAACGAAGAAGAGTTTGGCCACTCTGCCCAACTAGTCTCTTCTGCCATTCCTTCATAGCTGATCTATTATCCCTCTCAACCTCATTCTCCTGTCTTCTCGCAGTAACCTCTGAAGCCCTGACTAACCAAGAATCTATCAAACTCTGATTTAAATATACTCAATGATTTGGCCTCCACAGTCATTTTAGCAATGAATTCCACAGATTCACCACTCTTTGGCTAAAAAAATTACTTCTCATCTATTTTCATCCCTCTAATGGGCATCCCTCTATTCTTAGGCTGTGACCTCTGGACTTAGTTTCAGCCATTATAGGAAACATCCTCGTCACATTCACTCTATTTAGGCCTTTCAACATTCAGTAGGTTTCAAAGGGATCCCCCCTCATTCTTCTAAACTCCAGCAAGTAAAGGCCCAGAGCCATCAAATGCTTCTCATATGCATGTTTGCCAGAATCATTCTCATGAACCTTCTCAGGATCCTCTCCAATGCCAGTACATCTTTTCTTAAATAACGGGCCAAATCTGCTCACAATACTCCAGGTGCAGTCTACTGAATGCCTCACAAAGCCTCAGCATCATATCTGTGCTCTTGTATTCTAGTCCTTTCGAAATGAATGCAACATTGCATTTGCATTCCTTAGGCAGATTCAACCTGCAAATTAACCTTTATGGAACCCAGCACAAGGTCTCCCAAGTTCCTTTACACCTCAGATTTTTGAAAATTTTCTTCCCATTTCAAAGATAGTCAACACCTTTATTCCTCTTACCTAGTTACATGACCATATAATGTACTTCCCTACGCTGTATTCCATTTGCCACTTATTTGCCCATTTTTCCAATCTGTCCAAGTCCTTCTGCTTCCTCAACACTACATGTCCCTCTACCTATTTTTGTATTGTCTGCAAACTTGGCCACAAAGCCATCAATTCCAGCATCCAAATCATTGACATATAAAATGAAAAGAAGCAGTCCAAAATATCAAACCCTGCAGAGCTCACTAGCCACCAGCAGCCAACCAGAAAAGGCTCCCTTTATTCACACTCTTGGCCTCTTACTAGTGAGCCAATCTGCTATCCATGCTAGAATCTTTCCTACCATGCCATGGACACTTATTAAACAGTCTCATGTGCATCATCTTGGGCAAAGGCCTTCTTAAGTAAGCAATATTCACTGACTCTCCTTTGTCCATCCTGCCTTTTATTTCCTCAAAGACTTCCAGCTGGTTTATCAGGCAAGATTTCCCCTTAAGGATACCATGCTGAATTTGCATTATGTACCTCCAAGTACCACATATCCTTAATAATAGACTCCATCATTTTTCCAACCACTAAAGTTAGCCTAACTGGCTTATAGTTTCCTTTCTTCTGTCTCCCTCCTTTCTTAAAGAGTGGAGTGAAATTTCCAATTTTCCAATTCTCTGGAACCATTCCAGAATCCAGTGATTCTTGAGAGTGCATTACTAATGCCTCCACAATCTCTTCAGCCACCTCTTTCAGAACCCTGGGGTGTAGGTGACATCTGGTCCAAGTGACTTATCTAACTTCAGACCTTCCAGCTTCACAAGCACCTTCTCCATAGTAATAGCAACTACACGTACTGTTGCTTCCTGACACTCTTGAATTTCTGGCAAAATACTAACGTCTTTCACAGTTTGCCTGCCATTTCTTTGTCCCATATTACTACTTCTCCAGCATCATTTTCTAGTGGTCCAGTCTCTACTCTCACCTCTCTTTTACTCTTTAAATACCCTTTACTCTGAAAGTACTTTTTGGTATCCTCTTTGATATTGTTGGCCAGCTTACCTTCATATTTCATCTTTTCTCTCCTTATGTTTTTAGTTGCTTTCTGTTGTTTTTTTTAAAACTACCCAGTTCTCTAACTTCCCACCAATTTTGCTTTCTTTTTTGCTTTATGTTGTCTTTGACTTCCCTCGTCAGCCAAGTTTGCTTTATCCTCCCTTTAGACTGTGCCTTATGAATTCCTCCCAGAAACTCCATTGCTTCCTGTCCCCTTCCAATCAACTTTGGCCAGCTCTTCTCTCATTCCTCTGTAATTCTCTTTACTGCACTGTAATACTGATATATCTGACTATATCTTCTCCCCTTCATGCTGCAGGATGAATTCTATCATATTGTGGACACTGCCTCCTTAGGGTTCCTTTACTTTGAACTTTCTAACAAATCTGGTTCATTACACAACACACACACCAGAATTGACTTTCCCTTAGTGGGGTCAAACACAAGCTGCCCCCAAAAGCCGTCTCATAGGCATTTCATAATTTTCCTCTTTTGGCATCCAGCACCAACCTGATTTTCCCAATCTACCCGCATATTGAAATCCCCCATGACTATTGTAACATTGCCCTTATTACATGTGTTTTCTATTTCCATTGAAATTTATATCGATCATCCTGGCTACTCTTTGGGGGCCTCTATGTAACTCCTGTCAGGGTCCTTTTACCCTTGTAGCTTCTTATCTCCATCCACAAGGATTCTACACCTTGCAATCCTAGGTCATCTCTTTCTAAGGATTTGATTTCATTTTTTACCAAAGAGCCATCCCATCAACTCTGCCTACCTACCTATCCTTTTGATACAATGTGTATCCTTGGGTGTTAAGCTCCCAACTATAATCTTTCAGCTACAACTCAGTGATGACCACAACATCATACCTGCCAATCCCTATCTGCACTACAAGATCATCTACCTTATTATGTGTAATACATGCATTCATAGATAACCTTCAGTCCTGTATTTATCACCTTTTTTGATTTTGCTTCCAATGGAAATATATTTATTAAAAGTTAAGGTAAGAAAATGACACTCATCTGAAAGCCTAGCCGCAACTTTATTGTATGGTACCGCGCTCAGGAGGGGCCAAATGCCCTGCTCCTTTTAGTTCTTATCATCTTATTGTTTGCTCATCATTCAGAGCGTTACATACTTCCGAAAATAATCAAACGCTTGTTGGAAACTAATAGTGTGGAAATTCCAGAAGGAAGACATCAAATAGGTTTGAATGTTACACTTAATTTTTTTTTAGGAAATTACAAGAAAATATTGAACATTTACATTTGGCCCACACAACCGTGCTGTGCAGGAATCATTCATGTTCAAGTGCTTTTTGCCATGTATCAATGTATCACTGAGTAAAATGATTCCTTTTTGATTTGAAATCTAATGTAAAAAGGCATTGCAGTCTCCATTTTTTTTGCCCTTCCTTCTCCAATCCTGAAGCTGTAATAAATTATTACTTTAGCCTGCAGAGAGAAGAAATTGAATTGTGATTTGAATTAATGAGCAGGAAGCATTTTTATTCCACCTACCTTACATAGAATTTTCAGGCCATACACTTCATTCAGGGACTGACGTAGCTGACGGTTGACAATATTTTTGTATCTACCTCAGGCAGAACAAGGCACCAGGAATAATATTTGAATCCAGATTTATATGTATTTTAGAAGCAAGTCTGAAATGTTTTTCAGAAGTGAGAATCAATCTTCACAAACATCCATATTATGTGGTATCATTTTCTGAATTTTTACAAGTCACAATTTCAGAAATTTAATTTCTATTATGTGTGGAGATTACCACCCCTACTGTAATTAGATGAACAATCAGATTTGGGAATATGTAGAATATTCCCAATTAGTGGAACATATTAAAGTTATAACAATTTGGTTTCACAATTTATTAGCTGCAATGAAGTTTAGGGGGATAAAAGTGGTAATTTTAACTGTAAACAAAAAAAATATTGGAACTACTGAGCAGGTCAGCGTTATTACCAGAAATACTGGCTCACTCTCTTTCTCTCTCTGCAGATACTGTCTGATGTTCTGAATATTTCAAGCATTTTCTTTTTCAATTTCAGACTTACAAAGTCCAAGAATTATTTTGCTTTCATACAGTGTCAAATGATATTGAAGTGGCACCCTGCCTAATTAAAATTAATGAAAGGAAAATTATGTGAGATGTTTAAGAGGTGTTTCAAGTCATGCCATCCGTACCACACCATTGCCAAAAGTCAAAGTTACCAAAAGTAAACATATCATTTCTATTTTGCCATTCTTATTTACATACATTTAAAGCAATAGCTTTTTAACTTCAAGTAATTTTAGGGAAATTATTCTGCAAAATTAAATGAAGTGAAATGTCTTTGTAATCAATGGCATTGCACAAAAAGCTGAAGCACAAACAGAATGCTGGAGGAACTCAGCAAGTCAGGCAGCATCTATGAAGGAGAATAAACAGTTGATGTTTCAGGCCAAAGGACCAGAATGAAGGGGAGCAAAGCCGGAGTAAGAAAGTTGGGGGAGTGAAGGGAGTACAAGCTGGCAGGTGGTAGGTGAGCTCCTATTTTAATTGAAGCATTGTGGAAAATAATACAGAGTCTCTTCTGATATTCATGGGGAGACATTTCAAATATCAGAAGTTGATCAGCTATGAGGAAATTGCAACAAAGATTCATGAATTCTCCGGAGTATTGTTGAAATAACAGAAATTTGTGCCATGAAAAAATATTTTTTTAAAAACTAATCTTAATACCTGACAGGCAAATCTAATATTAGTAAGTAACATACTGATTTAACAAATTTTACCAATTAATAGCATTTTATTTTCTCCACAGATTCAAGGCCTTTGCCCGATGTAGCCTTGACAGGGAAATGTACACGGGAATGTGATGAGTTTGGCCACTCTGATTCCTGTTGGATGCCTGTGCGTACCTCACCCGAGCGAAGGAAAAAGAACCAACCCAAGCTTTCCACATTCATGCCTGTTACAGACCGAGGGAGTCAGGAGAAACTGCCTAATGGCACTCCGCAGATTATAGGCGACCGCAACCGAAATCTTCTCAACAAGAGGCTGACTTCATCATACGAGAATTTCAACACAGCTACCTATGGTAAAAATGAGGAAGGAAATCCTGAAGATATACCCCTGACTCAAACAGCAGATTTCAAACCGTCTTCTGTTTCTCAACTCACTAGAAGAGAAGTCTATCTGTGAGATATCTGAGCATGAATTTGTCAAACAAAAAAGCAGCAAATATGATATCTAAATTAAAAGAGAGTCAAAGAAATGTGCAGGATATCCCATAAAGGGGCTACCAAAGAGATATGCAAATATTTGCTGTTCTTGACTTTATATCTGGCATTCGATCATTTATCGCCTGGCAGTTCTGTAAACTATTTAAAGTCATTCTGGCTAGCTAATTACATGCATGCTGTAACACACCCACCCCAAAATGCACGTGATCCAGCACATGGACATTGAATTTTACATGTTAAAAGGTTGCAATGTATATAAGAGGGAAGATGTAACTAAAGGAGCACAACAAAAGAGTAGTCCAGTATCAAGTACCCACATCACAAGCATCTAATGTAATTGTCTCATTGTTTTTGAAGCATGTTCTAAATTTCCAGAGTGTGGATTGCGGTGTGTTTTGTGAGATTTTTAACTTGGAAACTAATGCTGGAATTGGATGATGGGTCAGTGCAGAATTTTCAGAAATGAATTACAATCAGAATACATTCAAGTCGGGATTTTCCTTTGAGCATTCGCTGAATCACTGCTGCTTCAGGAAGCCTGCCTGAGATTCGTATTTAAATGACATTAGCTCTGGCTTCTTACATATCTTTTGGAAACATTATTAAAACAATTCATTCCAAGTCTGGACACACAGAATGTACTTCTTTTTCATTATAGAGACTGATAAAATTCACAGAGCTGGCAAGAAGTCACGTTAACTTTTTGTACCAGGCTGAAGTTTAAAAAAAATTATGCAATGATTGGCCTCACCATATAATAAAGAGAAATCATTGTGCTGATCTGAAACACTACTATGGAGATGCCAAGATTAAGGACACAGAGATAATTGCAAAAGAAGTTCCTGATCTGTGAGCCATATAGATGGAACACTAAAAGCAATTAATCAAGATCATCGCTCCATGAACTTATACACAGGTACAGCCCTGGTGTAAAATGTGAAACTGCAGCTTCTGTGAACGTGAGTCAAAGACCCAATCAAGACTCTGGAGAAAACTTACTGTAGTATATTGTTCCAGAGTTCTGCGGTGAAATCCAATACTCTGCCAGTCCCAGGGAACGCTGTCATTTTTGTTTGCACGCAAGAAGAAATGCCACAATACAGGATTGTTGGTTCAAAACTGTGCTGTTATGTAAGAAACTGAACTATTCACATTCTTGTACAAACAGACCATTTTTGAGACAAGTTGAACAACATACCAGCCTAGGAATCTCATTAAATAGTTATATTGGTCTGGATGTTTGAAAACTGATAACTTGCTCAGGAAAAGCAGGAATATTGGAGAACTCCTCTGTTTTTCATATTTGTTAATGAAGAAATGCTAGACAACATCAGTAGAGTGCATGTTATAGCTTTAGCAAAAATGTAGCATTATCTAGGCTATGACCACCCTAAATGAAGACTACAGCACATTGTTGTGGTTAGCATAGTTTACCCTGTTCACTGAAATGTTTAGTGATGTTACTTGCTTTGGAATTTACCAAACGAGATGCAACTCTGACTAGCTAAGAATCCAGACTGTAACTCAATGAGGACTCTCACTGGAGATTGTGCTTTTTTGGGTACATGAGAAGGAAGTGAGATGATTTTCAGAATTGACTTGAAGGATATACTTCAGGGGAACCAAAAGTGTTGAAAAATCTTCACAGTAGTATTGCAGTGAGTTATCTAAACATCAAGCATTCTCAGAGAGACATCAAACTAATATGAGCGCATTCTGCTTAATCACAAAATATTATTATTTAAAGAGGTTAATATAAAAAAGTTCAAAGATATGAACTTCAAAGTGGCATGTAAGGTGAAACTTGATGTTGCTTTGGTAAATTTTGGGAAAATACTGCTTTTGGTAGAATACAGTGCTTTTCATAATATGCATAGAGTTATTTAAAGTTGTAGCAGCTTAAATATTGGTCAATTAATCAATAAATACTTGTTGCACCCTTTGTTTATCTGGTATCTGCTGTCTTTCACTGTTTTACTGCATCCTTTTCCATGACATTTAAGCCACAGGTTGAAAGATTTCTTACCCTTGGCACATGAACAATCTAATGTAATCTTGCATATTCCTGGTGAAAGCAGTGTTAAACAGTGGATAGTGTAATGTAAATACAAAGCAAAATCAGCTATTTGAACAATCAATTATGATTAAGAATGTTGTAATTGATTAATATTGGAATGTTCAAATTTCTGTTGCACTTCTGTTTAATAGTGAGGTACAAAGCTGCTCCTACCAGTACTGCTGTGTAGATACAGTAAGTACTTGTTGTTTATGGATGTTCTCATTAATTACAAATATATACATATGTATTTTTATTGCACGTTACAAAGATATTCACTAAATGCAAAGGAAATTCCTTTAATGATAATAACTGTAGGTCTTTGTTTTTTTTAAAATGGAAATATGAAGCTAACCAATTTAGATTTGTGTCCTCTCCGTAGTATCCCCAAACAGTGCAAATTATCCTGGTTGATTGGATTAATTCAGCGGCACAATTTAGCATCTAATTGCATATGACAAGCATAATAGGCACCATTTGCGAAGAAGTGGGAACCACACCTTAATGACTTTCATGCATTTGACATGATAGGTGAACTTCTGCAAAGGAATCAGATTTATTATTTTTCATCATTCAAAGTACATGAAGCAAAATCATCAGAATGAAGTACCACTTAGAATGATATGCTGTTAAGATGGGGCATGATGCTAAATTAAAAATCTACGATGTAAGTTAAATGCTGGCGTTATCTAATGTCACATTTTAGAATGCTCCTACAGCAAGGTAAATGCAATCTATGAAACTGTGCCTTTTATACCCAGAAGTATAAAGAATAGTTGGTTCATGAGGTAAAAGAAGAGAAACTAATAATTGAAATTTTATATGAGGCGGATGTGTTGTCATTAGAGGTGCATTGGCTAATCGTATATATATGAAATGCAAGATACAAAAAGTGTAATTTTTTCTTATATTAGATTCATGGCCATATAGAAACATCATAATATGCATAAAGAATTGAAATGGTGATTGATTTTTTTCCCTCATCTATGAAATGTTACTTTGATGCTTAAAGCGAAAGCAATTGTACATTCAGTTGGATAATTGCCTTTTTCAAACCATTGAAACTGTCAGTTTCGACTTACAAAATAATGTTGATTTCAATTAAATGTTCTATGTTTACACATGAACAATCTCATTGAAAATGTGTTTTTATTTGTGTCCAAATGCACATACTACAGAAGTGTATCTGACATCTACTTCTAAGCATCAGCCTCATCCCAAACCGATTCTCAGCAATTCCTCCTTGCTTTGCAAGTGCATCTGCTTCAATAAGTTTACTGTGAAGAAAGCAAAATCGTCTGGCAAATATGCATCTTGTCAACTGATGTAAGAATCTCTGAATTATAATAACTTAATTTTTCACCAAACAATAGGATTTTTTTTATAAAGCAACCCACTTAAAATATGCTTCAGAGCATAGAAAGTTTTAAGATAGCACTGAAAAATAAGATTTAACTGTTGAATATTATTTATTAAGCACTGCAAAATTTTGGATTAGAATATTGAAAAATAATAGTTTCTCTGTAGAACATTTATGAAATATTTTCAATGATTATCTCCATTATGATAATTAAATAAATTAAAGCTGCAAAAATTAAATCTGTCTTGAGTGGAAGGTTAGAAAGAAGTTAATTGCCCTGTCATGGAATACACACAGGATAGATGAAGTAAACATTGGCTCATTACGCTTGAGTAAAATTTCAAACCTATGAATGATTTTTGAAATAAAACGTCATATAAACAAGTATGTTCAACAAACTATGTTACTTAAATAAAAATCTTGAATTTTCTAATTCATAGCAATACATTTTCTTAGGCAATACTTGAAGTGAACTGTCACTTTTTTGCAAAATGGCACTACTTCCAATCATCATTCCTTGCGATTAATGCAATTTCATTCAATGTTATTTTGATTTGCTTATAGTAATAATAATCATGAGCCATTTTGCTGTGACTTTCGTGTTGATGAGAAAATGTAGAATAACTTATCAACATTTACTTCTGAGTCACTGTGCATGTATTTTTGTTGAATATGACTGAATGTGTCCGTCCATTTGTATTCAAAATTAATACAATTTAATCAGTATTGTATAGTTTACTATAGACAGTAGAATTGCCTTTTATTATCTGCTAATTCATCACTTGTTGGAAATTTTGTGTACTTTTCATAATATGTTTTTGTATTCTGTTTCCTTTTGCAACAGTTTCCTTTCTTCCTGTCACTCAGCTGCCTTTTGGAAATAGAACTTTTAATATTGGCAGTAACAATTCTCAACTTATTGTTAATGAGAACAAGTAAAATCTTCCCTTTTGTTTTCTTGTGAATTAAAAGGATTGCTCTAATACAGGAAATGTCCTGCAAGATTTTATCATTACCTTCATTTCCATTTTACAAAGCTGATTTACTAAGCACACTTTGAAATGTGTTAATATGGTGGATAATTTAAATCGTGCTTCACCCGGCAGGAGAAAAAGAAAACCTGAAAGGATAAAAAATAAAGTTTGCCTGCACCTTAGACGTTGCATTATTTCCCCCTACATTTTACAATAAAAAGAGAAGTTCATTAATTGACTGAATTTTAGTTTGTGCAACACTTATTTTTATCTATGCAGGAGCATTAAAGAAAAAGGTGATCGTCAATGAGGAGAACACATCTCCCTATTCTGTTACCTGCATAAAAATACTCAATTGTTGCAAAAGATGTCTTGCCTTTAGATGACAATATGTTTGTTTAACCAAGCTTAATTTCATTAATTCACAAATATTCAAAAGGTGACATCCTTCAAAAATACATAAATAAAACAACAGCAGAAAATTTGATAATTGTCTGGAGAGAAAGAAATATCTTCTAAACTTCTGTTCAGAAGAGGAGGTGTCCAGATGATTCAGTTTTAGGCTAATCTTGATTGACACTGAAATCAGTTTTAGTATTAAATTGTTAGGCAAACCACTGAAAGAGAACATATGTCAATGCATAAACGCAGCGTCCCCAATGGCATTTCTGATTAAGTGTCTTGGACATGACGGTCTGGTTCTCCTTCCATAGACGCTGCATGACATGTTGATCATTTCCAGCATTTTCTGTTTTTATTTCAGGTTTCCAGCTTTTTTTCAAAAATTATTATCAGTTACAATGAAAACTCTTTCCTTGTCACCCTGACATTGCTTTTTCTGAACCAAAAACGCTTTTCTACAGTTAAAATAGCTGGCACTGATGCCACTTAGCCCATGTAAGAATTCTCTTAATTCCATCTTTACTGAATTCAGTGAATGTCAAAATTTTGAGAATTGTAAAATGGATTCCTTATTCATTATCATCCATTTTAGATTGTACATTGTCAAGACTACCTGCCACTCATCCTTACAATGCACCAATACTATGAGTTTATGGACCTGATCATCATCATTTCTAGGCATTGGTCTACTGTCTGGTCACTGTATACTTTATTCACCAGGATAAATTCTCAAAGAACTGTATGTGTCATTTTAATTATAGTTCCGAAATAATGATCAATAGCAAATAAGTATCTATATAAAATGGATGAATATTTTGTTTGAAAGGTAATTACTACTTTGAACAATGCTTATGAAATGGTTTCAATAACTGTGTCCAAAAATGTAGTGAAATTCTTTAAACACAGCCATGTTGTGAGGGCATATCTCTCTATCTGTAAAATTTTAGGAAGGATTAGAGCAGTTATATTCAATATTGCATGTTTGTTATGCCACTTGTGTTCATGGTAGATATCCTTGAGCTTATGTAAGAACACATCTACACAGGGTGAGATTTTTGAACTGAGCCAAATAAAATGATATGACCTCCAGCAATTAGACTAGCAGTCCATTTTAAGCACATGGTATGTGCAGTTGTCAATAGCAAATATTTCACATAACTATTGAACAAACCTTATACCATTCTGAAGAAAAGTAATAAGCAGAAGCGGAAATCAGAATCTAGAGCTTATGAAATCCCAGTTATTGTATATTTGCTATTCTTTGTATGGTCTGTTCCCATAGTGATGTGAAAGGTTGCCTTAAAAAAAAACACCAGTTCATCACTTTCCTTCAGAGAGAAAAACCTGACTTAGTGTGGTGCAGTTCCATACTGCTCCTAATACATTAACTGAACTGCCTTGTAAAATTTGTAATTGAGATCACTATCAGAAGACCAATAGAACAGATTTTTTTAAAGTCTGTGTTGATAAGAGTGAGAAATCCCTTTTCATAACACGTTCAAAAAACAGGCCTCTGATAGATTTTTACTTCTCTGAAAGCCTGTCGAATCAATGGGGTGATGTCCGATAGGAATCAAATACAATTGTTACTATTTTCATTTTTTCAAAGGGGCTAACTTATTTTCTGAAAATATAGAAGAATTCCACTTTCTCATGAAGTTCTCTAATCATTTGATTTTTTTCACTGTCTTTTTTCCATTACTATATCATTAGGACCTGAAGACATAGGCCTCAGTCTCTGGAAATCTTTTCTAACTGTCTTCATTTCTTTTGAGATTTGTACAAATTTGCATCTTCAAGATTTGATCAATTATAAGTCATAAATCCATAATTTCCCCCTCACCCTTTTATGAATTGCTTCAGAATTGTACTCCATGTTAAATTTGCTAAGTGGTAGTCATAAATCCTTAGTTGGATGCACCAAACATGTGATTTAATACAGTTTATTTCTAGAGCAACAGAGTTGAAAAGTAATAGACACTTTGCTAAACTGTATTGAACCCTGGATAGATTACTGTGTAAAGAACTGATCACCAGATTATAAAATGTGCAGGGGGCAATGAGTGCAGAGAAGATTTACAAGGATGATACAAAAAGTCTGAGTGTATATGTGTCTATCAGAAAAGGATTAACAGATTAAGTCGACATTCTATTAAAAAAGTTGACATATCAGAGTTCTTTAAGATGATGAAAGATTTTGATACAGTTCATACAGAGAGACTATTTCCATGTGAGGAAGAGCATAACTAATAAGGCATTGGCATGAAGAAATCATTAAGAAATTCATTGGGGAATGTGAAGGAAACTTTTACCCAGAGACCGTGGAACTTACTAACACAAAGATAGCTATATTTAAGGGGAGGTTGGACAAGTGTAAGGAAGAAGTGAATAGAAGTTTAGATGGAGGAGGATGGAGGGAGCCATACTAAAACAGTCAATTTGGATTGACAGCAACATCTTCTCCACAAATAACCATCAGCACAGAAACACCACAAGGCTGTGTAATTATCCCTCTGCTCTACTTGATTTATACTTATGAACATGACGCTAAGTTCAGCTCCAATGCAATATTTAAGTTTTCCGATGACACCACTGCTGTTGGCCGAATCAAAGGTGGTGATGGATCAGCAGATAGAAGCAAGATTGAAAATCTGGCTGAATGGAGCACAAAAATCATTCATTTAACATCAACAGAAGCAAAGAGCTGATTTGTGACTATAGCAGAAGTAAAGCAAAGCTCCATGAGCAAGTCCTCTTCAGGGGATTAGAGGTGGAGAAGGACAGTAATTTTAAATTCCTCTGCATTATAATTTCAGAGATCTGTCCTGGGTCCAGCACAGAAGATAGCTTCTCTACTTTCTTAGAGGTCTGAAGATTTGATATGCTATCTAAAACTTTGGTAGACCTCTATAGCTACATAGCAGAGAGTATACTGTCTGGTTGCATCACGGCCTGGTATGAAACTTCAATGCCGTTGAATGAAAAATCCTACAAAAAGTAGTGGATACAGCCCAGTCCATCACAGGTAAAACCCTCACCACCACTGAACACATCTAAAAGGAGTACTGTCGTAGGAATGCAGCAACCATCATCAGAGACCCCCACCATTCAGGCCATGCTCTCTTCTTGCTGCTGATGTCACAAAGAAGATAGAGAAAGCTTAGTTCTCACACTACCAGGTTCAGGAACAGTTATTACCCCTGAACAATCAGGCCCCTGAACTAGAGTGGGTAACTTCAATCAACCCAAAACTGAACTGATTTTGCGACATATTTTCAGTAGTGCAGTAGTTCCATTTAATATCAGAGAATGTATGCAATTTGAATCCTGAAGATTTTGTTCTTCACAGACATCCACAAAAACAAAAGAGTGCTCCAAATAATGATTGGCAATAAAGTGTTAGAACCCCAAAGTCCCCCTACTTCCCCTCCGAAAATCGAAAAAATAAAACTAATTGAAAGAACAATGAAGATGGGATGTCTCTAGATGATATCAGATGCAATCTCCACCATGTAGGAGACCGGTCCAATTCTGTCCTTAATCTTTCAAAGTATCCACTTTTGATCACCTCTGTAGTTCCTCAGCTGGACTACTTGTCAAGAAGTGAAACATCAACCTCCTTGACTGAGGAGCCCCCAATTTGTCTCAGCTGTTTGTCCTGCATACTCCTTCTGAGACTTTCAATTTGCATCAAGGAAAATAGGTCAAGAGAAGTATCCCCTTTTGTAAAGTTTTCAGGTATTTCCTTTTCCAAGGGTATTTGGGACAATCCATCAGCATTTCCATTGTTAGTCACGCTCTTGAATTCAATCTTGAAACAGAGCCCATCTCTGCAGTAGTGCTGCTCCTGTTTGCGGAACACCGTTCTGTGGATTGAAAGTATACACTAATGGTTAATGATCAGTAACAAGGGTAAACTCTCTCCCATACAAGTACTGGTTGAAACGTTTTACACCCCAGTCAAGACTCAAGGCCTTTTTGCTAATCTGTATAGAATTTTTCTCTGCAGGGAACATGATGCAAATGCTATGGGGTGTTCACTTCCATCACTCATAACATGTAACATGACTGCACCTATGCCTTGAGGTGATGTGGAACATAATGCATAATGTCACCATTCCCCTTGACTTTTGGAAAACCATCTCACACTACTTTGTCTATTGACATTTCTTCTTAATATGTAGTTATGAATACAAGGCGTGGGGCAGGTTTGGCAGGAACCTGTTATAATAATTGACAAATCCTCTAAAGGACCATACTGTAACATGGCCTTTTCCCTTGGAGCATCCGCCACTGCTTGAATTTTCTCAAAGAGAAAATCTGCAGACTTACAGTCCTGATGAAGGGTCTCAGCCTGACGTGTTGACTGTACACTTTTCCATCGATGCTACTTGGCCTGCTGAGTTCCTCTAGCATTTTGTGTGTGTTGCTTGAATTTATTCAGCACACGTGTAAACCTTGTGCATAAATGGTGTGACCATAATAATTAATGCATGGTTTAAAAAATTCACACCTGTTACGTCATGCTCTGAGCCAATAATCTTTTACTCTTTTCAATACTGTCTTGAAAGATTGGGAGATGTTCTTTGTCATTCTACCCAATATCAATAGTGTCATCCAGGTTAACACTGGGTGACTGCACATTCTCACAGTATCTGATCCATATCTTTCCTCCAGGGTACACGTGCAGATTTCTCTCCAAAAATAAGCCTATTACAATGATAAAGCCCTTTGTGTGTGCGAATGGTGAGAAACACTTTCGACTCTTTTGCAATTTCCACCTGTAGGTAGGCCTCACGTAAGTATACTTTGCTGAAGTGTTTTCCTCCAGAAAGGTTTACAAATATGTAGTATCCTTTATCCTGGGCAGAGGGTATTGGTCTACTCTCAGTACTGGGTTGATGGTGACCTTAAAATCACCACAGTTCCTGACAGATCTATTTTTCTTAGCGACTGGGTCTACTGGTATTGCCCATGAGTTCCACCGAACCTCCATACAATCTAGCTCACTGGCTATTTTAACGTGGATGGTATAAGGGACTAGATGAGTTTTGTAAAATTTTGGTCTGATATTTTCAGTCAACATTATTTTTAGTTTTAGTGATATGTTTTAGTTTTTAATGCCATCTTTGAACACTGCTGTGGCATCATCCAGTACCTTTCTTAATTTGCTTACAGTTGACACTATTGCAGGGGATTTGGCATGCAAATGGTAAATGGTACTCTAATTAAGTTGTAGCTGTCTCAGCCAATCACTGCCCACAATGCTGGCCCTCCTGCATACAACACTCAAGCCTCATGACGATTGTGGGTTGTTGTATTTCACTGATAAAAATATCATTCCCACTGGAGTTATCTTTTCTCCAGTATAAGTTCTAAGATTGATATTTCAGGCTTCAGTTTGGTATCTTTGAAATGCCATTCAAACTCATTTTGTGAGATGACTGATTCAGCTGAGCCAATGTTCAATTCCATTTTAATTAATTTGCTGTTCACTTCTGGTGTAAGCCATAGTGCTTGCCTATTGTTAGTTTTCGTAGTGTAAATCTCAAGGCTACCTAGACTTGCATCATTATCAGATTTCTCATCAGCAACATGCAGATTGGTGCTCTTTTTGAAAATGCAACGACTTTTTATCTTTATCTCTTCCTTGTTTAGTCCACTTAGTTTTGTCTGCTCAACATGCTCTTTATATGTGTCCTACTTTGTTGCATTTTCTGCAAGTTTTGCCTTAAATCTGCATTGGTCTGGTGTTTGTGAGCCCCTGCCACAATGGTAACACAATTTGTTTGGCCAGACTGGTTTCTGTTCAGATTTTGTCATTTTGTTCACACTCACTGTCATTCTTGACTGTTACTCAATTGCATCTCTGTCTGTGAGCAATTGTATCCGCTCTTTTAAATGTGAGTTGTGCTTCAGTTAGGAGCCGTTTTTGAATGGTTTCTTGTAAATTTCTACAAACTAAACAATCTTTGAGTGCATTATTAAGCCCATCACTGAACTGTTAATGTTCAGACAATTTTTTTCAATTCAGCCACCTAAGCTGAAATAGATTCCCCTTCCTTTTGATTCGGTTAATGAAACATTAAAGCTTCTGCAATCAACAGTGGTTTCAGTTCTAATTGTTCCAATATTACTTTCATGATATCAGCAAAGCTCATTTCAGCTGGTTGTGTTGGAGCAGTTAAACTTCTAAGCAAACTTCTTCCACTAATTACACTCAGTAACACTGGCAGCTGTTTTGCATTGGCTATTTCATTTGCTTCAAAATATTGCTCAATTCACTGAGTATACAAAATCCAGTTAACTGTTGTGCAACCAAAGGCGGTCATTTTTCTGATGTAGCCAAACATCTATTTTTTTAAACTTTATTATTATCACCCAGTATTCATCATTAATAAGCCTGTGAATTTTGTTAATTTTCTGCTATTTTTTTAAACCCGAACCTCTCACTTCACTTACGAAGAAAATAAATGTGCTGCGCATTTTTAACTTGATCATCTCTCCTCATTCTCCCCCTTGCTAAGAAAAACCATTCTGCACTTCAACAGGTAGGTGATCATCTCTACTTCATCCTAAAACCACCTTGAAACTCCAGAACATAAAACTGATTGAAGGAAAATTACAGCTGGGAATAACTCATGTACGCTGTTAGTTTCACTTCTAGTGAGGTACTCAAATAAGACATAGGAGCATAATGACATTTATCCTTCATATACTTTTACCCATAGCCTGTAATAAATTATGTAAGCAACAATGAATACTTAGTCAAGTAACATTATCTATTTACAATTTTACTGAAATATTAAATACACAGCACTATGTACCCACTTTCAAGGACTCTCTGACTTGTTCTCAATATTATTTAATATTCTCAATATAATTATTATTTTGTTTTCCTTTTTGTAATTGTGCATTGATTGTTTGTCCTTTTTTTGTGTAGCTTTTTCGTTGACGCTATTGTGTTTCTTTGTATTGCTGTGAATGCCCGCAAGAAAATGAATCTCTGGGTAGAATATCATGACGTATATGTACTTTGATAATAAATTTACTTTGAACTTTGAAGGCAGAAACAAGGCTTTTGGCCCACTGTGTCAAATACCTATCCATACTAATTCATTTACCACCTCTTAGCCCACAGCCCACTATGCTGTCATGATTCGAGTTGACACGAGTATTCAAAGTTGTGAGAATAAATGCCTACAACCCTTTTGCCAGCACTGTGTTCAAGACTGCAACCATCCTCTGACTTGAAAGGTATAAATGCCATCATGAACTAGTCAGGCTCAATAGCTTTTAATTATGCCTCATATCCTATTTAATCCTATAAAATTTAAGATGTCGTACTATTACTTAGACAAAAATCTGGAGTACATTTATTTGTTAAGATAAAAGAGGAATGGGATATCTCTTTCCTGTCTTTTATCCCATACGTACAGCAGATAGAATCTGATTTAAGCAACTCGGAGTTTTTTATTATTTCAAAAAGTCTACCTCAGTTACTGAATAGTCAAAGATGTTAAGCTCTTATCTTTGATTAATATTTAAATCCACTGTCTTGTGAATGAAAGGCAAGCAACTGAATTATCAATGCTCCCTATGTATTGTAGTCTAAAACTTCCACAGGAATTGAACTGGTCTGTTTTCAATCAATTATACAATTCACCTTAGAGCTTCATAAATTGCCACTTGCAGTTCTGATACTTAAACAGGAAAACTTGGTCAATAAACAGTACATTTATAGAAATTTACAGCCACACATTTTATATTTGTCCATAAATACTTGTGGAAAATTGCACCAATTAAAAGAGGCTTGTTCATTCTACTAATTAAGGATTGTACATCAGTTCAGTTTTGCTCATAGAGCCTTTACTAAACACTTATAAGGGATGGTTGCTTACATAATTTACCTGGAGATCACACATGAAACGATACAAAAGTGCAAATATTCTTACTGAAATTGTTGAAAATATCCTCAGTGGGGAGAGAATATTGATAGTTGCAAAGAACTCCTACGTCTGTGTGATATCATGCTCACACCCTTACTTCAGAAATCTGGAACATTATAGCTGTTGTGACCATGAATGTAATGTTATACGAGAGGATGCAGCTGATAAAATACTGTAACTGCTGTTGAAAATTCCAAAACTGTGGTTCAAACAATTGAGATGGCAGAGAGGAATTGAGTTTGATAAAGAGGGCTAATACTGGGTGGTGGGGTGAAGATACGTCTCCACCAAAGGAGGTGTAAGGCGCTCCATTCCTCTGCTGGACTGCAGGTTACCCTTAGGCAAGGTGTAGCACCTGCTTAATCCCTTCGATCAAGGTCACATGAAGCCATGGGAGCAGGTGATGGATGGTCTATGAACAGCTGTTGCATATCACAAGTCCTGGTAATGCGATTGCTCATGCCAGGCAGACAACCTCTGAAGAGTATTGATAATGGCTGGTGTCACGTGTCTTGGAAAAACACTGGCCAGAAGAAGGCAAGACACTTCTGTAGAATTTGCCAAGAACAATCATGGTCATAGACCATGATCGCCATATGACATGGAACATAATGATGATGACAAAGACTGTGTCCCAGAACATTTCTAATTTTCACAGCATCTCTCAATGGCAGTTCACAAGAAATTCAAACTGTAATGAACCAGAAAACTTTATAAACACAAGGGATTCTACAGGTGCTGGGAATCTTGAATAGCACACACAAAATGCTGGAGGAAATCAGGATATCAGGCAATTCTTTAGAGAAGAATAAAGGGTTGACGTATTGGGCTGAGACTCTTCTTCAGAACTGGAATGGAAAGAAAACCCAGAATAAAAAGGTGCAGGAGATAGATGTTACTAGATGAAGGAGAAGATGGATGGGTGGCAAACGGGGGGTGAAATAAGAAGCTGGGAGATGATCACTGGAAGAGGTAAAAGGCTGAGGAAGGACAGTGGACTATGGAATGAGGAGAAGTACCAGAGAGAGGTACTAGGCAGGGAGGAGAAGCGGAGAGAGGGGAATTAAAATGGGAGATAGAAATAGAGAGGATGAGGAGGGCAGGGAGAAATTACTGGAAGTTAGTGAAACCAATGTTCATGCGATCGGGTTGTAGGCAAACCAGATGGAATATCAAGTGTGGTCTCATTGTGAGAGTAGAGGAGGCCATGGATTGATGTCAGAATAAGAATGGCAAGTTGAATTGAAATGAGTGGCCACCAGGAAATTCTATCTTCTGTGTTGAATGGAGAGAAGGTGCTCTATGAAGCGATTCCCTGAATATCGGTTGGGTCTCTCGGATTTAGAAGAGGCTGCACCAGACACAATAGATGACTCCAACAGTTGCAGGTAAAGTGTCAGCTTACCTGGTGTAGACAGGTATAGACGGGTCCCACTTACAGGGATAAGTGCAAGGAGACAGATCAGTGAGGAACGAGCGGATAAGGGAGACACGTGGAGAGCAATTCCTGCAGAAGGTGGAGAGGCGGGGGTGGGGGGCGTGGGGGAATACTATCTGATAGCCAGACATCAGATCAAAATATGACCATGTAGTGTAGTGGGTAGTACAACGCTCTACAGCTCAGGGCATCATGGATCGGAGCTCAATCCCAGTGTCCTTTGTAAGGAGAAGATGCATCCTCCCTGTGGAATGCATGTTTTTTTCTGGGGTCCTCCTGTTTTCTCCCACAGTCCAAAGACACACCGGGTAAGTTAATTGGCCATTGTAAATTGTCCCGTGATTAGGTTAGGGTTAAATCGGGCTTCTCAGGGGTTGCTGGAGCAGAGTTGCTCTAAGGGCTAGAAGGGCCTACTATGCACTATATGGCTAAATAAATATTTTTCCAATATCACCGTTGGATTCATTATGTTCGTAGTGACCAGCGGTATATACCCTATCAATCCTTGGCAATTCCATTTAGCAGCACTCAATTGTTAATTTTTTTTTGTAACTTTGGCAACAACAGGAACACTTGGGTTGGTTAACCTCAGTTGCAAAGATAATGCAGCTACAAACTTATGACACATTTCTTAGTTACAGCAGGCCAGCAAATTACAGACAGCAATAGAGGCATTAATGACACTGAAAGCGAATAAATCTTCAGCGCATGATAATTTCTATTTTAAAGTACCAAATGACGTAGCAGTGGAAATCCTGGATTCATTGATCATCATTTTCCAGAATTTTACCAGCTTTGGAATAGTCCCACGGACTGAAAGGTGACACTAGTAATCACACTATTTTAAAGAGAGGAGGGAGAAAACAGGAAACTATGGACCAGTTAGCCTAATACCAGCAGTGGGGAAAATGCCAAAAAACTATCACCAAAGCTAACAGGACACTTGGAAGATATCAATAAGTCAATGTGGGTTTCTGTGAGAAAAAATATCTTTGATAAGCTAAGTATACAGTTTTTTCTCTAAGATGGAACTTGCAAAATAGATAATATAAAACCAATGGATTTGAGATACTTGAACATTCATAAAACCTCTGATAAAGTCCCAGGCTGCCCTGTAGTAACTAGTGGGGTAGTAGAGATTAGGTGCATGGGCTTCAGCTATTTATAACATATACCAATGATTTAGATGAGGCAACAAAATGTAACACATCAAAGTTTGCTGATGATCTTTAGCTAAGCAGAAGAAGATGCAAAAAAGCATCAAGGCAAAATAGACAGATTCAACGAGTGGGCAAATGCAGCAAAAGGTGGATATCTGTGAAATTATCCTCTTCTATTTGAACAGAGAAAACAGAATATTATCTAAATGGTTTTAATTTGCAAAGTGCTAATATACAAAAAAACTTGGGCGATCTTAGACCCAAGATGCTAAAAGAAGATGCAGGTGCAGCAAGAAATGAAGGCAGCAAATGGATAATTGTTTTTTGTTGCAAAAGGATTTGAATAAGTATGATTTGTTGTAGTTACAAGGGACTTGATGAATTGGAGCAGTTTCTCCAATTTTGTTCTCCTTGGCCAAGAATTGGAGAAACTACCCTTCTTAGCAGGGCAGTGAAATTTCACCAGGCTGTGATGGCTTGACTAGCGTATGAGGAAATATTAAGTTAATTAGATTTTCTGTTCACTAGAGTTTAGAAGAATGAGAGGTGATCCAGTTGAAGGTCACAAACTCCATTCAAACTGGATATCAGGAGATGCCTCCCTTGGATGGGTTCCAGAATAAGGGTCATGGTCTCAGCATACAGGGTAAGCCATTGACAGTTTCTTCACTCAGAAGGTGGTTAACCTGTGGAATCTGCTTTTAAAGATGCTTTAGGGGTCAAAGTGGTGAATATGGTTAAGGTGTCAATAGCATGGAAGAATGGCTACAAAGGATAATTTTGAGACTGATCAGTCATTAACTAGGCAGAAGTCTGAACATTTGACAATATCAACATGCCCATTTATTGAACAGGCTGAAAGGGCCCACCTGTTCCTATTTGCCTATGCTTAAATGGTCAGTAGTTGCAGCTTGTACACTCACACTCTTTCTAAAATAATGTAACAAAGCAGTTTCCTTAAATTGCTCTAATTGCCTACATCAGGCAGTTTACTTTTCAGCAGATCCTTTTGAAACAAGCCAACTGTAATTTAACATTGATACTATAAATGATAGATGAAAAAATTGATAGATATTTTAGGATTTGGAATTTGGGGAAAAGGCCAGAATCCTAATTTTTAAGAAACGTTGTCCTTGAAATCAGACTGCATAATTCATATTTTATGTAGTCTGTGCCCGTATGCATGTGAAACCAATTGCAATTTACGATCTTAGCATTAGGTTACACCTCATGCATATTGAAAAATTCAACTGTGCAATGTGGACATGCCCAAAGGAAGCAGAATATGCAGTGGGTGGCATCAATCACTGTTCAGTTCACATTGGCACAAGTCTCGTCAAAATTAATCATGCATAAGCATCTAACATAAAGGGAGGCTAAATGCAGGAAGCAGCTTCGTTTAATTTAAAGATGCCATTCATTAGTTACATCTATGCTCAGTGGACACTTGTTCAGGTACACCTGTACGTCTGCTTGTTAATGCAAATATCTAGTCAGCCAATCATGTGGCGGTACCTCAATGCATAAACATATGCAGAGGCTAAGTTGTTGTTCAGATCAAACATCAGAATGGAGAAGAAATGTGATCTAAAAGTGTACAGGATGGAGATAAATCACCTGGTTAGGTAGTATCACAACAGCAATCTTGCACTCAATATCAGTAAAACCAAGGAATTGATTGTGGACTTCAGAAAGGGTAAGTTGAGGGAACACACAAGAATCCTCATCGAGGGATCAGCAGTGGAAACATTGAGCAGTTTCAAGCTTCTGGGTGTCAACATCTCTGAAGATCTATCCTTGACCCAATATAATGATGCATTTACAAAATAGGCACAACAGCAGCTATATTTCATTGAGAGTTTGAGGAGAATTGATATGTCACCAAAGACTCTCACAAATTTTGACAGATGTAAAGAGTATTCTAACTGGTTGCACCACTATCTGGTATGGAGGGGTCACTCCACAGGATAGGTAAAAGCTGCTGAAATTTGTAAACACGGCCAGTTCCACCATGGGCACAAGCCTCCCCAGCATCAAGGATATCTTCAGAAGGCAATGCCTCAAAATGGTGGCATCCATCTTTGAGGACCCCCACCACCCAGTAGATGTCCTCTTGTGTTTGCTACGCTTAAGCGAAGTTTGGATAGGTACATGAATAATAGTGATGTGGAGGGCGATGGTCCCGGTGCAAGTCTATGGGAGTAAGCAGTTTAAGTGGTTTGGCATAGAATAGATGGGCCAAATGGCCTGTTTCTTTACAGTACTTCTCTATGATTCTGTGACTCTATGCTATCTTCAAAGAGGAGGTACAGGAGCCCAAAGATGCACATTCAGCATTTCAGGAGTGCATTCTTTCCTCTGCAATCAGATTTCTGAATGGACAATAAACCCATGTAAACTACCTCACCACTTTTTTTTCTATTTTTATTCTCTTTTACTGTGCATATGTCTTAGGTACTTATACTGTGCCTAAGACATTTCCACAGTATTACATATATATATATATACAGTATATTTCTTATTGTAATTTATATTTTTATTATTATGTATTTCAATGCACTGCCACCACAAGACAATAGATTTCACAGCATATGCCAGTTAAACTTAATTCTGATTCAAATAAACCTTTTCTGTGGTTTGTAACATATTTCTAAATCTAGTTATCAAGTATCAGAAAGGATAAGTTTCTTTAACTTTGGCCAAACTTGGGCTGATAAGCAGGCAATTCAATGTAACATTAGTTTCTCAAGAGTTAACTCTGCTGATAATTGAAGTTATTTCCACACAAAATTGTGTAGTCAGGGGGTAATTACAAATGCAAGGCTAAGTCTAATAAAATAATTGTTGTTTGGCACTGGCAATATAGAGGTCTATGGAAAGCTGGAAATCTCCTTCCCAGACGGCAGTGTTGTGGGATCAATTGATATTTTTAAGACTGAGGGATACAGCTGAGGTATCAAAGGATATAAAACAAATCAATAATGTTGAAAAATAATCAACCCAATGCCATCCTGCTATTGTCCTTTAATATTTATTTGCAAACTTTAGTATTTATTTGCAAGGGAGAGTTCTTTGTTGCCAGATGGCTTGACATTTTGCTCATATGTATTGAAGGGCTGACACAGAAGAAGTGCCTTCTACCAGAAAACATGCTACAGAATCTCAAGAGGTGCTTCTAAATCAAATGGCACACGTGCAGGGAATGGAATTGCTTTTGACTAAAAGTTGCCAGGTTGATGATGGGAAGCACACAAGACAATAAATTGGTGCAGACTAAAATGACCCTGTGCTGCTAAGGTTAAGGAACACATTGATCTGAAGAACTACAGTGGCAGTCAATGCTGCTCAAACCCTGATTTGGAAGAGAGTTGTTGAAGCCTGTTTGCTATTCTGCCCAAGTCACTTCTCAATGGTGTAATTAAGGTCTCTGTGTTAGAACTAAACAAGATATTGGTTGCATCAGTGTGTTGCGCTCTGCCTCTGAAATTCATTTCAGTGTAAAAGGCCACAGGGTTGTTACTATAAACTGTTTTTGATACTTCTGATCAGAGATCAATTTCTAGGTGGAAAACTGTGAAAAAAACTCCTTGTGAATATGACTTATTGTGCCTGTTCTCTTCCTCCATCTTCTTCCCATTGCTCCTATTCTCTCTTCAAAGTTCAAAGTCAATTTATTATCAAAGTACATATAGTACATTTCTCCATATACTACATTGAGAATCATTTTGCAGGCATTTTAGTAGGACAGAGAAATAAAATAGAATCAATGAAAGAAGACACACAAAGGCTGAAAAAGAACCAATTACAAAAAGAAGCTAGGCTGTGCAAACAAATAAATAATGCTGAGATCATGAGTTGAGGAGTCACTGAAAGTGAATCCATAGTAGGTGATTTTAACTTTCCACATCTTGGTTGAGAGTCCTATACTGTAAAAGCACTAGATGAGATAGAGTTTGTCAAGGAAGTTTTCTTCATCAATACATAGAAGCCCCAATGAGAGAACGTGTGATACTGGATCTACTGTCAGCGAATGTGACAGGGCAGTTGACCAAAGTTTGTGTAGGGGAATACTTTGCATCCAGTGATCACAATGCCATTAGTTTCAAAGTAAATATGCAAAAAGGTAGGTCTGGTCCATGGGTTGAGATGCCACATTGGAGAGAGGCCATCTTTGATGGTATCAGAAATGATCTGGCAAGTGCAGATTTGGGAAAGGCTGTTTTCCGGCAAAGGTGTACTTAGAAAGTGGGAGGCCTTCAAATACAAAATTTTGAGAGTACAACACTTGTATGTGTGAATCAAAATAAACAGTAAAGATACCAAGTATAGAGAACCTTGGTGTTTAAGAGATATTGAGGCCCTGGTTGAGAGAAAAAAGGTGTATATTAGGTATCAGTAAGGAGGAACAAATGGGCTGCCTATGGAGTACAAGAACTGCAAGAAAACACTTCAGAAATAAATCAGGAAGGTCAAAAGAAGGCATGAAGTTGCGCTAGAAGACAAGGTGAAGGAGAATCCTACAGGATTCAATAGATATGTTTAGAGCAAAAGGGTCACAAGGGTCAAAATTGGCCCTCTGGAAGACACGAATGATAATTCATGTGTGGAGCCAAAACAGAGGGAGGAGATATTAAATGATTTATTTGCTTCTGTATTTACTGAGGACATGAACACAAGAGTCCATAGAAGCAAAATTAAGAGGCATCAACTTCATGGAGCCTACACAAATTGCAGAGGAGGAAGTGTTTGCTACCCTGAGGCAAATCAGGGTGGATAAATCCCCAGGGGTGACAAGGTGTTCCTTCTGAAGCAAGTGCAGAAATTGCCGGGGCCCTAGCAGAGATATTTAAAACATCCTTAGTGACAGGAGAGGTACCAGAGTATTGGAGGATAGCCAATGTTGTTCCACTGTTTCAAAAAGGCTCGAAATTATAGGACAATAATCTGACACCAGTTGTGGGAAAATTATTGGAAAGGATTCTAAGACTACCAGGTTTATAAGTATTTGGATAGACATAGGCTGAATAAGGATAGTCAACATAGATAGAGAGTTTTTCGAGGAAGTTATCAGGAAAGTGAATGAAGGTAAAGCAATGGATGGTGCCTATATGGACTTTAATAAGGCATTTGACAAGGTCCAGCTTGGGAGGCTGGTCAAGAAGATTTAGTTGCTTGGCATTCAGGATGGGGTAGTAGATTGGATTAGGCTTGTGGCAGAAGCCAGAGATTGGTATTACAGGGTTGCTTCTCTGACTGGAGGCATGTAGCTAATGCTGTTCCATGGGGATCAATGCTGGATCCTTTGTTATTTGTCATCTACAGTATATCGATGCTCTGGATGATAACATGGTTAACTGAATTTGCAGATGACTCCAAGATTGGGGGTGTAGTGGATAGTGAGGAAGGCTATCATGGATGCAGAGGGATCTGCATCAGCTAGAAAAATTGGCTGAATAATGGCAAAGTTTTGCACTGCAGTAAGACCAATCAGGGTAAATCTTACACAGTGAATGGAAAGGCACTGAGGAGTGTCAGAGAACTAAGGGAGCTGGTAATACAGGTCCATAGTTCATTGCAAGTGGCACCACAGGTAGACGGTGTTGTAAAGAAAGCTTTCGGCACATTGGCCTTCATAAGTCAAAGTATTGAGTATAGAAAATGGGATGTTACGTTGAAGTTGTAGAAGATGTTGGTGGGGCCTAATACAGCGCATTGTGTGCAGTTTTTGTCACTTACATACAGGAAATATGTAAACACGAGGAAACCTGCAGATGCTGGAATTTCAAGCAACACGCATAAAAGTTGCTGGTGGAATATGTAAATGAGGTTGAAAGAGTACAGAGAAAATTTACAAGGATGTTGCCAAGTCTGGAGGACCTGAGTTAAAAGGAAAGATTGAATAGGTTAGGACTGTATTCTTTAGAACGTAGAAGACTGAAAGGAGATTTGATGGAGATATACAAAATTATGAAGGGTATAGATAAGGTAAACGCAAGGTCAGGCTTTTTCCTCTGAGGTTGGGTGGGACTACAATCAGAGGTCAAGGAAGAAAGGTGAGAAATTAAAGGGGAAGTGAGGGGAAACTTCTTCATTCAGAGGGTTGTGAGATTGTGGAAAGAGCTGCCAGCACAAGTAGTGCATGTGAACTCAAGTTCAACATTTAAGATAAGTTTGAATGGCCTAATTCTCCTCCCATGCCTTATGACCATAAGACCATAAGATATAGGAGCAGAATTGGGCCATTTGGCCCATTGAGTCTACTCTCCTATTCAATCATGGCTGATTCTTTTTTTTCCCCTCCTTAACCCCTCTCCCTGGCCTTCTCCCCGTAACCTTTGATGCCATGCCCAATCAACAATCTATCAAAATCTGCCTTAAATGCACCCAATGACCTGGCCTCCACAGCTGCCTGTGGTAACAAATTCCACAAATTCACCACTCTCTGGCTAAAAATAAAATTCTCCACATCTCTGTTTTAAATGGAAGCCCCCCTATCTTGAAGCTGAGCCCTTTTGTCCTAGACTTCCCAACCATGGAAAATAATCTTTCCACATCCACTCTGTCTAGGCCTTTCAACATTCAAAATGTTTCAATGAGATCCCCCTCATCCTTCTATATTCTAGCAAGTACAGACGAGAGCTATCAAACATTCCCATTATAAAAATCCTTTCTTTCTCAGAATCATCCTTGTGAACCTCCTCTGAACCATCTGCAATGCCAACACATCTTTTCTTAGATGATGAGCCCAATCACTGAGGTCAGGCTAACTGGTCTATAATTTCCTCACTGCTGCTTTCCTCCTTCCTTAAAGAATGGAATGATATTTGCAATATGCCAGTCCTCCGTCACAATGCCAGAGTTCAATGATTTCTGAAGGATCATTACTGATACCTCCACAACCTCTACCGCTACCTCCTTCAGAACACTAGGGTGCAGTTCGTCTGGTCCGGGCGACTTATGTACTGTTAGGTCTTTCAGCTTTTTGAGCACCTTCTTCCCTGTAATAGTAACTGCATTCACTTCTCTTCCTTCACACCCTTCATCATCTGGCACACTGCTAGTGTCTTCCACAGTGAAGACTGATGTAAAGTACCTATTTAGTTCACCTGCCATCTCCTTAGCCCCGTTATTATTTCTCTGGCCTCATTTTCTAGAGGTCCTATATCCACTCTCACCTCTCTTTTATTTTTTACATACTTGAAAAAGCTTTTACTATCCACTTTGATATTGTTTGTTAGCTTGCTTTCGTATTTCATCTTTTCCCTCCTAATGATTCTTTTAGTTGCTTTCTGTAAGTTTTAAAAGCTTTCCAATTCTCTATCTTGCCACCAATTTTTGCTTTACTGTATGCCCTCTCTTTTATTTTTACATTAGCTTTGACCTCCCTTGAGCCATTTTTGTACTATTTTGCCATTTGAGTACTTTTTCTTTTTTGGAGGGCTAAGATCCCATTGCAGGTTGATGGGAGTAGGCAGTTTAAATGGTTTCAGCATGGGCTAAAAGGCCTGTTTCTGTGTTATAATTCACTATGACTTTTGAAGTTGAGGAATCAGTTCAGAGTTGATGCGACTAAAGTAATCCATTCTGGTTCAAGAGCCTGACTGTTGAAGAATAATAACTGTTCTTGATCCTGGTGGTGTGGGAGCTAAGGCTCCTGTATAACCTTCTCGATAGCAACAGTGAGAAGAAAGGATGGCCTGGATGGTGGAGGTTTGTAATGATGGATATTCTTGGGGCAGCATTCCTGGTGGATCTGCACAATGGTGGGAAGCATGTTGCCTGTGATGGACTGGACTCTGTCCATCACTTTTTGCTGGCATTTCCATTCGTGGGCTTTGGTCAGATCAGAATCAGAATCAGGTTTATTATCACTGGCATGTGACATGAAATTTGTTAACTTAGCAGCAGCGGTTCAATGCAATACATAATCTAGCAGGGAGAAAAAAATTAAAAAATAAATAAACAAGTAAATCAATTATGTATTAAAAAACCTGCAAAAACAGATATACTGTATATTAAAAAAAGTGAGATAGTGTCCAAAGATTCAATGCCCATTTAGGAATCAGGTGGCAGAGGGGAAGAAGCTATTTCTGAATCACTCAGTGTGTGCCTTCAGGTTTCTGTACCTACTTGATGGTAATAGTGAGAAAAAGGCATGCCCTGAGGGCTGGAGGTCCTTAATAATGGACACTGCCTTTCTGAGACACTGCTCCCTGAAGATGTCCTAGTACCCAAAATGGAGCTGACTAGATTTACAACCATCTGCAGCTTCTTTTGGTCCTGTGCAGTAGCTCCACCCCACCCCATACCTAGGAACTTGAGGCTGCTCACTCTTTCCATTTCCATGAGGATTGGTATGTGTTCGTTCATCTTACCCTTCCTGAAGTCCAGAATCAGCTCTTTCTTACTGACATTGAGTGCCAAGTTGTTGCTGTGGCACCATTCCACTACTTGGCATATCTCACCCCTGTAGGCTCTCTCGTCACCACCTGAAATTCTACTAACAATGGTTGTATCATCAGCAAATTTATAGATGGTATTTGAACTATGCCTAGTCACACAGTCATGTATATAAAGAGTAGAGCAGTGGGCTAAGCACACACCCCTGAGGTGCGCCAGTGTTGATTGGCAGCGAGGAGGAGATGTTATCACAAATCTGAACAGATTGTGGTCTTCCAGTTAGGAAGTCAAGGATCCAATTGCAGAGGGAGGTACAGAGGCCAAGGTTCTGCAACTTCTCAATCAGGACTGTGGGAATGATGGCTATAGTTGATGAACAGCATCTTGACATAGGTGTTTGCATAGTCCAGGTGGTCTAAACCTGTGTGGAGGGCCATTGAGATTGCATCTGCCATTGACCTATTGTGACAATAGGCAAATTGCAATGGGTCTAGGTCCTTTCTGAGGCAGGAGTTCAGTCTAGTCATGACCAACCTCTCAAAGCATTTCATCACTGTCGATGTGAGTATGACTGGGCGATAGTCATGAAGGCAGCCCACATTATTCTTCTTGGGCACTGGTATAATTGTTGCCTTTTTGAAGCAAGTGGGAATGTCTGCCCACAGCAGTGAGAGATTGAAAATGCCCTTGAATACTGCCACTAGTTGATTGGCACAGGTTTTCAGAGTCTTAACAGGTACTCCATTGGGACCTTCTGCCTTGCGAGGGTTCATTCTCTTTAAAGAGAGCCTAACATTGGCCTCTGAGATGGAGACCACATGGTCATCAGGTGCAGCAGGGATCTTCACAGCTGTAGTGGTGTTCTTCCTTTCAAAGCGGGCATAGAAGGTGTTGAGTTCATCTGGTAGTGAAGCATCACTACCATCCATGCTATTGGGTTTCGCTTTGTAGGAAGTAATATCTTGCAGACCCTGCCAGAGTTGCCGTGCATCCGATGTCACCTCTAACCTCATTCAAAATTGTCTGTTTGTCCTTGAAATAGCCCTCTGCAAATCCCACCTAGTTTTCTGGTACAGGCCTGGGTCGCCAAAATTGAATGCAACAGATCTAGCCTTCAGCAGATGACATACCTCCTGGTTCATCCATGGCTTTTGGTTTGGGAATGTACAGTAATCTTTATGGGTACACACTCATCCACACAGGTTTTAACGAAGTGGTGTTTCCATATCAGACCATGATGCAACCAGTCAGGATACTCTTCACTATACATCTATAAAAGTTTGCTAAAAGTTTAAATGACATGCCAAATTTGCACAATCTTCTCAGATAGTGATGGTACTTATGTACTATTCCCACGACAGATTCTCTGATATGATAAAGCCAAGGATATTAAAGTTATTGACCTATTCATTTTCAATCGCTTTTCCTTCTACAAGAGCAGACATAAGCAACATTTTTACATTGTCCATGAGCAGACAAAAAAAATGTTATTGAATTCAAAATGCACTTGTAGAACAGTTAAATCATCCAGTTTCATTAGTAGTCTGCAAGTCAAACCAGAAACTTGGCCAAGTGGAAAGGGTGAGAATTTTAAATAGTGTTTCCATGGGTCATTTCACCTATCAACATCACAAGTTGCAGTTGAGCTTCTCAAGCGATGAATCAGGTTTTGAGGTAGACTAATTTGATGGACAAAGAGTTTTCTCAACTCCAATGCTTCTCCAGAGACTTATATGGGATCTACTGCTGGTAAAGCATTGCTTCAGAAACTGCTCTGTCCCTGACTGTGGATATAAAACCAGCAGTAACAGTTTCAGATAAAGTCTTAAGATCAATTATTGCTGAGCTTAGATCTTCTTTGATTTCAAAATAGCCTCTTCTTCTTTTCTATTCCATCATATAATAATAACAAAATACTTGCACTCAATTTATTTGCATTTCATGTTTTTGAACTTCTGGAATAACACGCAGTCACTCGATAAATAACATGCTGCTAAATATACCCATCTACTAACTATAGCAAAAAGGGTAAGCAATTCAAATTATCCAGAAGCTTACCCAGCAGATTGCACAATTTACAAGTCCCTGTAAGCTGCAGCTTGCGGTAATGCTGCAGTCTGTGCTGTCCTGACATTCAAGCACAACATTTCACTAGAAGGCTTTCAATTCTAAATGTTAATTGCACATCAGCAATTCCTAAAGGAGAAATTGACTGGAGGCTGTACCATGCTGCTGTTTTATAATGAATACGTCATTTAGTAACTGAGCCAAGAAAGAAATGTGATTTCTACAGATTACAATTAAATGGTAATAATCTTGAAAGTGAACATTATTTCACAGCTGACACTACCAAGCATTCTGAAGATAATTTTACACAGTGCTGTTGAAAACCTTACATGCTACCCTTTCACATTTCAATTTTCTTGTTAGGTCTTACTTCCGACGTGAAATATTCTTTGGACTGTGTTGTATTAATTTACATAACTGACAGCTGACGTGGAATTGAAAACTTCTCCAACAACTTATGGTTATGCTTATTTGAAATCTTAGTTGCACCTTATTATCCATGAACTCGTGATTATAATTACCCAGAGGTTTTGATCTTACTATCAATTTGTAGAACCTTAAGCAATGCTAATTGCAGTAGAATGATTCCACTTTAATTATAATGTATCATTTCCTTTTAATTAAAATGATCTTTAATTGTATATTAAAATACCCTTTCCACATAATGAAAAGTTCTCCTATTTTAGCCTTTATTTAATGCATCATTTTATTACAATTTAATAATCTGAATGACTTATTAATATCAATGATAATCAATGTCTTAAAATTCTAACAAAAGCTTACACATGGCTTTCCTTGAAAGAATATTTTACAAAACATGCACAATTTCATTGATGAGATTGCTTAATGATAAAACATGACAGAGAAACAATGTATAAAAATGTAACAAAACCCTACATCCATTAGGTTCCATTACAATGACAGTTTTGTTAAGTATTAATACCAGGTATCTTCAAGGAGTCAAAAAATGCATTGGTGTTTAGCAGAGACATCTTTCATGTTTCATCCCAGTGTTGATGCCAAGAACTGTTTAATCAGTTGTAGCATTTACTAGGTTCATAGCTAATCCTGTGCCACCCGACCCAACTAATGAAGCTGGTGGGAGTTGTGTACAGGCCACCTAACAGTAGTAGTGAGGTTGGGGATGGTATTAAACAGGAAATTAGAAATGTGTTCAATAAAGGAACAGCAGTTATAATGGGTGACGTCAATCTACATGTAGATTGGGTGAACCAAATTGGTAAGGGTGCTGAGGAAGAGGATTTCTTGGAATGTATGCGGGATGGTTTTCTGAACCAACATGTCAAGGAACCAACTAAAGAGCAGGCCATTCTAGACTGGGTATTGAGCAATGAGGAAGGGTTAATTAGCAACCTTGTTGTGAGAGGCCCCTTGGATAAGAGTGACCATAATATGGTGGATTTCTTCATTGAGATGGAGAGTGATATAGTTTATTCAGAAATAAAGGTTCTGAACTTAAAGCAGGGTAACTTTGAAGGTATGAGACATGAATTAGCAAAGATAGACTGGCAAATGATACTTAAAAGGTTGACGGTAGATATGCAATGGCAAGCATTTAAAGATCGCATGGATGAACTACAACAGTTGTTCATCCCAGTTTGGCAAAAGAATAAACCAGGGAAGGGAGTGCACCCGTGGCTGACAAGGGAAATTAGGGATAGTATCAATTCCAAAGAAGAAACATACAAATTAGCCAGAAAAAGCGGCTCACCTGAGGACTGGGAGAAATTCGGAGTCCAGCAGAGGAGGACAAAGGGCTTAATTAGGAAAGGGAAAAACAATTATGAGAGAAAACTGGCAGGGAACATAAAAACTGACTGCAAAAAGCTTTTATAGATATGTGAAAAGAAAAAGATTGGTTAAGACAAATGTAGGTCCCTTACAGTCAGAAACAGGTGAATTGATTATGGGGAGCAGGGACATGGCAGACCAATTGAATAACTACTTTGATTCTGTCTTCACTAAGGAGGACATAAATAATCTTCCGGAAATAGTAGGGGACAGAGGGTCCAGTGAGATTGAGGAGATTAGAGAAATACATGTTAGTAGGAAATATAAGTAGCAGTTATAATGGGTGACTTCAATCTACATGTAGACTGGGTGAACCAAATTGGTAAAGGTGCTGAGGAAGAGGATTTCGTGGAATGTATGCGGGATGGTTTTTTGAACCAACATGTCGAGGAACCGACTAGAGAGCAGGCTATTCTGGACTGGGTTTTGAGCAATGAGGAAGGGTTAATTAGCGATCTTGTCGTGAGAGGCCCCTTGGGTAAGAGTGACCATAATATGGTGGAATTCTTCATTAACATGGAGAGTGACGTAGTTAATTCAGAAACAAAGGTTCTGAACTTAAAGAGGGGTAACTTTGAAGGTATGAGACATGAATTAGCTAAGATAGACTGGCAAATGACACTTCAAGGATTGACGGTGGATATGCAATGGCAGGCATTTAAAGGTTGCATGGATGAACTACAACAATTGTTCATCCCAGTTTGGCAAAAGAATAAATCAAGAAAGTGGCTCACCTGAGGACTGGGAGAAATTCAGAGTTCAGCAGAGGAGGACAAAGGGCTTAATTAGGAAGGGGAAAAAAGATTATGAGAGAAAACTGGCAGAGAACATAAAAACGGACTGTAAAAGCTTTTATAGATATGTAAAAAGGAAAAGACTGATAAAGACAAATGTAGGTCCCCTGCAAACAGAAACAGGTGAATTGATTATGGGGAGCAAGGACATGGCAGACCAATTGAATAATTACTTTGGTTCTGTCTTCACTAAGGAGGACATAAATAATCTTCCAGAAATAGTAAGGGACAGAGGGTCCAGTGAGATGGAGGAACTGAGCGAAATACATGTTAGTAGGGAAGTGGTGTTAGGTAAATTGAAGGGATTGAAGGCAGATAAATCCCCAGGGCCAGATGGTCTGCATCCCAGAGTGCTTAAGGAAGTGGCCCAAGAAATAGTGGATGCATTAGTGATAATTTTTCAAAACTCGTTAGATTCTGGACTAGTTCCTGAGGATTGGAGGGTGGCTAATGTAACCCCACTTTTTAAAAAAGGAGGGAGAGAGAAACCGGGGAATTATAGGCCGGTTAGCCTAACGTCGGTGGTGGGGAAACTGCTGGAGTCAGTTATCAAGGATGTGATAACAGCACATTTGGAAAGCGGTGAAATGATCGGACAAAGTCAGCATGGATTTGTGAAAGGAAAATCATGTCTGACGAATCTCATAGAATTTTTTGAGGATGTAACTAGTAGAGTGGATAGGGGAGAACCAGTGGATGTGGTATATTTGGATTTTCAAAAGGCTTTTGACAAGGTCCCACATAGGAGATTAGTGTGCAAACTTAAAGCACACGGTATTGGGGGTAAGGTATTGGTGTGGGTGGAGAATTGGTTAGCAGACAGGAAGCAAAGAGTGGGAATAAACGGGACCTTTTCAGAATGGCAGGCGGTGACTAGTGGGGTACCGCAAGGCTCAGTGCTGGGACCCCAGTTGTTTACAATATATATTAATGACTTGGATGAGGGAATTAAATGCAGCATCTCCAAGTTTGCAGATGACACGAAGCTGGGTGGCAGTGTTAGCAGTGAGGAGGATGCTAAGAGGATGCAGGGTGACTTGGATAGGTTGGGTGAGTGGGCAAACTCATGGCAGATGCAATTTAATGTGGATAAATGTGAAGTTATCCACTTTGGTGGCAAAAATAGGAAAACAGATTATTATCTGAATGGTGGCCGATTAGGAAAAGGGGAGGTGCAACGAGACCTGGGTGTCATTATACACCAGTCATTGAAAGTGGGCATGCAGGTACAGCAGGCGGTGAAAAAGGCGAACGGTATGCTGGCATTTATAGCGAGAGGATTCGAGTACAGGAGCAGGGAGGTACTACTGCAGTTGTACAAGGCCTTGGTGAGACCACACCTGGAGTATTGTGTGCAGTTTTGGTCCCCTAATCTGAGGAAAGACATCTTTGCCATAGAGGGAGTACAAAGAAGGTTCACCAGATTGATTCCTGGGATGGCAGGTCTTTCATATGAAGAAAGACTGGATGAACTGGGCTTGTACTCGTTGGAATTTAGAAGATTGAGGGGGGATCTGATTGAAACGTATAAGATCCTAAAGGGATTGGACAGGCTAGATGCAGGAAGATTGTTCCCGATGTTGGGGAGGTCTAGAACGAGGGGTCACAGTTTGAGGATAGAGGGGAAGCCTTTTAGGACCGAGGTTAGGAAAAACTTCTTCACACAGAGAGTGGTGAATCTGTGGAATTCTCTGCCACAGCAAACTGTTGAGGCCAGTTCATTAGCTATGTTTAAAAGGAAGTTAGATATGGCCCTTGTGGCTACAGGGGTCAGGGGGTATGGAGGGAAGGCTGGGTTCTGAGTTGGATGATCAGCCATGATCATAATAAATGGCGGTGCAGGCTCGAAGGGCCGAATGGCCTACTCCTGCACCTATTTTCTATGTTTCTATGTTTCTATGAAAGTGGTGTTAGGTAAATTGAAGGGATTAAAGGCAGATAAATCCCCAGGGCCAGATGGTCTGCATCCCAGAGTGCTTAAGGAAGTAGCCCAAGAAATAGTGGATGCATTAGTGATAATTTTTCAAAACTCTTTAGATTCTGGACTAGTTCCTGAGGATTGGAGGGTGGCTAATGTAACCCCACTTTTTAAAAAAGGAGGGAGAGAGAAACCAGGGAATTATAGACCGGTTAGCCTAACATCGGTGGTGGGGAAACTGCCAGAGTCAGTTATCAAAGATGTGATAACAGCACATTTAGAAAGCGGTGAAATCATCGGACCAAGTCAGCATGGATTTGTGAAAGGAAAATCATGTCTGACGAATCTCATAGAATTTTTTGAGGATGTAACTAGTAGAGTGGATAGGGGAGAACCAGTGGATGTGGTATATTTGGATTTTCAAAAGGCTTTTGACAAGGTCCCACACAGGAGATTAATGTGCAAACTTAAAGCACATGGTATTGGGGGTAAGTTATTGATGTGGATAGAGAATTGGTTGGCAGACAGGAAACAAAGTGTGGGAATCAACGGGACCTTTTCAGAATGGCAGGCAGTGACTAGTGGGGTACTGCAAGGCTCAGTGCTGGGACCCCAGTTGTTTACAATATATATTAATGACTTGGATGAGGGAATTAAATGCAGCATCTCCAAGTTTGCGGATGACACGAAGCTGGGTGGCAGTGTTAGCTGTGAGGAGGATGCTAAGAGGATGCAGGGTGACTTGGATAGGTTAGGTGAGTGGGCAAATTCATGGCAGATGCAATTTAATATGGATAAATGTGAAGTTATCCACTTTGGTGGCAAAAACAGGAAAACAGATTATTATCTGAATGGTGGCCGATTAGGAAAAGGGGAGGTGCAATGAGACCTGGGTGTCATTATACACCAGTCATTGAAAGTGGGCATGCAGGTACAGCAGGTGGTGAAAAAGGTGAATGGTATGCTGGCATTTATAGCAAGAGGATTCGAGTACAGGAGCAGGGAGGTACTACTGCAGTTGTACAAGGCCTTGGTGAGACCACACCTGGAGTATTGTGTGCGGTTTTGGTCCCCTAATCTGAGAAAAGACATCCTTGCCATAGAGGGAGTACAAAGAAGGTTCACCAGATTGATTCCTGGGATGGCAGGACTTTCATATGATGAAAGACTGGATGAACTAGGCTTATACTCATTGGAATTTAGAAGATTGAGGGGGGATCTTATTGAAACATATAAAATCTTAAAGGGATTGGACAGGCTAGATGCAGGAAGATTGTTCCTGATGTTGGGGAAGTCCAGAACGAGGGGTCACAGTTTGAGGATAAAGGGGAAGCCTTTTAGGACCGAGATTAGGAAAAACTTCTTCACACAGAGAGTGGTGAATCTGTGGAATTCTCTGCCACAGGAAACAGTTGAGGCCAGTTCATTGGCTATATTTAAGAGGGAGTTAGATATGGCCCTGTGGCTAAAGGGATCAGGGGGTATGGAGGGAAGGCTGGTGCAGGGTTCTGAGTTGGATGATCAGCCATGATCATACAGAATGGCGGTGCAGGCTCGCAGGGCCGAATGGTCTACTCCTGCACCTATTTTCTATGAAGTAGATCTTCATCTCTTTAACTTTTGTGAAAAGTGTCACCTAAGTGAATCAAAGGGTGGAAAATGGTGCCAGTGGGCTGTACATCCAGATTGGAGGCCACTTATCCTTTCTTCCATTTATTTAAGGTTGTGATGCAGTATTTATTTTTCTTCTTTGCCCGTATCCGGATGATAAATTATATCTACATCCAGTCCATGTGGGAGCAGAGATATATAAAAAAGAGAACAGTCCTTCAAGCTTGCTCTAGCATTCATCAAGGTCACGATTGATCTTCTACCCAACCTCCATTATCCAGAGCTATTTACATTATCCTTCATTTCCATCGTTGCCCAGAAATCCATTGATCTCCATTCTGGCTGAACTTCCACAGCTGTCCAAGGTGGAGAATCCCAAAAGTTCATCAGTTCCCAAGTTCAGTTCCCCATCCTAAGCTGCTTTCTGTTATGCTGAAATGATGTTGCTAGTCCTAAACTCCACAGTCAGTGGAAACATCCTCTCTGCATGTTTATGACCATTTTTCATGATAACTTCTCACATTGTTCTAAGTACGAGAGAATACATGGCCATCTCAGCTCATACAGTACATCTGCTGTTCTTGAAACCAGACTGGTGAAACTGTAATGTTCTCCGTATATTACCAAACTAAGGACATCCTTCCTATGGTAAAGCAATATTTTTTTCCTGCTTTTTTACATGCCAAAGATGCAGTTGCACCAAGGTCACATGTCTGCAATAAGACTGATGTACTTCTGCATTTATGCCCATTCGCAATAGCATTCCTTATGACTTTACATGTTAGTGATCTGTTATCAACCACACCTAGGTGATACCATATTGGTACCCCAACATTCATCTGAAACAAATTTCACATACACAGATGCATACTTGAATACAAGTATGGGTAAATAAGGAGAAAAAACATTGTTCAAAAAGTACATTGGGAATGATTACTGACCTTCCAACTGTACCTTGTCTCTATAATCTTTCATTAATTATACAAGACAAGTATAGATAGCAGATATGAACACTTGGTAACATTTATTTCATCTTAGAAATCAAACATATATTCACATTTCAATGCTTTTATAATTTTGGACATTCTACTGTCATCAGGAAAATTGGAAATCAGGAATAAAATGGAAAGTTTATGTTAGGGGTTCTCAAACTTTTCATGATGGAGCCTTACCATCAAGAGATCCATGATTGAGAACTGCTGGTTTAAGGAATCAATACAATGAATCATGTCATAAGGCTTACAAAACTGCTTGCTAGAGAGAAGAATCGAGGAAGATGCAATCTTAAAGACAGGTTGATATGGTATTATAATACCAGCAGTGCACCTAAATTGAAGTGAACCGAAAGGGAGGTCACTATTGAAGAAAAATGTGAAATTTCAGGTTCTCCATAAAGCATTACAGTCTTGAAGAAGGTGCCACACAAATTGGCAAGATCAAGGTAAGAAGGATTAAATGACTAACTAATGAAAAGATGGTTATTTAGTTTCATTCAAATATTATTGGTGGTAGAGGGAAAAAATAGGAAATGATGACGCAAGCAATTAATAAATGGAATCCTCTCCATTCAGATAGATTATGGAAGCATTGCCTTATTCGGGCACGCTTATATTTTATACGATTAGTAATATTCCTTCATTCTGATTTCACAATAACATCAAATGATAGCTTACTTCAATAATTATATGCCTCAAATGCATTAGCATTCTGATGGGATCTTTTAGTAATTCTGGCTCTGAAGATTCCTGCAGAACCCCCAAACTGACCTGATAAGGAAGAAGGAAAGCTGAGAACAGAATACCTAAGGGGAGGATGTAAAAGAAAATTCCCATCTCTTCGGTATAAAAGTGAATATTTTGAAGAATTCACCAGATTAGGCAGCACCTTAAGAAAGAGACAGTGCTAACATTTCAAAGTTAGTAACCAATCAGGAGAACTACATGCCGGGCACAATTCACTAAAGAAAAGAGTACATAGCACAATTCTACATTATTTGAATTCTCAGCAATTTTATTTAGTGAAAAGGGAAAATACTTTTGCTTGGAAAAAAGATGGTCCTGCCAATAAATAACAAGTTAATTAACACCTGAAAAGTGGATGGCGTGCAGTTTGTGCCTGGATGAAACATGTCAGACTGCATGCCAGAAAATACAATCCATTAAGCAACTGTTGCCAATTAAATGTAGTGTATGATAAAACTCTACACTTCTTTATTAATTGCAATTAGTTCAAAATTAGAGTTAGATGAAACAATTACTTAACTCTCCAGTTTTACGAGCTTACAATTCACCAACAGTTTTGTTAGACAACTCTTTAGTTAGTCATAGAGTTACAGAACACTACAGAAACAGGTACTGCAGCCCATCTAGTCTGTGCCGAACCATTAATCTACTATGTTCCATTGACCTGCACCTGGACCATGCTCTCCATACCCCTCCCATCCTATGTACCTATCCAAAATCTTAAATGTTGAAATTGATCCCTTGTGGTGGCAGCTCATTCCGCACTCTCACCACCCTCTGAGTGAAGAAGTTCCCCCTAATGTCCCTTTCACCTTTCACCCTTAACCCATGATCTCTATTTGTGTCTCACTCATCTTCAGTGGAAAAAACCTTCTTGCATTTACCCTAGCTATACCTCTATTAAGCTCCAAAGGTAGTTATAGCTGAAGGGTGGTAGTGGGGACAAGCTCCCACTGCTAAACAAATGTTTTTCATGGCGTGCATCTCAAATAACCTCTAACAACCAAGTCCAACTCCTGGCCTTCACGTGTGGCATAGTTCTTATGCCTAGCGGAGCTGTTCTCACTGACAGGAGAAGGGCAAAGGCGGGCCACTGGTGCCTTAAAACCAGTTGCTCTGGGGAGATAGGGCTCAGTAACCACGGATAGTAGCTCATCTAGTAGAGGGAAAACTCCAATTTCAAACGTCCGCCCCGAAGGCAGCTGACTGCTGTACCCAGCACCGGCATGGCAACTCCTGTGATGCTGCTGGCACCAAGTTGTATAGACTTTCATTATTCCTTTGGACCTGTCATCAGCATGGAGACGGGGGCCCCACTGCATGGGCAACAGACGGATCTCCATATCAATTCTGCCCTGGCTTGTGCCCTGGAGAGGCCACTCCCAGTGACTACCAGAAGCTTAGTACCCATGGTCGACCACGACCGACGGAGGCCACACACCTCTAATAATTTTGTAAACCTCTATCAAATCTTCTGTCAATCTTCTATGTTCTAAGGGAGTCAAGTCCTGACCTATCCAACTTTCCCAGAGAACTCAGATTCTCAAGTCCCAGCACCATCCTTGTAAATTTTCATGTACTCTTTCAATATTGTTTACATCTCTATAGCTCGGTGTCCAAAATTGGACACAATATTCCAAACTAGGCCTCACCAACATCTTATACAGTTTCAATATAATATCTCAACTCCTTTACTCAATGCATTGATTTATGAAGGCTAATGTGCCAAAACCTTCCTTGATGACCCTATCTACCTGTAACACTTTCAAGGAATTATAGATCTGAATGCCCAGATCCCGATGTGCTACTGCACTCCTCAGTGCCCCTATCACTCACCAGGTAAGACCTATCTTGGTTGGTCCTCTCAAAGTGCAACACCTTACACTTGTCTGCATTCAATTTCCTCTGCCATTTTTACAGATCATTTTTCCAGCTGGTCAAGATCCATGTGCAAGCTTTAATAGTTTCCACTACACCCCCAGTCTTGTTGGCATACGCAAATTTGCTGTTCCAGTTTCCCACATTAACATCTGGATCGTCGATATAGGTAACAAACAACAATGGGCCCAACCAATCCCTACAGCACACCCCTAGTCACAGACCTCCAGTCAGAGAGGTAACTATCTACAACCATTCTCTGACTTCTTCCACAAGGCCATTGTCCAATCCAATTTACTACCTCATCCTGAATGCAAAGTCACTGAAACTCCTTGACCAATCTCCCATGTGAGGCCTTGTCAAAGGCTTTGCTGAAGCCCCTGTAGACACATCCATTGCCTTGCCTTCATCAGCTTTCCTGGGAATTTCCTCAAAAAGCTCTATAAGTTTGGTTGGGCATGCACAAAGCCATGTTGACTATCCCTAATCACTCCCTGTCTATCCAAATACTTATATATATATGGTCCCTTTCAATAGCTATTCTTAGAATACCTTTCAATAAATTTTCCACAACTGAGGTCAACCCATAACCGTGGAACAAAGTTGATGCACAGTAAGATTAATGAACTAGCGGGGAAATTACCTTGCTGAGCAAGTGGATGCATCAAGGCAAAAGACTTCAGCTTAATTATGAGCAAAGAGGAAATCCTAAACAGATGGACAGAATATATAGAAGAACTTTCTGAAGACCAAAGAAGAGAAAAACCGAATACAGGTTTCCCCCGCCATCCGAAGGTAAAGCGATCCTGTGAAACAGTTCGTAAGCCGGAATGTCGTAAAGCGAAGAAGCAATTACCATTTATTTATATAGGAAAATTTTGTGAGTGTTTACAGACCCAAAAATAACCTACCAAATCATGCCAAATAACACATAAAACCTAAAATAACAGTAACATATGGCAAAAGCAGGAATGATATGATAAACACACATTATATAAAGTAGAAATACTTTTCCACAATCATTGCCTGAACTGTTCTCCGTAGCAAAAATCTCACACAAGCGCCGTCGGCAAAAACACAGCGCAAGCGCTCTCCGGTAACATTTAAGCTATGAAGCTGCCAAATCATGCCAAATAACACGTAAAAATACACAGCCGATATAAAGTAGAAATAATGTATGTACAGTGTAGTATCACTTAGCGGAATTGGGAAAGCGTGGAGCACACTTTGGTGGTGAGTTAGACAGAGACGTCGGAGATTGGGTGGTGCAGTGGCCCCCACCCACCGGGCAGCGACCCGATACCAATCTGCGAAGCATGCAGCAGTAGCCAGGAGGCACACAGCACATCTTTAAGAAAAAAGCCGAAATAAACATACTAATTAATTAGGTGCCGCCTGGCACGTAATTGTTGGCCCAAATCAGTGCCGATTGCATCGCCTCTGATCTGGGCCGACAATTACACGTTGGGCGGCACCTAATTAAATAGTATGTTTATTACGGCTTTTTTCTTAAAGATGTGCTGCGTGTCTCCCAGCTACTGTTGCATTCTCTGCGAATCAGTATCTGTCCGCAGTCTGGGTGTTGGGGTGGTGGGACACTGGGGTATCATCTTGTCGTCTGTTTCCATTAGGGCAGACAGCTCATCTTCTCCTATGACTGCCCACCTCGATGTCGAAGGTCGAGGTTCGTCGTCTGCTGTGGCTGATGTGGAAGGCTTACTTGACTGCTGAGCCTCGCGCATTTTTCTATCATACAGTTCTTTGTAAGCAGTCAAACCATCCTGCAAATATCCCCTAAACCGACGTACCCTTTCAAAATTAAAGTTGTACTTTATCATTACTCATTCGGTTTCGATTGTTATCCTTTCCTCTTCCAATTGCATCAGCTCTTCATCTATCAGTTCTTGGTCATGGGATGCCAAAACCTCTTCAACATCATCTTCGTCAACTTCCACAAGCCAGACATACTTTGTCCTTACTTCGTTTACCACGATCAAAATGCTTAATTATGTCTAGTTTTACGCTAAGTGTAATACCCTTATGAGCTCTTTCAGGCTTTTCTGTTACCATAGAACTCATCTTGCAAACGGCTGCTCACAGGCACATGTTTAAGCAATGCCATTCCGAATCCTGGGGAGAGCGGCTGCTCGGGGCACACACTGCCTTTTATCATGCGTTGATTTTTTTTGCGTGCGCTTTTTTTGTAACAGTGAAAACACCTTCTGTTAGCAAAAACAGGGTACTAATGTAGGTCTTTCGTAACAGTGAGGTTTTGTAAAGCGAATGTTCGAAAAGCGAGGGACACCTGTATAAAGAAGAATCTTGAAGGACCTAGCATTCTAATATCAGAAATTCGTGCAGCCATAAATAAAACAAAACACAACAGAGCAACTGGTCCAGACAACATTGTTGTTGAAATAATACTGGCCTGAGAAGATTTTGGAATAGAGAAAATGACAGAGATTACAAATGAAATCTATGATCGTGGGGAGATACCTGATGATTTAAGTAAATCAGTGTTCATCACACTTCCAAAGAAAGAGGGAGCAACAGAATGTGAGTTACATCGTACAACAAGCCTGATGAGCCACGTGGTAAGAATTATTCTCAGAGTAATCATGATGAGAGGAAGATGCTGTATAAAACCAGAAATCAGTAAAGAACAATGCGGCTTTGTGGAAAACACTGGAACCATGAAATGCAAATTTCATGCTACAGATGATCTGTGAACGAGCCTTCCAGGTACAAAAACACATCTACCTATGTTTCATCGACTATACAAAAGCTTTTGACACTGTCAGACACCAAGATCTTCTGGAAATGCTTCAAGATCTTGACATAGATGGGAAAGATATACATTTCTTAAGAAACTTATACTGGAACCAGACAGCATCCATCAGAACAAAAGGAGAAGTGAGTGAGTATGTGAGTATCATGAGAGGAGTCAGGCAAGGTTGTGTCTTTTCACCAGACTTATTCAACCTGTATAGTGTAAATATCTTGAGAAGTATCAAAGACATCAAAGGATTCACAATTGGAGGCAATAACATAAATGACATCAGATATGCTGATGACACTGTACTAATAGCTCACTCAGAAACAAAACTTTAAGAACTACTCACAATACTGGCTGCAGAAAGTAATCGTAGAGGCCTCTCAATCAACACCAAGAAGACAGAAAGCATGGTCATCTCCAGAAAGACAAACATCCCACAAAGTGTGATCAAGATCGGAAATACAAACATCAAACAAGTCAACAAATTCAGATATCTTGGCAGCCTAATAACAAGTGATGGCAGGTGCAACACAAATATCAAATACAGAACAGCAATGGCGAAAGAAGCTTTCCAAAAAATGAAGACCATATTAACAGACAGAAAGATGAGCACGTACACTAAAAACAGAATACTGCAGTGCTACATTTATTCTATCCTGACTTATGGAAGTGAATGCTGGACCATTTCCCCAGCAATGGAAAAGAGACTAGAAGCAGCTGAATTATGGTTCTACAGGAGAATGTTAAAAAAAATCATGGACCACACACACATCAAATGAAGAAGTTCTCAGAAGAGCCCAAGCAGTTCGATCACTCATACCAACAGTAAGAGAAAGACAACTCAGATTCCTAGGACACATCATGCGGAATGATAAACTAGAAAAACTCATACTCTCTGGAAAGATGGAAGGGAGCAAACCTAGAGGAAGACCTCGGCTTATGAATGTCAAAAGCCTAGCCAGGGGGCTACACATCGAGGAAATGGAAGTCATCCAAAGAACGAGGGATAGATCTATGTGGAAAACCATGGTCACCAATGTTCGCATCGGATATGGTGCCTAGACAGACAGACAGATGTCAGGCATGCCAACCTATAAGTCATGTAAGTTACCTACACAACTACTAAAATTCGGACATTACCTGAACTAGTTGAATGAGAGTGAAATTAAAGTTGGCAAGTTTTTTCCAAGTCTCTGGTCCAAGGTCTTCTTCTACAGTACTGAAGTCAATGCTGTTGGCACATCTCACAGGGCACCTTTTTATACATTTCTTCACATTCCTTACAGTCAATTATATAAGACCATAGACCATAAGAAATAGGAGCAGAATTAGGTCATCTGCCCCATCGAGTCTTCTCCGCCATTCAATCATGGCTGATCCTTTTTTTCCATCTCCTCCTCAACCCCAGTTCCCAGGCTTCTCCTCGTAACCTTTGATGTCATGTCCAATCAAGAACCTATCAATCTCTGCCTTAAATACACCCAACGACCTGGCCTCCACAGCTGTACGTGGCAACAAATTTCACAAATTCAGCATCTTTTGGCTCTAGAAATTTCTCCATATCTCTGCAACTATGTCCAGCCCTTATCAATACATGTATCTTTAACCCCTTCAAATTCTTGTTGGTGCTGTTCCACAATTACCTTAGTTATTCATTTTCTTTAATTGTTTGGTTACTTGTTAGTGCTTTTGCAAATCACCAGACTGTTCCTTTCACTGGGTACAAGTTCTCAGAATATCCTTATCTACACTTATCTCTGGAGCATCTGGGTAGTAGAAACTCCAACTTTAAACAATTGTTTATCGATTATAGTTCTGTCTTCAATCCTATAATTCCAGGGAAACTCAACACTAAACTCCACACCCTCAGAGTCAACACCTCCATCTGCAACTCGTTCCTTGACTTCCTGACCAACAGACCGCATTCATTAAGGACACCTCCACCACAATTATCCTAACGTTGGTTCCCCTCAAGGTTGCATCTTCAGCTTCCTACTCTACTCCCTATACACATGTCTATTGGCTAGATTCTGCTCCCACTCCATCTACTAGACTGCATATGATTTACTATAGTGTGCCACACTTCATATAACAATGAGTCAGACTATAGGAAGGAAATAGAGAGGTTATTAACATGGTGTCATGACAATAGCTTGTTCAGCAATGTTAACAAAATAACTGGCTATTGACTTCAGGAAGGGGACCTGCATCTGAGATAACCCCTGTAATATCAGGAAGGTGTTTTTACAGTGTTCATTCACCAGGAAAAGGTCAGTTCCTTTAAGCTGTTTTATTTCCTTTGTCAGGAATCCTTTGGAGAATCAGCAGTAATGTCACGTCTTCGAAGAAATCAGTTTCCAGAGAAGTATCTCCTTATTGGCTCTGTAAATCACTTTAAGATTGTGTTCGAATTTACCACTTTAAGACTGTGTTCATATTTACCACTTTAAGAACTGTTCCAGATTTGCCGTATAGCCGTTAACTTCTGGTTAAGTTAGTCGTTTGAATACTTTTCGCTATTGTTGAGCAGAGTTTAATAAATATTTGTTTGTTTATAATACCTGACTCAATTATATATTCATTGTTGCTGGTCATGTGACAAGTGCTCATGCTCCTGTCCACATCGACAGTGTTGAGGCTGAGAAAGTTGAGAGCCTTATGTTCCTGACGGTGAACATCATTCATGGTCCACTCACACAGATGCCATGGGGAAGAAAGCTCACCAATGTCTCTACTTCCTCAGGAGGCTAAAGAAATTTGGCTTGTCCCTGTCAACTCTTATCTATTCTTATCAATGAATCTTAGAAAGCATCCTGTCTGGAAGCAGAATGTCATGATATGGCAACTGTTCTGCACATAATTACAAGAAACTGCAGAGAGTTGTAGACACAGCTTAGTACATCATGGAAACCAAGCTTTCCTCTATAGATTTTGTCTATATTTCTCACTGCCTCAACAAAGCTTTCAGCAAAATCAAAGACCCCACCCACCCTAGCCATTCTCTCTTTTTCACTCTCCCATCAGGCAGAATATACAAAAGCCTGAAAGCACATACCACTAGGCTCAAGGACAGCTTCTACCCCACCGTTACAAGATTATTAATTGGTTTCCTAGTACGATAAGATAGACTCTTAACCTCACAGTCTACCTTATTATAACATTTTACCTTAATGTCTACCCGTATTGCATTTCTCTATAGCTGTTATACTTTACTCTGCATTCTGTGATTGGTTTCCTTGTTCCGTGTAATGACTTAATCTGTATGAACAGAATGTACCTGCATCTCAGTACATGTGAGAATAATAAACCAATTCCAATTCTAATTCCTTCTCTGCTTGTTCTGTGCTCAGGATCAGCTCACAAAGCTGCATGGACACACCTTTTCCAAGACCGAAACCAAGGAAATGATTATGGACTTCAGAAAGGAGAAATTGGGAGAATATAGAACAGGGCTTATCGAGGGTTCAGCAGTGTCAAGTTATAGGGTATCATTATCCCTGATGACATATCCTGGCCCAACATATTGAGGTAATTCTGAAGAAGGCATGACAGTGGCTGTATTTCAGTAGGCGTTTGAGGAGATTTGGTATGTTACCAAAGACTCTAAGCAAATATCTAAAGATGTGCTGTGCAGAGCGTTCTGAGTAGTCGCATCACTGTTTTGTATAGAGGCACAAATGCACAGGATTGGATAAAGCTGCAGAGGGTTGTAAATGTTAAACTAAAAAAGAGGGATGCCACAATCGCATGGCAGTTAGCGTGACGTTATTACAGCTCAGGGTGTTGAATTCCGAGTTCAATCCCCATGTCCTCTATAAGGAGTTTATATATCCTCCCGTCGAATGCATGGGCTTTCCCTTGTTCCTCAGTTTCCTTCCACAGTCCAAAGTGTAATAGGCAGTTTAATTTGTCATTGTCAATTGTCCCGCGATTAGATTAGGGTTAAATCGAGGTTGTTCAGGTTGCTGGGTGGTGTAGCTCGAACACCCAGAAGGGCATATTCCACACTGTATCTCTAAATAATTAAATCAAATAAACTCAGCCATCTCCATCACTGAGGACACCTTCAATTGGTGATGCCTCAAGAAGGTAGCATCCTTTATTAACGACCCTCTCTAGCCAGGACATAACCTCTTTTCATTGATACCATCAGGGAAGAGGTACAGGAGCCTAAAGGCACATACTAAAAATTTTAGGAATAGCTTCTTCTTCTCCACCATCAGACTTCTGAATGGACCATGAACCCATGAACACAGCCTTATTTTTTGTATACCTTTTAATATTTTTTATTGCAACTTATCATAATTTCTTTATGTATTGCATTGTACTGCTACCATAAAATAACAAAATTTCATGGCCTATAAACCCGATTAACCTGATTCTAACTCTGGAAGTTTTCTTTCTCACGTTGCTACTGACGAACTGATGATCACATGACCTTCCTTCATTGTGCTTCTTTGTTCTTGGTCCCCAGCAGCTCTTGCTAGACAGCAGTTTCCTCCCAAAGCCTGATGGGATACTTGACATCATTCTCTGGCTGCTACACAACATTTTATTGAATCGAGATGTTGGTGTGCTGTGATATATTCACAATCTTTTTGTTTTAATGTCAAGACAATCAGCTAGAAATATTTAACATACAGATTGATGAAATCCAAATCAAAACAAAGGTTAACATTTAACTGTGCATCCATTGTATTTTAGGTATTCTATCTTTGATTTATTCACTTGATAACACAATTTCATCTTACATGAATATTTCAAGTTTTATGATAATTCTGAACAGAATATGTTAGAAGCCAGTGAGTTGCACTGAGATTCAGTTGAGTGACTTGTTTCAACTTAATCAACACCTAAGGAAATGAAACATAGTGCCAATATTACCAGATGAGTTATCCAAGGACTTGGAGTAATTAGTCAAAACCACTTTTTAATTCCCATCATGAAAGGTGATTCCCACTTCCTTGAAACCAAAGGTGTAGTCACGGGCACTTGAGTAGGTTCCAGCTACACTTGCTTTTTCAATGGCTACGTGGAACAGTTCATGTTCCAAGCCTACCCTAACGCTTCCTGTGCTAAATTGATGACCATTTTGGTGCTGCTTCCTGCACCCGTGCTGAGCTCGGTCAATTTAATCAACTTTGTCTCCAACTTCTATCTTTCCCTCAGATTTACTTGATCCATTTCTGACACCTCTCTCCCCTTTCTCAATCTTTCTGCCTCCACTCTGGAGACAGTCTATCTACTGATACATTTTATAGACCCACTGACTCTCACAGCTATCTGGACAATACCTCTTCCCCTCTCCCCTTCCACTTGTAAAAATGCCATATCCAACCCTGCTAAGAAATATTTCCAAAATTGGGAGCTTTATTATTTTGTCAGGCAATCAACAATTTTGGAATAATTATGCACACAAAATTATACAAGCAAGCACTACTGACTGATCTCAAAAGAAGTAGACCAGCTGCAGGAGATGAAAGAAAAAACAAAGCGGGGGGGGATGCATGATTGGGTTTGTCCTTAACAATCTTCTAACTGTTGAAGATGTATCTGCCCTTGATAGTATTTGTTAAAATAACTAGCATCTACTATGGAGATGATATCTGATTTTAACACGATAAAAGGTGTGGTGTAGTACTATTGTCCTGTTAAATATGGTGGATTCTGATCAATTCAACAAATAAAGTTCAATCTTGTCAACTAATATCCACCAATCAGCTAAAGATCCTCAAAGTGATTGATGATGGCGTCAGAAGTGCCGTTAAATGATAGTTAACAATGATCTGCTCAATAACTTGGTTTTGCTCGGCTTCAGATCTGATTACAACTTTGATTGAAACCTATACTGAGGTTTTAAAATACAAAGGTGCAAAAGACTGACCCCAACATTGCAGCATTTGATCTGTTGTGCTTTTTGAATATTTGTAATACTTATCAGAAAATTTGAGTAATATTGTAAATATATTTTTGATTAAACATTCTTGTTTAATAAATTCATTATGGGTTACATATGAATGGTATATGTCATCACACCATCACATCCTATGCGTGCACCTCGCAAAAGTAAAAACTAAACATACACAGTAATTCCTGGCTCTGTGTTTTTATTTCAATTAATTTTATGCTTTGGAGTTACAAAACATAACTGTCAAAATAGATTGTTCAGAAAATTGTTATTAATGGGAATAAGGTGGTAAGCTCTCCCTCCTGCATACACTCACAAGCTGCACTGCACTCTGAAAAAAGGCTTTTATTCATTTCCATTCACAGTTTCCCAATAAAAGAAACAGTCCATGCCTGTATGTGGCAACACCTGGGTGCTCAGTCTCAGGGAAAATATTTGATCTGTACAAGTATCAGACCGTGAATATTTATTATAAGTTATTCAAAATACCTTTTCCTAATATTCAACAGTATCAACTCTGATTGATACACCAGATTTAACATCCTACAAAGCACCATTGACCATAACCTAAAGTGACCTACCACATTAAGTGCTGTGACTTCAGATTTAGTGGCTGGGTTTTCTGTAACAAACAATTCATTCCTCAACGCTACTGTTTCATTTATCATCTGCAAACCACGAGTCAGAAGAGTGATGGAATACCCAAATATTTAGGGCAGCAAGGTATTGTAATGGTCAGCGTAACATCGTTCGAATACCAGCGACCCTGTTCAATTGTGCCACTGCCTGTAAGGAGTTTGGAAGTTCTCCCCATGACCATGAGGGTTTCCTCTGGGTGCTCTACTTTCCTCCTGCATTTCAAAGATGTATGGGTTAGTAAGTTAACTAGTCACATGGATGATATTGAGTGTGACTGGCTTGTTAAGCCAAAAAGGTCTGTTATCCTTACATATCTCTAAATAAAATAAATGAGTCTCCTCCATCCACCCAGATAAGAACAGCCAAGAAGCTCAACAACATTCAGAACAAAGTATCCCACAGTTCAGTCCCATCTTCTAACACAGATACATCATGTTTACAGTGAGTTCTGAAGCACAACAGAAGCTTGAAATATATTCTTCAATAGCAACGACATACTTATGATTCAGATTCATCAAAACATATAGTGAACTGTGCTGTTTGTGTTAACAGCCAACACACACAAGGATGTGCTGTTGGCAGCCTGCAAGTGTTGCCACACATTCCGGCGTCAGCACTGCATGCCCATGATGCTCAGCACAATATAACACACGACTTTCAGTCTCAGAAGAACACAATCTTAAACATGAGAAAGTCTGCAGATACTGGAAATCCAAAGCAACACACGCAAAATGCCAGTGGACTCAGCAGGTCAGGCAGCTCCTATTGAAACGAATGGATAGTTGACATTTTGTGACCAGACCCTTCTTCAGGACTGGGAAGGAAATGGGGAAGATGCTAGAATAAAAAGGTGGGGGGAAGGGAAAGAGGCTGTCTGGAAGGTGACAAATGAAGCCAGGTAGGTGGGAAAGGTCAAGGGGTGGAGAAGAAGGAATCTCATAGGAGACAAGTGTGGACCATAGGAGAAAGGGAAGGAGGTGGGACCCAGGGGGGAGTAATAGGCAGGTAAAATGAAGCAAAAGGTCCAGGTGGGGAATAGAAGGAGTGGGAGGGGGTGGAAAATTTTTATCAGAAGGAGAAATCAATGTTCATGCCATCAGGTTGGGGGGAACTCTGACAGAATATAAGGCGTTGTTCCTCCACCCTGAGGGTGGCTTCATATTGGCACATACAATAAGACGATCATAATATGTGCATGAAAGCACTACTGATTATAGATCACTGCATGTATCAACTTGATTTGGAACAGTATTGCCTTTAAGGTCCCAAAACTGCCTACTGAAAGCCCGGTGAAAGCATCATCAGTTTATGACTATAACAGTTTATTATTGCCTTCTCAAAGGCTGTCAGGATGGATAATATATGATATCCTTGAGTGCAAGACATTTATTTCACATGAGTAAAAAGGTAAAAGAAATCTAAGGATCTGGGTAGATATTTGTCCTTGGTTACTAATGGCAAATACGTGCAAGAATATCAGCAAAATTGTTCTCACCTCTAAGCATCTGGATCTTTTGAAGATGGGTGCATTCAGCAGGTGATAGTGGCTCATTCAGTTGGTTGGTCTCTATTGGCCATGACTGAACTGTTGCAGTTTGATGTTTGAATGTAATATCAGAAAAAAATCACAACATAGAAATCAAACATGAAGACTGATGCTGTTGCAATACTAAACCTGTTATAGAACAAAAACTTTTGGTTGGCTGTTCAACAGAAACATTAACACAGTAAAATGGCTGTGGCATGAATAATATCAACCAAATTTAAGTCAGTTTATGAAATAGATGTGACCTTAACCCATTTCAGTATGTTTACAGCAAATAAAGCATGCTGTCAGAGCTGGGGTTCGTGAATGTGTGTCAGAAATATTGGGGATTGGGAACCTTGGCTAGATGTGTGGCCAGAGCCAGGATGCTGGTGGGTAGATGGACTTGAGAACTGAAGACCAGAGCATTGCTGGGAGCTTAGGAAGTACGATAGATGCTGGGTGGAGAGAGGTGGGAAGAATATAGGAGAGAATTAGTGTGCAAGGGCTCCTACATTTGTATTTGTATGCTTATGTGTGCCAAAACAGAGTGTGCGTGTCAGGTGAGATCTTTGCATGCACCCATCAGATATGCAGACCCATGCAGCAAAGCCTTGTCTTTATTTACCTTAGTCTGCTTTGCACAGAATTATGTCTTTGCTCTGTGTAAGGAAAGAATTCAATTTCCCAGATGTTATAGTCGACGTTTTGGGCTGAGACCCTTCATCAGGACGAAGGTTCTCGGCCCGAAACGTCGACTGTACCTCTTCCTAGAGATGCTGCCTGGCCTGCTGCGTTCACTAGCAACTTCGATGTGAGTTGCTTGAATTTCCAGCGTCTGCAGATTTCCTCGTGTTTACGTTCCCAGAAATTATATTTGGTTCCTTTTTAGTATGTCCAAAAGTATGTAACACAATATGGTGTCAGTTTGGAACATAGAATTTTTTTGAGAACATGCAGGAGTACTTGTACATAGCTTTGAGAGTAGGTAGCAAAGAAAAACGTTTCTTCTGCAAGACATGCTGTCTCTGATTTTAAATTATGTGCTTGGGCTGAAGGTCATGATTGATAAGCAGGTATGGACTGGTATCATGACTGAAAAGAAAAGTACAGAGTTCGAGATTTTATAAGGAGAGAGAGAAGGGGGGAAGAGAGAGAGAGAAAGCATTGTCCCTCAGGACGCACTGTGATTTTTATGCATTTAGAAAGATGATGGACATGGTTTCCCCATGTGACAACTGCAAGTAAAATGTAGGAACACCACACTAGCTGTTGTGGAGACATAAGAGTCTGTAGATGCTAGAATCTAGTCGGGAAAAAAAAAACACCTGAAATAACTCAGCAGGTCAGGCAGCATCTGTGGAAAGGAATAGTCAATGTTTTGGGCCCAAAACCTTCATCTGGACTGAAAGAGGAGAGGAGAGAGATCCAGCATAAAGTGATTGGGGAAATGAATGAGGCAAAAACTAACAAGTGATAGGTTGAAGAGGAGTTGATTGGCAGATGGAGGGAAGGGGTGAGGATGGTGATATACAAGGTCCCTTTTCAGCACTGATGCCTTTGATTCCAACAATCAGGAAAAAACCATGGAATCAGAAGGAACCATTTTCAAATACACCCTCCACCCACAAAAATTCATAAGCATTTAAAAATTGCCTTATGTGCCACATAACTCATTATCCTAACCATAGGGTAAACAACAGAACCTTTATCAATGAAGATTGGTATCAAACCTGACTATATTATTGACCCAAAACTTTCCTGAATATGTCTTGTTGCAACAAGTTCCCCAGAGGAATGGGGTTAATCTTCAACACACTACACTATAGACTAAGGCCTCTGAGCCTCACTTGAGGTTTGTGATAGTGCACACTCAGAAGATGCATTCTCAGTCAGTGTTGATTTGCTTTCTTAAGTCTACAAGAGGATGGGACTGACCCTCAACAATTGCATGGTAAACCTCTTCCAACAACTTACTCCCAATGCACAACACTGACAATAAGGCTTCACGACATAGACAACAGACAATAGGTGCAGGAGTAGGCCATTCGGCCCTTGAACCAGCACCGCCATTCACTGTGATCATGGCTGATCATCCACAATCAGTATCCAGTTCCTGCCTTATCCCCGTAACCTTTGATTCCGCTATCTTTAAGAGCTCTATCCATCTCTTTCTTGAAAGCATCCAGAGACTTGGCCTCCACAGTCTTCTGGGGCAGAGCGTTCCATATATTCACCACTCTCTGGGTGAAAAAGTTTTTCCTCAACTCTGTTCTAAATGGCCTACCCCTTATTCTTAAACTGTGGCCTCTGGTTCTGGACTCACCCATCAATGGGAACATGCTTCCTGCCTCCAGCGTGTCCAATCCCTTAATAATCTTATATGTTTCAATAAGATCCTCTCTCGGCCTTCTAAATTCCAGTGTATAGAAGCCCAGTCGCTCCAATCTTTCAACATATGACAGTCCCGCCATCCAGGGAATTAACCCTGTGAACCTACGCTGCACTCCCTCAATAGCAAGAATGTCCTTCCTCAAATTTGGAGACCAAAACTGCACCAGGACCCTGTACAACTGCAGAAAGACCTGTTTGCTCTTATACTCAATTCCCCTTGTTATGAAGGCCAGCATGCCATTAGCTTTCTTCACAGCCTGCTGTACTTGCATGCTTGCTTTCAGTGACTGATGTACAAGAACACCTAGATCTCATTGTACTTCCCCTTTTCCTAACTTGACTCCATTTAGATAATAATCTGCCTTCCTGTTCTTACCACCAAAGTGGATAACCTCACATTTATCCACGTTAAACTGCATCTGCCATGCATCTGCCCACTCACCCAGCGTGTCCTAGTCACCTTGCATTCTCATAACATCCTCCTCACATTTCACACTGCCACCCAGCTTTGTGTCATCGGCAAATTTGCTAATGTTACTTTTAATTCTCTCATCTAAATCATTAATATATATTGTAAACAGCTGCAGTCTCAGCACTGAACCCTGCGGTACCCCACTGGTCACCGCCTGCCATTCCAAAAGGGACCAGTTAATCGCTACTCTTTGTTTTCTGTCAGCCAGCCAATTTTCAATCCATGTCAGTACTCTGCCCCCAATACCATGTGCCCTAACTTTGCCCACTAATCTCCTATGTAGGACTTTATCAAAAGCTTTCTGAAAGTCCAGGTACACTACATCCACTGGCTCTCCCTTGTCCATTTTCATAGTTACATCCTCAAAAAATTCCAGATTAGTCAAGCACGATTTCCCCTTTCGTAAATCCATGCTGACTCGGACCGATCCCGTTACTGCTAACCAGATGTGTTGTAATTTCATCTTTTATAATTGACTCCAGCATCTTTCCCACCACCGACATCAGGCTAACTGGTCTATAATTCCCTGTTTTCTCTCTTCCTCCCTTCTTGAAGAGAGGGACAACATTAGCCACCCTCCAATCCACAGGAACTGATCCTGAATCTATAGAACATTGGAAAATGATTACCAATGCATCCACGATTTCTAAAGCCACCTCCTTAAGTACCCTGGGATGCAGACCATCAGGTCCCGGGGACTTATCAGCTTTCAGACCCAACAGTCTATCCAACACCATTTCCTGCCTAATATAAATTTCCTTCAATTCATCCATTAACCTAGGTCCTTTGGCCACTACTATATCTGGGAGATTGTTTGTGTCTTCCCTAGTGAAAACAGATCCAAAGTATCTGTATCAAAGTATCCAAGGCATAGCCAACATTTAGGCTGTACATGAACATTGCTGGCTCGATGATCCACATGTCAGACATCGAATTCTAGAAACAGGCACATTTTCCAAAATGTGTGACAATAAGAGAAGATCAGAGAGACAGAGGGAAACATTTGTGGATGCATTCAAAGTCACCTTAAAAATATGCAACATTTCTACTAATTGCTGGGAAATGTTTGCTCCCCCGACCACTGCAAGTAGAGGAGGAGCTCTCAGAATGGTACTGAAAACCTGAACTGCAAGCTTTGAGAGCCCATAGAAGCACTGTACAATGGGAAGAACAAATGCATCACATCCCATCTCAAAGTGTCCATTGAGGCACCTCCTGACCTATCTCTGGAAGAGCCTGCAGTTCATTGGCCTCATCAGTCACCTCTGTACCCACAGAAGCGGAGAGGAAGCAAGTATTCCTCAGTAGCACGGGCTGCCTTGGAAGAAGTATTTGAAATGTTAATACGGAAAACATCAAACTAATTTGCACACATTAAGTTCTCACAAATGGCTAAATAATAATGACAAGCTGTTGTTTTTTTTTAATGTGGTTGATAGGGGGTTATCTGTATGCTCTTTTTAAAAATGTGCTTCAGGCTCTCTCATGTCCATCTGCAACACTGGATGAGACCTCATTTTATCCTCATCTGTGGGGATGCAGCACTTTTTTCTAGAAAATCACATTTGTCCAGCATAAAAAAGACATGTTTTTATTTCAGCCAACCTGCGAAGTGCACATTTCAACAAATAAATTTGTGAATATGTATGATGTACATCTGTCAAATTTATTTTACAACAAAGAGATCTGAGCAAATTAAAAATAATGTCTGACAGCAAAATTGGCAACAGGTAAGACCTACAATTACAGAAGGTGATTCATGTAGAGATCAAAAGAAAAATGTGGGCAATAGATAGCTGATTAATCAAAAAACAATTGTTCATTTAATTAAACCAGATTTTTTTTCAAGGTTTAGATGCAAACTGAAGAACTAAAGAATAACTGAAAAGAATGTAATTAGTTGCAGTAATAGCAAAGATATTTAAATAAATCTAAGATTTTACTAACAAATCCTAAATCTCATTTCAATAATGAGAAAATATCTCTTCAGCATCTTAAGCCCATGATGGAACTTTCTTCAATTATTGCTCATGAGAAGATTTATTTCACTAATGGTGTAATGTCTATAGGTGGTTTCTTCCTGATGATCATTCCAGATATGCTGCATATGCTTTTATGCCCCAGTCCCTGAAGAATGATCATCAAGTTATCTGCATGTGCTGAACACGTGCTGACAATATTAAAACATATTGTTTTTATAGTACAGATGAAGCAAAATGCATAATGTGCATATTGTATCCATTAGTACACAAAAGCTCCTCTTTGCTTTACTTGTATTCATTGCAATCAGTAACTGGGATTGCATCATTGCCTTGTTCACATGGTCATAGAGCTGGCAGATTAGCCATAATAAACCTAAAATAAAAAAGTATACTATTTTAATTTTTATATGAAACCCAAGAAATTAAGATAAATGGAAACTTCCTTCTTGCATTACTGGTTCAAGCAGCCTCAACATCTGTTTTATAGTCATTGTCTTACTTGGAGTTAACATATCAGGAATGTAGCTTAAATTGTGCCTTTGACACAATTAGCAGCTTTGCCACCCATGGTCTCAGCTCAAAGATAAGAAAACTGATGTCTAAAAGAGACACCAAATCCTCACGGCCTTTCTCAATGACTGTCCTCTGGTCCTTGTTATAAAACTGATTATAACTTGGGAGCAGCATGGAAAATATATTCAGTTATGTGAGGCCCAGGCTGGAATTGTGCAACTTCAGGACAACCCAGCTGGGAAGCTGATTCACAATAAGCAAAACTCTGAGACCTTTTTTAAAAAATGGTAGGAAATTTTCAAGCTGCTAAATGAGAACTCTAAGATGGGAAACATTTCTCACTTTAGCACTCCATCCTAATAGCCAATGAAACTCAACAGGGCACATCTCATCACGTACACTTTGATAATCTGTAGCCTTAATTAAAGGGAACCTGTATCTCAGTCATTTTCAATATAGATGGGAACTCAAAAATACAAGACCTTATTAAATGTATGACAAATGTAAGTAATTCTGTTGACCTAGCAATATCCATGTCCAGGCATGTGGATGTCCTTTCTCACAAAATTTAGTGGAGTACAAATCAGACATCTCTGACCCCTGTAATGAAAACAGATTTCTCTAGTCAGAGAAGCATTTGTATCATCGTCTACGCTGGCATCTCTACTAACTGGGGCTTAGGCAGCACTAAACATGTATCATTGAAGCTTTTCCAACTTCATGTATTAACACACTAAATTTTAGTACTTTTTGTCCAAGAATAGAAATTAATCCTGACAGAAGCAACAGTCTTAAAACTCAACATATTTAGAGACCTGTGTTTGCAAAATTTACACATACTGCAGAGGAGGACTCGGTGATTACAGAATAATATCTACCACATCAGCAAGCTACTGGGTGAAAATATTATTTGTGATTCTAATCCAGGGGTTCCCAATCTGCAATCCATGGACCCCATGCTCCATGGCATAAAGAAGGTTGGGAACCCCTGTTCTAAGCAGTAAGTGGATAATCCTGTAAAGGACCTAGATAGTTCCACTCAAATACTACTGCGAGGAGCTGTACATATACTACACTCAAACATATTCTGTTTCATAGTATCCTGTGTTTTATAGAAGTCAGTATACCTATGCAAAACCAAAGTGGAATTAAGTAACATTAAGATTTGCAAAGGGCTGAACAATATAAAAACTCAAGATTCAGTCTTTGGTTCAAACACATATTAATGCTATTGGATGTCGCTTCTTTCTCCCTTGCTTGGAAAGAAAGATGTGTACTTACTAAACTAAAAGCTGCATAATACTAAATTAAAAGTGGGGGTAACTTGGCCACTAGAATACTTCTGCCTTTCTCTTCTTGTTTCCCTTTGGCACCAGGGCTTTGACTTCATCCGAGGGCACGGAAGCAAATAAATGAAGGGAAAATACAGCAGTGCTCTTGTAGGAGCTATCTGTCTGTGTTGTTATTTGTGCTGCACATTTTTATTACAGTAATTTGTTACGTGGGTTTGGGCATGGGAGAAGTTAATGAGGAAAGTCACATATTTACTCTTTGTGTTGATTGTTTAGATAGAGATAGACTGAGCAGGGGAGGAATAATTTTTGTTGACTGCTAGTTTTGCTTATTACACTTTTATTGTTTTCGCAAACTTCGTTAATTTCGTTATCGCTAATTTTGATTGTTTGATTGTTTTCGCAAACTTCGTTAATTTCATTATCGCTAATTTTGATTGTTTGTCTTTGTTGGCTTCATAATAAAGGATCAAACGTACTTTCTTCAACTAGGAACTCAGTTTCTTGGAAGTGCGTCATACAGCGTTAATTCTTTCACTTAGTATCTCGGCGGCTTTGGTTTGTCTTTCAAGTATCCGCTACAGCTCTCATGCAGTAAGAACCATGTGGAAGAGGGAGCCACATGAGAGAGACTAACCAACCTCCTAATAGTATTTGTTCAGAGGGGATAGTTTTTTATCCTTTATCTTTATCTCTTAGGAGCAGCAAAGAGTAGAAGGCAGAAAATATTACAGGCTGGACAAGAACGGAATTTGCTCATTCTAAACACACACGAGGTTCCTCAAGGCCTCAGGAACAGCAAGTGACTTGTAACAGTGGTCCATGCAGACAAAACGAAGGTGTGAGCACCATTACATACGCTATTGCTCATTAGTTAAGTATATGCACATATATGTTATTTTGCCACTTTGAGTTCTTCACAAGCCAAAATGATGTGGAAAGATTAGTTGCTTTCCTATGTTATATCATTAAAAAAGCACTTCCACACATGCACAAAGTACTGAGCTGTTCCAGCTGCTGGTTTCTCTGTGCTGTGTACATACATCTGTTGATGCTTCTGGACACATCTTCAGTGACGTTCCTGGAATCATCGGGTGTTTCAGGTCTTTCAACATCATACAACCTCCTCCAGGTGACCCAGCCGGGGCTGATCAGACCCCAGCTTGTGTCCAGATGGCTAGCTACTTATGGCTCCATGGCTCCCCTCTTTTGAGCCACAGCCATCTTGAGGCCTGCTCTACCGCATCGGTGGTACTGCGGATGGCTCTCCTCTTCCTCTCCCCCTCGATGCCCAAAATGCTGACTGCTCTAACTAAAGAACGGGCTACGAATCCCCTACAACCAACCTCCACTGGGAGACACCTCACTCTCTATCCAGCCTGCTGACCAGTCCTGCGTACTTAGAGAGCTTCCTTTCAAAGTCTAAAGTTTATCTGCTCATTCATTCATGATTTTTGAACCTGCATCTTTGTGCAGTATGGCTTTGAGATGACAGATTTTCTTCTGTCTGTGCTCACTGTCTGCCCAGAAAATTTGTAGCAATAATAATCTAGTAGCTCTATTGCTAAAGAATAAACAAAAATCTTTGCTGCATGATTTATGCTTTCACTGTAAGGGCTTATTTTGTCTGCTTTCTTCATATTCTTCTTTTTCCTATGCATGAGAAAACTATTTAACTGGGAGCTTGGAGTGGGGATACATAGGGTACTTAGGTTATTTTGAGTTGGGATGTGCAGAATGATAGGCAAATGTCCTTCTGGAAATGCCTGGAAAAGTCAGTAGATGAGTAGAAGGTAAAAACAGGTTTTAGTTACAATTTCCCACTGTATAGTGTGGTATCAGAGTAAGACATGCTTTAGGCAGGAACTAAAATGGAAGACCAATAGACAGGAGTGGCAGAGGAAGAGTTGCTCCAGAAGACAAAGTTGTCAAAGAATTTGATGTTGAATCATGAACTGAAGATATGTAAGTTGAAGAAAGTGCACAGAGGAGAAGATGACCCTGGAGAGGGTGCAAAATGTGAAGTATTCTCCACACAAAATGATGCTAACTGCCCTCAAAAGTAGCCACTGTTATTAGAATTTCTGGTGGCGTGGCTGAGGTACTCATTCGTGGACTATTGGGATCCCTTCTAGGGGAGAGGTGATCTGTACAGCAGGGACGGGTTGTCCTTATCTGGAAGGGGTCCAATATCTTGGTGGCAGATTTGCTAGAAACACTTAAGAGGCTCTGAACTTGTCTGGCAGTGGTTAAGGCCGTAATCAGTAGTGTGGATAATGTAGTGTAGTAGTGTGGAGAAAGATGAGGCAAATATAGAATTTAAAGCAAACAAGTTCAGTAAGCAGGACAGAGAGTGATGAGGCACTGATAGGTTAAATTGCACTAATTTCAATGCAAGAAACTTGACAGCTAAGATGGATGAACTCAGGATATGGAAAGGTGTACAGGAATTGGATAGTGTAGCTATCATAGAAACATGGCTGATGGGATGGGTAGGTCTGGTAGCATGTTTCAACTGTGATATTGATTAGGGGGAATATCACAGCAGTACTAGAAGAGGATATGGCTGAGGGATCGTCCAGTGAGGCTACATGGTAGAACTTTGAAATAGGAAGGGGCAGAAAACTTTGAAGAGATTGTGCTATAAGTACCCATGTAACCAGCATGAATTAGAGGAGCAAATACAGTATGTATGGATAATGCAGCTTGGTACTGAAATAAGGTTGTAATATTAGGTGATTGTAACTTCTTTGGTATTTAACTGGGACTCTGATTGTCCTAAAGAATTAGATGGGGCAGAATTTCTCAAGTGTGTTGAGGAAAGTCTTCTGTCAAGCAATACGTCATTGTTCTATTAGAGGGAGGCAGGACTCAACCTTTTCTTTGGAAAGGAGATGAGGCATGTGGCTAATGAGTTGGGGGGGTGGGGTTTGTGGGTCCCACTTTGACACTGTTAACAATAACTCTACTAGTTCCAAAACATTTATGGGAAAAATATAAGACTAGTCTATAAGCAAATTCTTAAATTAGGAAAAGGCTAATTTTGCTGAAGTTATACAAAAACTTGCAGAGGTTGATTAGGAGAGGCTCTTAGGAGGAAAAGGAATATCTGGCAAGTGGGCGTCCATCATAAATGGCCCTCACCATCCAGGACATGGACGTTTTATATTAATACCATCAGGAAGAAGCTACATTAGTCTGAATACCCTCACTCAAAGTTTTAGAAAGAGTTTCTTCTTCTGAACTATCAAATTTCTAAAGGGATTGTGGTTCCAGCAACATTCATCATTTGTATATTTTGTTCTTCTAACTTATGGCAATTTTCATAACCTTTACTGTATTGCTATTGCAAAGCAAAAAATTTCACAACATATGGCAATGATAATAAACCAGATTTTGATTGGGATAGTTCAGCGTCAACACGTTCCTGGAAAACTGAATGGCAAGGTTAACAGGATTAAGGATCGCTGGTTGATGAGTACTGTTATGGTCCTGGTTAGGAAAAAGAAGGAGAACGTATCAAGTATCGGCACCTGGGAGCAAACGAATCCCTTGGGAAGGTACTGTAGGTGTAGGATTAGACTTAAGAAGGAAACCAGGAAGGCAAAAGGAGGACATGAGATACCGTTGACAGATAAGGGAAAAGAGAATCCTCAAAAATTCTATAGCTGCAAATGTAACTAGGGAGAGAATGGGTTCCATTAACGGTCTGTATGTTGAGCTATGGCAGATGATCAACGTCTTAAATGAATACTTCACATCTATATTTATCATGGAGAGGGTTGTGGAAGCTAATGAATAATGTAAGGAGAAGAATATTATCCTGAAAGGGTACTCTTGAAACACAAAAAGGTAGACACTTCTCTCGACTCTGAACAAGTGTATTCAAGAACATTGTGAGAAACGAGGAAAAATACTCGGACCCGGGGAAGGAATTTTATATCTTTCCAAGGTACCAGAAGACTGAAGGGTGGTTCATTTTTTTTGCCTTTATTTAAAAAAGCTTTTAGAGCAAGCCACAGAGCTAGAGAATAGTGAGCCGTGAATAGTGATCAGTGGGAGGAAAGTTACTGGAGGGGAATTCTGACAGACAGACGTTGTCTACATTTGGAAAAGCAAGGACTGATTAGAAATGACCAGCATGATTTTGTGCAAAGAAGCCATGTCTCACAAATATGTTTGATTTTTTTTTAAGAGGTAACCAAGAGGAGGGATGAGGACAGGGCAGTTGACATGGACTTGAGCAAGATCTTTAACAAGGTTTTGCATGTTAGGCTGGTCTAAAAGATGAGATCAAAAGAGATCCAGAACGACTTAGCTATTTGGACACAAAATCAATTTCATGGAATGCATCAGAGGGTAGTTGAATTCCAATTGGCCGTCTGTGAACAGTGGTGTCCATCAGGTGTCTGTGCTGTGCCCCTGTTGTTTTCCATATATATTTGTGTTTTAGATAAGATTGTAACTGGCCTGATTAGTACATTTACAGATGACACGAAAACTGGTGGTGTGATGGACAGTGAAAGGAGTTTGTCTCAGATTACAACAGGATCTAGATCAACTGAGTATACAGAGCGTGCTGCTAGAGGAGCTTTAGTCAGCATAATCATCAAATGCCTGTTGTGCCACTGGTGATTAGGGTAGCAATGAAGGTCCTCCATCTCAGTTTGTCCTTCTCCATTGTGTCCCAGGTGTGGTTCAGGGTCCTCATTTCTGCCTCTACGGTATGGCCCCAGGTACAATTACATTGTTTATATGAGATTTGAACAAGTATGTAGCTAAGGTGTACAGGGACATGGGGCAAACACAGGCAAATTAAACTAGCTCATGTAGGCTCTTTGGTTGGCATGGATGAGTTTAGCTGAAGGTCCTATTTCCATGATGTATAACGTTATGACTTTAATTACCTAGAATCTCAGTATTTTGTTAAGTTAACTTGATGGCAAATAATAAAAAAGCCTAAATTTATGAAACTAATTATGTTCAAGCAACTATTATGCAACATGATGCCATATGAAAGGTGAATGAAGTACCTAAAGAGGATATCTACTGTAATTAATAAAGCCTTAAGTGGACACTTCAGAAACATCAAGTACAGTTTATAACCACAAAAATTGTCCAAATGAGAAGACAAAAGCACTGAATGTTTTTTTTTTCTTAAATACAGGTAAACCATGTGTTATAGCTGATTGGGTAATAGAAAATTGTCCTTACAGAATTGAAAAATCACTGCCTAAATATTTGAGATTTAGGACACAATTCTCTCTAAAGGAACTTACGTGGAAAAAAAGAGAGGTAAACGAATAATATAAAACTTACTTTCAACTCATATTTTTGACAGATGCGCAGATGAGACAGTTTTGCATTATGAAAAATCAGAATACGGACCATTTTCTAGGAATCCAGCCTTGGAATAGCTGGTGGCACGGGTGTGTCTTATAATTGTATATGAGGATATGAATTTGCAAATAATGTGTTAATGCTATGATTTCATATATAGAACTGCTGGTACATTTTTATGTATATAATTGGCTGATGGTTTTAGTGAGTTTATTACTAAAAGGATTGTTAGTACAGTGTATACAAGCAAAAATATTTCTTTAAGAACTGAGAGTCCCAGGTGGTATAACCTTGATACATCATTATAGCAGCCGCCACTGCAAGTATTTTTTTTTGTTTGTCAATTGTCTAATCTGGGTGATGATACAGAGGATTCCAGTTAATTGGGACACACCAGGATCAGTATATTTTTGTCAAATTAAGTGAATGCCCCAATGAGCTGTAGTTTCATGGAAATAATTAAAAAGGAGTGAAAAAAACAAAATACCGTATACTGAGTTACAAATTATGCATTTAAATGAACTACAAATTAGACTACCATCAGTACTACTACAGCTCTTTATTAATTCCTAATAGTTATCAGAGGAATTCATTCAGTGTACATTGCCATGACATTTTGATTGACTGTAAATGAACAACATCAGCGCAGACACCTAGTGCAGATAATAAATTGCTTTCATATAATGTTTTTGACGATTACATCCTCCAAATCTTCACTTTCATTGTAACATTCAAAATGAATGTCAATAATTTCAAATTCTTTGTAGTAATTCCTAACTTATTGAAGTAGTGAAAACATCTCATTTCACTCTTAGCCTTTTCTGACATCTCCAAGCCTGAATGCTTGAAACTGCAGTGAGCAAGTGAGCAGCATTTCTGAAGTGTCTTACTACATATTCCTCGCCAACTATCAGCAACAAAATTCACTGCTTTGAACACAACCACACACAACTGACGCTATCTAAAAACTGCTTGCTCTATGTGTCTAACCGTCACGCACGTAACTGACACTAGTTCGAAACTGTTTGCCAAAAGTCATCTGTCCCAATTAAGCAGCGTAGTGTCCCAAATAAAAGAAGGGAATTCTGACTATTTTCTCTATTAGGTTTGGTTTTTAAGATTTATCCCAAATAAACGGCTACACTGCTTAACTGATGGCCCAATTAACCAGAATTTACCGTACCTGTAAAAACACCAAAGAAACCCACAGACATTAGTTTTGAATAACAAAAGGTACTTCAGACTACTGAAGCAATGGTATATTATCAGTCTGTGTCTTAAGTGAATTAAGAAACAATCCTCCAATCTAATATAAAAATAGAAAATGATGGAAATAATCATCAAGCCATTCAGTATCTGTGAAAAAAGAAAAATTGTGAATGTTTCAGAATTATCTTTCATCAGAACCTCTATGCAATGTTGCTAATTGTTGCATACAGATGTTTCTGGAATATCTATGGCTATATTTTTTTCTTCAGATGATCCCTGCTTATTCTTTTTTATTGTTGTTGGAGAAGATAACTCACAACAACTTTGAGAGATCATGGATCACATAGAAATAGGCCATTCAGTCCTTATGGTCCTCTTCAATCGAGATATCCCATTCACGTTAGTCCCATTTGCCAGCATTTGTCTCACAACCTTATAAACCTTCCCAATCCATGTATCAGCCCAACTGTCTTCTAAAATTTGCTATTGTACTTGTCTCAACCACTTCCTCTAATAGCACATTCCACTTACCTACCACATTCTCTGTAAAAAAAAAGTTGCTCCTCAAAGGTTCTGTTAAATCTTTCCCCTCTGCCTCGCACCCTTGCCTTCTAATTCTTGATTCCTCAACCCTAGGAAAAAGACAGAATGTATTCAACCCACCTATGTCCTTCATGATTCCATACACCTCTATAAGATCACCTCCCAGTCTCCTGGGTTCCAAGAAAAAAAGTTCTAGCCTGTGCAAGATCTCCCTTTAATTCAGTCCCTCAAGTCCTGACAACAGAAAGATCAATTATAGGACATCTTACACATTAGAACTATGTTTTCATTTCAAAGAAAGCTACAGAGCCTTGGAAGAAAGACCTTACAGACTCCCATCTTCTGTAATTTATCCATTACTTTCGAGATACTATTCTATACATTCATGCTGTGTTCCCAAGGCAAATAAAACTTTGAAATAGGAAGAAAAAATACTGAAATAATTCAGGAGGTTAGGCAGCAACTGTCAATAAAAAAAAAGTTGGCACTTTGGATCAAAGATTCTTCATCATACGTGGGGAATGGTCCAAGTATTCTAGTTGTAATACAGTCCTGGGTTTTTGCTCACGGTGGAAAAAATTCTAGCCCCTTGTACAAATAATATGGATAGCTAATAGAGTTGTATTTTGTGTGGAATGGAAAGAGCATTGACCCACTCAGTTAATTGACTATCCAACTGAGGCTGGACAGACTATACATGTGTGCTCACTGTTTTATGTTGATTTAAGCCACTGAAAAATGAGAGAGAGAGCAGAAATGCTTCTACTTCTATGACAACTGTGAACCTTCCTGGTACTCAAGCATGACAGATTTTATGCTGTGGTGGGTAATCCATTATACAACGTGTTGACATGTACTGAAGAAGTTGTCACCTTTTCCATTTTCTTCATTCTACTCTTACTGCTCCTCCTCATCTTTGGCTGAAGAGCTAAGGTCTCTGCATTCATGTGTGCCCAGCCTTCACTGTTCTACTATGTTGTTGTTTCAGCAGCAGACTAAGACTGGCCTTCAAACCCTGGCAGATGCATAAAGTAAAAAAAAATCAAAGCACATGAACATATTAACAATATTTCAATGATATACTCTATTACATTTTGAGTGGCCTGACTTTATAGGTTTTAGTGCTCCTGAACATCATTGTTACCATTTTAATTTGTTTACCATCTAGTCATTGCCCATGGCAGTCAACTCATAAGTCTGCGTGAAGGATGGAATGAGTAGGTAAGGATGAAGTATTGCAAGACGGGAGAATCATGGAGGCTGCTGATTGTACACATCTGGAGAAAAATTCTCCTATGGTTGCAGGCAACCATATTTTCAAGAAATTAAATGCTTTTCAATTACTCAATACTCCGAGCTGATGTGTTGGTGCCCAGATCACCAGATGTTTGTAGTCTATCACATTCTGTACTACTGGGAATCCAGCCAAGCTGGCACTTCAGGAACCATCTCTATTTTGTTTAAATTTTATTTAGAGATACAGCACAAAATTAGGTCCTTCTGACCCAAGAAGCCTGTGCTGCCCAATTACACCCATGTGACACATAACCTATTAATTTGTGTGTCTTTGGAATGTAGGAGGAATCCAGAGCAACCAAAAAAACCCACACAGTCATGGGCAGAATGGATGAACTCCTTACAGACAGAAGTGAGAACTGAACCCAGGTTAGCTTTACCTGTAATAGAATTACAGTAACCACTACGCTACCATCCCACCCATTTTATTTGGAGATAAACCATGGTAGCCTGCTTTATACATTTGGCATATTTGACCAAGAAATCATGATGATATCCCTAGTAGAGCTGTGGAATGATCCCAGAAGACTGAGAGGAGTATAAGCTTTCAGAGCCACTGGCAGAGCAAGTTCACCAGTTCCATTCAGCTCTGCTCAAAGAGGCTGCAAAGTCCTGCTGTTAGCTGACCTGTAAATCTTGAGGTTCCTGAGATGCTGATGTTCTGATCCATCCTGGAAACAGAGTCTCTTTATGCATCACTCATGTGCAAGTTGTATCTTTGCTGTGAGCTCCTATGAGACAGAGGCCAGGGGATCAGCTGTCATTGTTCCAGAGGCTCTTGTTGTAGCCCAGCCTGCTCATCCTTTGGTAACCACAATGACAATACATAAATAGCACTATCCTTTGAGTCTTCATGGACATAGGTGCGGATATAAAATAATTTTTATATAATTCCTCTCGAAATTTATTCCAAAGATTACCAAGGAAATAAAAAGAACAATCAATGTGACAAAACCCTTTTGCAGAGTCACACAAGAGAGCTGATATGAAGCTCCAATACTAATTTAAAATTTAGCTCCCAAAAAATTTGTATCCCTGGGACCATAGACAGTAAGACATAGGAGTAGAATTAGGCCATTTGGCCCATCGAGTCTGCTCTGGCTGATTTATTATCCCTGTCAACTCCATTCTCCAGCTTTTACCCCATAACATTTGATGGCCTGACTAATCAAAAAACTATCAATTCCCGTTTTAAATATATTCAATGACCTGGCCTCCACAGCCATCTGTGGCAATGAATTCCAGATTCACTATGTTCTGGTTAAAGTAATTCCTCCTCATCTTTGGTCTGAATGGATGCCCCTCAATTCTGAGGCTGTGCCCTCTGGTCCTAGATTCACCGACTAGAAGCATCCTCTCCACATCTACTCTATCTAGGTCTTTCAATATTTGATAGGTTTTAATGAGATATTCTCTCATTCTTCTGAACTCTAATGAGTACAGGCCCAGAGCTATAAAACACTCCTTACACATTAATCCTTTCATTTCTCATTCTCGTCAAACTCCAATGCCAAAACGGTTCCAAAGCTACTCACAATACACCAATTATGATCTGAGTAATGCCTTGTAAAACCCCATCATTACATCCTTGCTCTAGTCCTCTTGAAATAAATGCTAACATTGCATTTACCTTCATAACCAATGACTCAACCTGCAAGTTAACCTTTAAGAAAATCTGCACAAGGACTTACAAATTCCTTTGCACCTCTGGCTTTTGGTTTTGATAACTGTTTAGAAAATAGTCTAGGGCTTTATTCCTGCTACCGAAGTGCATGACCATACACTTCCCTGTACTATATTCCATCTGGGATGCCAATTCCTTTAACTATTCTCTCGATCTGTCTAAGGCTTTCAATAGATTCGCTGATTCCTCAGCACTACCTGTCCTCCACCTATCTTTGTATCATTGGCAAATTTGGCCACAAAGCGATCAATTCCATCATCCAAATTGTTGACATGTAATGTGAAAAGCATGCCCAATACTGACCACTGCAGAACACCATTAGTCACTAGCAGTCAACTAGAATAGGCCCCCTTTACAACCAGTGTTTGATTCCTGCCATGCAATCTTCCAATCTTGCTAGTATCTTCCCTGAAATACCATGGACTCATATCTTATTAAGCAGCCTCATTTGCGGCATCTCATCAAAGGCCTTCTGAAAATCCAACTAAGCAACATCCACTGACTCCTTTGTCTATCCTGCCTATTATTTCCTCAAAAAATTCCAACAGATTTCTCAGGCAAGATTTCCCCTGCAGGAAACATGCTGACTCTGACATATTTTATCATGTGCCGCTAAGTACCCCAAAATCTCATCCTCAGTAATGGACTCTATCATTTTCCTAACCATTGAAGTCAGACTAACTGGCCCATAATGCCCTTTCTTCTGTCTCCCTCCCTCCTTAAAGAGTATAGAGATATATGCAAATTTCCAGTCCTCCAGAGCCATTCTAGAATCTAGTGATTCTTGAAAGACCATTACTGATGCCTCCACAATTTCTTCAGCTACCTCTTTCAGAATGTGGGATGTAGTCCACCTGGTCCCAGTGAATTATCAACCTTTAGACCATGCAGCTTGCCAAGCACTCTTTTCTTAGTAATTGCAACTATACTCACTTCTGCTCCCTGACGCTCTTAAATTTCTGGCATACTGCCAGTGTCCATCACAATGAAGACTGATGCAAAATATTTATTAAGTTAGTGTGCCATTTTTTTGTCCCTCATTAGTACCCTTCCAACATCATTTTTCAGTGGTCCGATATTCACTCTTGCCTCTCTTTTATTCTGTATAAATCTGAAAAACTTCTTGTATCCCTTTTTATATTAATAGCTAGCTTACCTTCATATATCAACTTCTTCCTCCTTACGCCTTTTTTTTTTGGTTGTCTTCTGTTGGTTTTAAAAGCTTCTCCATCCTCTAACTTCCCACTAATTTATGCGCTCTCTTGCTTTATGCTGTCTTTGACTTCCCTAGTCAGCCACAGTTGTCTCATCTTCCCTTTAGAGTACTTCATTTGTGGGATGTACAGTATCTCTCCTCTGCCAACTGAATTGCTCCCAGAAATTCCAGCCATTGCTGTTCTGCCCTTATCCCTGATAGTGTCCCCTTCCAATCAACATTGGTCAGTCCCTCTCTCATGCCTATATAATTCCCTTTACTCCACTGTAATACTGATATATTTGACTTTAGCTTTTCCCTCTAAAACTGCAAGGTGAATTCTATCATATTATGATCACTGCCTCCTTAGGCTCCCGAATAAAATCTGGTTCATTAGACAACACCCAATCCAGAATAACTTTCCCTTAATGGGCTCAACCAGAAGCTACTCTAAAAAGCCATCTTGTCAGCATTCTACAAATTCAGTCTCTTGGAAGCAAACACCATTCTGATATTCCCAATCTACCTGCGTATGAAAATCCCTCATAGCTATTGTATTATTGCCTTGGAAGCTCTGAGAATTCAGTGGGACAGAAAAGTTCTGCAGTTTTCTGCAGTTGTCTGCATGCTTCACATTACATAATCACCCAGCTGTGAGTTCAGACCAGACCATCATATGGATTGCCTTGTTCTTGGGTTACTTCTTTTCAATGCCTGTCATAAGGGTGGCGGCTGGGAATGGACCCAAGAGCAAGACACAGACACTGAAGTACTAGAGACAGGACTAGGATACAGGCGATGGCAAGGACATGGACAGGAAAACCAGGAACCTGGAACAGGACTGGACAAAAGAGCTAGGAGTCCAAACTTGGACTCCGAGCCAGAGGCTGGACAAGGACCCAGTACCTGGGTCTTGCCTCTGGCTCAGACCCCAGAACCAGGCAAGGACGAGGCTTGGCAGGCAGGCGGGACGAGGCTTGAGGCGAGGCTGCAGGCAGGAGACTTGAGACTTGAGGCAAGGCGAGGCGGCAGGCAGGAGACTTGAGGCGAGGCTAGAGACTGGAGGCAGGAGACTGGAGGTGAGGCTGGAGCCTGGAGGCAGGAGGCTAGAGACTTGAGGCAGGAGGCTGGAGACTTGAGGCAGGATGCAGGAGGCAGGAGGCTGGAGGCTGGAGGCTGGAGGCAGGAGACTTGAGGCGAGGCTAGAGACTAGAGGCAAGAGACTTGAGGCGAGGCTGGAGGCAGGATACTTGAGGCGAGGCTGGAGACTGGAGGCAGGAGACTTGAGGCGAGGCTGGAGACTGGAGGCAGGAGACTTGAGGCGAGGCTGGAGACTGGAGGTAGGTGACTGGAGGCGAGGCTGGAGACTGGAGGCAGGAGACTTGAGGCGAGGCTGGAGACTGAAGGCAGGAGACTTGAGGCGAGGCTGGAGGCTGGAGGCAGGAGACTTGAGGCGAGGCTGGAGACTGGAGGTAGGTGACTGAAGGCGAGGCTGGAGACTGGAGGCAGGAGACTTGAGGCGAGGCTGGAGGCTGGAGGCAGGAGACTTGAGGCGAGACAGGAGACTGGAGGCAGGAGACGAGGCGAGGCTGGAGACTGGAGGCAGGGGACTTGAGGCGAGGCTGGAGACTGGAGGCGAGGCAAGGTGGCAGGCAGGAGACGAGGCGAGGCTAGAGACTGGAGGCGAGGCTGGAGCCTGGAAGCAGGAGGCTAGAGACTTGAGGCAGGAGGCTGGAGATTTGAGGCAGGATGCAGGAGACAGGAGGCTGGAGGCTGGAGGCAGGAGACTTGAGGCGAGGCTGGAGACTGGAGGCAGGAGACTTGAGGCGAGGCTGGAGATTGGAGGCAGGAGATGAGACGAAGCTGGGAATGGAGGCAGGAGACTTGAGGCGAGGCTAGAGACTGGAGGCAGGAGACTGGAGGTGAGGCTGGAGCCTGGAGGCAGGAGGCTAGAGACTTGAGGCAGGAGGCTGGAGACTTGAGGCAGGATGCAGGAGGCAGGAGGCTGGAGGCTGGAGGCTGGAGGCAGGAGACTTGAGGCGAGGCTGGAGACTAGAGGCAAGAGACTTGAGGCGAGGCTGGAGGCAGGATACTTGAGGCGAGGCTGGAGACTGGAGGCAGGAGACTTGAGGCGAGGCTGGAGACTGGAGGCAGGAGACTTGAGGCGAGGCTGGAGACTGGAGGTAGGTGACTGGAGGCGAGGCTGGAGACTGGAGGCAGGAGACTTGAGGCGAGGCTGGAGACTGAAGGCAGGAGACTTGAGGCGAGGCTGGAGGCTGGAGGCAGGAGACTTGAGGCGAGGCTGGAGACTGGAGGTAGGTGACTGAAGGCGAGGCTGGAGACTGGAGGCAGGAGACTTGAGGCGAGGCTGGAGGCTGGAGGCAGGAGACTTGAGGCGAGACAGGAGACTGGAGGCAGGAGACGAGGCGAGGCTGGAGACTGGAGGCAGGGGACTTGAGGCGAGGCTGGAGACTGGAGGCGAGGCAAGGTGGCAGGCAGGAGACGAGGCGAGGCTAGAGACTGGAGGCGAGGCTGGAGCCTGGAGGCAGGAGGCTAGAGACTTGAGGCAGGAGGCTGGAGATTTGAGGCAGGATGCAGGAGACAGGAGGCTGGAGGCTGGAGGCAGGAGACTTGATGCGAGGCTGGAGACTGGAGGCAGGAGACTTGAGGCGAGGCTGGAGATTGGAGGCAGGAGATGAGACGAAGCTGGGACTGGAGGCAGGAGACTTGAGGCGAGGCTGGAGACTGGAGGCGAGGCTGGAGACTGGAGGTAGGTGACTGGAGGTGAGGCTGGAGACTGGAGGCAGGAGACTTGAGGCGAGGCTGGAGACTGAAGGCAGGAGACTTGAGGCGAGACAGGAGACTGGAGGCAGGAGACGAGGCGAGGCTGGAGACTGGAGGCAGGAGACTTGAGGCGAGGCTGGAGACTGGAGGCGAGGCAAGGTGGCAGGCAGGAGACGAGGCGAGTCTAGAGACTGGAGGCGAGGCTGGAGCCTGGAGGCAGGAGGCTAGAGACTTGAGGCAGGTGGCTGGAGACTTGAGGCAGGATGCAGGAGACAGGAGGCTGGAGGCTGGAGGCAGGAGGCTAGAGGCTTGAGGCAGGAGGCTGGAGATTTGAGGCGAGGCTGGAGACTGGAGGCAGGAGACTTGAGGCGAGGCTGGAGATTGGAGGCAGGAGACGAGACGAAGCTGGGACTGGAGGCAGGAGACTTGAGGCGAGGCTGGAGACTGGAGGCGAGGCTGGAGACTGGAGGTAGGTGACTGGAGGTGAGCCTGGAGACTGGAGGCAGGAGACTTGAGGCGAGGCTGGAGACTGAAGGCAGGAGACTTGAGGCGAGGCTGGAGACTGGAGGCAGGAGACTTGAGGCGAGGCTGGAGACTGGAGGCGAGGCAAGGTGGCAGGCAGGAGATGAGGCGAGGCTAGAGACTGCAGGCAAGCGACTGGAGGCGAGGCTGGAGCCTGGAGGCAGGAGGCTAGAGACTTGAGGCAGGAGGCTGTAGACTTGAGGCAGGATGCAGGTGACAGGAGGCTGGAGGCTGGAGGCAGGAGATTTGAGGCGAGGCAAGAGACTGGAGGCAGAAGACTTGAGGCAAGGCTGGAGACTGGAGGCAGGAGACAAGGTGAAGCTGGGACTGGAGGCAGGAGACTGGAGCCGAGGCGAGGCGGCAGGCAGGAGACGAGGCGAGGCTAGAGACTGGAGGCAGGCGACTGCAGGCGAGGCTGGAGCCTGGAGGCAGGAGGCTAGAGACTTGAGGCAGGAGGCTGGAGACTTGAGGCAGGATGCAGGAGGCAGGAGGCTGGAGGCTGGAGGCTGGAGGAAGGAGACTTGAAGCGAGGCTGGAGACGTGGCAGGAGACTTGAGGTGAGGCTGGAGACTGGAGGCAGGAGACTTGAGGCGAGGCTGGAGACTGGAGGCAGGAGACTTGAGGCGAGGCTGGAGACTGGAGGCAGGAGATGAGGCGAGGCTGGAGACTGGAGGCAGGAGACGAGGTGAAGCTGGGACTGGAGGCAGGAGACTTGAGGCGAGGCTGGAGACTGGAGCCGAGGCGAGGCGGCAGGCAGGAGACGAGGCGAGGCTAGAGACTGGAGGCAGGCGACTGGAGGCGAGGCTGGAGCCTGGAGGCAGGAGGCTAGAGACTTGAGGCAGGAGGCTGGAGACTTGAGGCAGGATGCAGGAGGCAGGAGGCTGGAGGCTGGAGGCAGGAGACTTGAGGCGAGGCTGGAGACTGGTGGCAGGAGACTTGAGGTGAGGCTGGAGACTGGAGGCAGAGACTTGAGGCGAGGCTGGAGACTGGAGGCAGGAGACGAGGCGAGGCTGGAGACTGGAGGCAGGAGACTTGAGGCGAGGCTGGAGACTGGAGGCGAGGCAAGGTGGCAGGCAGGAGATGAGGCGAGGCTAGAGACTGCAGGCAAGCGACTGGAGGCGAGGCTGGAGCCTGGAGGCAGGAGGCTAGAGACTTGAGGCAGGAGGCTGGAGACTTGAGGCAGGATGCAGGTGACAGGAGGCTGGAGGCTGGAGGCTGGAGGCAGGAGACTTGAGGCGAGGCTGGAGACTGGAGGCAGGAGACTTGAGGCAAGGCTGGAGACTGGAGGCAGGAGATGAGGTGAAGCTGGGACTGGAGGCAGGAGACTTGAGGCGAGGCTGTAGACTGGAGCCGAGGTGAGGCGGCAGGCAGGAGACGAGGCGAGGCTAGAGACTGGAGGCAGGCGACTGGAGGCGAGGCTGCAGCCTGGAGGCAGGAGGCTAGAGACTTGAGGCAGGAGGCTGGAGACTTGAGGCAGGATGCAGGTGACAGGAGGCTGGAGGCTGGAGGCTGGAGGCAGGAGACTTGAGGTGAGGCTGGAGACTGGTGGCAGGAGACTTGAGGCGAGGCTGGAGACTGGAGGCAGGAGACTTGAGGCGAGGCTGGAGACTGGAGGCAGGAGACTTGAGGCGAGGCTGGAGACTGGAGGCAGGAGACGAGGTGAAGCTGGGACTGGAGGCAGGAGACTTGAGGCGAGGCTGGAGACTGGAGGCAGGAGACTTGGGGAGAGACAGGAGACTGGAGGCAGGAGACGAGGCGAGGCTGGAGACTGGAGGGAGGAGACGAGGCGAGGCTGGAGACTGGAGGCAGGCGGCTGGAGGCGAGGCTGGAGCCTGGAGGCAGGAGGCTAGAGACTTGAGGCAGGAGGCTGGAGACTTGAGTCAGGATGCAGGAGGCAGGAGGCTGGAGGCTGGAGGCAGGAGACTTGAGGCGAGGCTGGAGACTGGAGGCAGGAGACTTGAGGCGAGGCTGGAGACTGGAGGCAGGAGACTTGAGGCAAGGCTGGAGACTGGCGGCAGGAGATGAGGCGAAGCTGGGACTGGAGGCTGGAGACTTGAGGCGAGGCTGGTGACTGGAGGCGAGGCTGGAGACTGGAGGTAGGTGACTGGAGGCGAGGCAGGAGACGAGGCAAGTCTGAAGACTGGAGGCAGGAGACTTGAGGCGAGGCTGGAGACTGGAGACACGAGACTTGAAGTGAGGCTGGAGGCAGGAGACTTGAGGCGAGGCTGGAAACTGGAGGCAGGAGACGAGGCAAGGCTGAAGACTGGAGGCAGGAGACTTGAGGCGAGGCTGGAGGCTGGAGGCAGGAGACGAGGCAAGGCTGAAGACTGGAGGCAGGAGACTTGAGGCGAGGCTGGAGACTGGAGGCACGATACTTGAAGTGAGGCTGCAGGCAGGAGACTTGAGGCGAGGCTGGAAACTGGAGGCAGGAGACTTGAGGCGAGACTGGAGACTGAATGCAGGAGACTTGAGGCGAGGATGGAGGCTGGAGGCAGGAGACTTGAGGCGAGGCTGGAAACTGGAGGCAGGAGACGAGGCGAAGCTGGGACTGGAGGCAGGAGACTTGAGGCCAGGCTGGAGACTGGAGGCGAGGCTGGAAACTGGAGGTAGGTGACTGGAGGCGAGGCTGGAGACTGGAGACAGGAGACTTGAGGCGAGACTGGAGACTGAATGCAGGAGACTTGAGGCGAGGCTGGAGGCTGGAGGCAGGAGACGAGGCAAGGCTGAAGACTGGAGGCAGGAGACTTGAGGCGAGGCTGGAGACTGGAGGCACGATACTTGAAGTGAGGCTGCAGGCAGGAGACTTGAGGCGAGGCTGGAAACTGGAGGCAGGAGACTTGAGGCGAGACTGGAGACTGAATGCAGGAGACTTGAGGCGAGGATGGAGGCTGGAGGCAGGAGACTTGAGGCAGGAGATGAGGGGATGCGAGGCGGCAGGCAGGAGATGAGGCGAGGCTAGAGACTGGAGGCAGGCGACTGGAGGCCAGGCTGGAGCCTGGAGGCAGGAGGCTGGAGACTTGAGGCAGGATGCAGGAGACAGGAGGCTGGAGGCTGGAGGCAGGAGACTTGAGGCGAGGCTGGAGACTGGAGGCAGGAGACTTGAGGCGAGGCTGGAGACTGAAGGCGAGGCTGGAGACTGGAGGCGAGGCTGGAGACTGGAGGTAGGTGACTGGAGGCGAGGCTGGAGACTGGAGGCAGGAGACTTGAGGCGAGGCTGGAGACTGAAGGCAGGAGACTTGAGGTGAGGCTGGAGACTGGGGGCAGGAGACTAGGTGAAGCTGGGACTGGAGGCAGGAGACTTGAGGCGAGGCTGGAGACTGGAGGCGAGGCGAGGCGGCAGGCAGGAGATGAGGCGAGGCTAGAGACTGGAGGCAGGCAACTGGAGGCGAGGCTGGAGCCTGGAGGCAGGAGGCTAGAGACTTGAGGCAGGAAGATGGAGACTTGAGGCGAGGCTGGAGACTGGAGGCAGGAGACTTGAGGCGAGGCTGCAGACTGGAGGCAGGAGACGAGGTGAAGCTGGGACTGGAGGCAGGAGACTTGAGGCGAGGCTGGAGACTGAAGGCAGGAGACTTGAGGCGAGGCTGGAGACTGGAGGCAGGAGACTTGGGGAGAGACAGGAGACTGGAGGCAGGAGACGAGGCGAGGCTGGAGACTGGAGGGAGGAGACGAGGCGAGGCTGGAGACTGGAGGCAGGCGACTGGAGGCGAGGCTGAAGCCTGGAGGCAGGAGGCTAGAGACTTGAGGCAGGAGGCTGGAGACTTGAGTCAGGATGCAGGAGGCAGGAGGCTGGAGGCTGGAGGCAGGAGACTTGAGGCGAGGCTGGAGACTGGAGGCAGGAGACTTGAGGCGAGGCTGGAGACTGGAGGCAGGAGACTTGAGGCGAGGCTGGAGACTGGCGGCAGGAGTTGAGGCGAAGCTGGGACTGGAGGCTGGAGACTTGAGGCGAGGCTGGTGACTGGAGGCGAGGCTGGAGACTGGAGGTAGGTGACTGGAGGCGAGGCAGGAGACGAGGCAAGTCTGAAGACTGGAGGCTGGAGACTTGAGGCGAGGCTGGAGACTGGAGGCACGAGACTTGAAGTGAGGCTGGAGGCAGGAGACTTGAGGCGAGGCTGGAAACTGGAGGCAGGAGACGAGGCGAAGCTGGGACTGGAGGCAGGAGACTTGAGGCCAGGCTGGAGACTGGAGGCGAGGCTGGAAACTGGAGGTAGGTGACTGGAGGCGAGGCTGGAGACTGGAGACAGGAGACTTGAGGCGAGACTGGAGACTGAATGCAGGAGACTTGAGGCGAGGCTGGAGGCTGGAGGCAGGAGACGAGGCAAGGCTGAAGACTGGAGGCAGGAGACTTGAGGCGAGGCTGGAAACTGGAGGCACGATACTTGAAGTGAGGCTGCAGGCAGGAGACTTGAGGCGAGGCTGGAAACTGGAGGCAGGAGACTTGAGGCGAGACTGGAGACTGAATGCAGGAGACTTGAGGCGAGGATGGAGGCTGGAGGCAGGAGACTTGAGGCAGGAGCTGAGGGGATGCGAGGCGGCAGGCAGGAGATGAGGCGAGGCTAGAGACTGGAGGCAGGCGACTGGAGGCCAGGCTGGAGCCTGGAGGCAGGAGGCTGGAGACTTGAGGCAGGATGCAGGAGACAGGAGGCTGGAGGCTGGAGGCAGGAGACTTGAGGCGAGGCTGGAGACTGGAGGCAGGAGACTTGAGGCGAGGCTGGAGACTGGAGGCGAGGCTGGAGACTGGAGGCGAGGCTGGAGACTGGAGGTAGGTGACTGGAGGCGAGGCTGGAGACTGGAGGCAGGAGACTTGAGGCGAGGCTGGAGACTGAAGGCAGGAGACTTGAGGTGAGGCTGGAGACTGGGGGCAGGAGACTAGGTGAAGCTGGGACTGGAGGCAGGAGACTTGAGGCGAGGCTGGAGACTGGAGGCGAGGCGAGGCGGCAGGCAGGAGATGAGGCGAGGCTAGAGACTGGAGGCAGGCAACTGGAGGCGAGGCTGGAGCCTGGAGGCAGGAGGCTAGAGACTTGAGGCAGGAAGATGGAGACTTGAGGCAGGATGCAGGAGACAGGAGGCTGGAGGCTGGAGACAGGAGGCTGGAGGCTGGAGGCAGGAGACTTGAGGCGAGGCTGGAGACTGGAGGCAGGAGACTTGAGGCGAGGCTGGAGACTGGAGGCGAGGCTGGAAACTGGAGGTAGGTGACTGGAGGCGATGCTGGAGACTGGAGGAGGAGACTTGAGGCGAGACTTGAGACTGAATGCAGGAGACTTGAGGCGAGGCTGGAGGCTGGAGGCAGGAGACTTGAGGCAGGAGATGAGGGGAGGCGAGGCGGCAGGCAGGAGATGAGGCGAGGCTAGAGACTGGAGGCAGGCGACTGGAGGCAAGGCTGGAGCCTGGAGGCAGGAGGCTAGAGACTTGAGGCAGGAGGCTGGAGACTTGAGGCAGGATGCAGGAGACAGGAGGCTGGAGGCTGGAGGCAGGAGACTTGAGGCGAGGCTGGAGACTGGAGGCAGGAGACTTGAGGCGAGGCTGGAGACTGGAGGCGAGGCTGGAGACAGGAGGTAGGTGACTGGAGGCGAGGCTGGAGAATAGAGGCAGGAGACTTGAGGCGAGGCTGGAGACTGAAGGCAGGAGACTTGAGGTGAGGCTGGAGACTGGGGGCAGGAGACGAGGTGAAGCTGGGACTGGAGGCAGGAGACTTGAGGCGAGGCTGGAGACTGGAGGTAGGTGACTGGAGGCGAGGCTGGAGACTGGAGGCAGGAGACTTGGGGAGAGACAGGAGACTGGAGGCGAGGCAAGGTGGCAGGCAGGAGACGAGGCGAGTCTAGAGACTGGAGGCGAGGCTGGAGCCTGGAGGCAGGAGGCTAGAGACTTGAGGCAGGAGGCTGGAGACTTGAGGCCGGATGCTGGAGGCAGGAGGCTGGAGGCTGGAGGCTGGAGGCAGGAGACTTGAGGCGAGGCTGGAGACTGGAGGCAGGAGACTTGTGGCGAGACAGGAGACTGGAGGCAGGAGACTTGAGGCGAGGCTGGAGACTGGAGGCTGGAGACTTGAGGCGAGGCTGGAGACTGGAGGCGAGGCGAGGCGGCAGGCAGGAGATGAGGCGAGGCTAGAGACTGGAGGCAGGCAACTGGAGGCGAGGCTGGAGCCTGGAGGCAGGAGGCTAGAGACTTGAGGCAGGAAGATGGAGACTTGAGGCAGGATGCAGGAGGCAGGAGGCTGGAGGCTGGAGGCAGGAGACTTGAGGCGAGGCTGGAGACTGGAGGCAGGAGACTTGAGGCGAGGCTGGAGACTGGAGGCAGGAGACGAAGTGAAGCTGGGACTGGAGGCAGGAGACTTGAGGCGAGGCTGGCGACTGGAGGCAGGAGACTTGAGGCGAGGCTGGAGGCAGGAGACTTGAGGCGAGGCTGGAGACTGGAGGCAGGAGATGAGGCGAAGCTGGGACTGGAGGCAGGAGACTTGAGGCGAGGCTGGAGACTGGAGCCGAGGCGAGGAGGCAGGCAGGAGACGAGGCGAGGCTAGAGACTGGAGGCAGGCGACTGGAGGCGAGGCTGGAGCCTGGAGGCAGGAGGCTAGAGACTTCAGGCAGGAGGCTGGAGACTTGAGGCAGGATGCAGGAGGCAGGAGGCTGGAGGCTGGAGGATGGAGACTTGAGGCGAGGCTGGAGACTGGTGGCAGGAGACTTGAGGCGAGGCTGGAGACTGGAGGCAGGAGACTTGAGGCGAGGCTGCAGACTGGAGGCAGGAGACGAGGTGAAGCTGGGACTGGAGGCAGGAGACTTGAGGCGAGGCTGGAGACTGAAGGCAGGAGACTTGAGGCGAGGCTGGAGACTGGAGGCAGGAGACTTGGGGAGAGACAGGAGACTGGAGGCAGGAGACGAGGCGAGGCTGGAGACTGGAGGGAGGAGACGAGGCGAGGCTGGAGACTGGAGGCAGGCGACTGGAGGCGAGGCTGAAGCCTGGAGGCAGGAGGCTAGAGACTTGAGGCAGGAGGCTGGAGACTTGAGTCAGGATGCAGGAGGCAGGAGGCTGGAGGCTGGAGGCAGGAGACTTGAGGCGAGGCTGGAGACTGGAGGCAGGAGACTTGAGGCGAGGCTGGAGACTGGAGGCAGGAGACTTGAGGCGAGGCTGGAGACTGGCGGCAGGAGTTGAGGCGAAGCTGGGACTGGAGGCTGGAGACTTGAGGCGAGGCTGGTGACTGGAGGCGAGGCTGGAGACTGGAGGTAGGTGACTGGAGGCGAGGCAGGAGACGAGGCAAGTCTGAAGACTGGAGGCTGGACACTTGAGGCGAGGCTGGAGACTGGAGGCACGAGACTTGAAGTGAGGCTGGAGGCAGGAGACTTGAGGCGAGGCTGGAAACTGGAGGCAGGAGACGAGGCGAAGCTGGGACTGGAGGCAGGAGACTTGAGGCCAGGCTGGAGACTGGAGGCGAGGCTGGAAACTGGAGGTAGGTGACTGGAGGCGAGGCTGGAGACTGGAGACAGGAGACTTGAGGCGAGACTGGAGACTGAATGCAGGAGACTTGAGGCGAGGCTGGAGGCTGGAGGCAGGAGACGAGGCAAGGCTGAAGACTGGAGGCAGGAGACTTGAGGCGAGGCTGGAGACTGGAGGCACGATACTTGAAGTGAGGCTGCAGGCAGGAGACTTGAGGCGAGGCTGGAAACTGGAGGCAGGAGACTTGAGGCGAGACTGGAGACTGAATGCAGGAGACTTGAGGCGAGGATGGAGGCTGGAGGCAGGAGACTTGAGGCAGGAGATGAGGGGATGCGAGGCGGCAGGCAGGAGATGAGGCGAGGCTAGAGACTGGAGGCAGGCGACTGGAGGCCAGGCTGGAGCCTGGAGGCAGGAGGCTGGAGACTTGAGGCAGGATGCAGGAGACAGGAGGCTGGAGGCTGGAGGCAGGAGACTTGAGGCGAGGCTGGAGACTGGAGGCAGGAGACTTGAGGCGAGGCTGGAGACTGGAGGCGAGGCTGGAGACTGGAGGCGAGGCTGGAGACTGGAGGTAGGTGACTGGAGGCGAGGCTGGAGACTGGAGGCAGGAGACATGAGGCGAGGCTGGAGACTGAAGGCAGGAGACTTGAGGCGAGGCTGGAGACTGAAGGCAGGAGACTTGAGGTGAGGCTGGAGACTGGGGGCAGGAGACTAGGTGAAGCTGGGACTGGAGGCAGGAGACTTGAGGCGAGGCTGGAGACTGGAGGCGAGGCGAGGCGGCAGGCAGGAGATGAGGTGAGGCTAGAGACTGGAGGCAGGCAACTGGAGGCGAGGCTGGAGCCTGGAGGCAGGAGGCTAGAGACTTGAGGCAGGAAGATGGAGACTTGAGGCAGGATGCAGGAGGCAGGAGGCTGGAGGCTGGAGGCAGGAGACTTGAGGCGAGGCTGGAGACTGGAGGCAGGAGACTTGAGGCGAGGCTGGAGACTGGAGGCAGGAGACGAGGTGACGCTGGGACTGGAGGCAGGAGACTTGAGGCGAGGCTGGCGACTGGAGGCAGGAGACTTGAGGCGAGGCTGGAGGCAGGAGACTTGAGGCGAGGCTGGAGACTGGAGGCAGGAGATGAGGCGAAGCTGGGACTGGAGGCAGGAGACTTGAGGCGAGGCTGGAGACTGGAGCCGAGGCGAGGAGGCAGGCAGGAGACAAGGCGAGGCTAGAGACTGGAGGCAGGCGACTGGAGGCGAGGCTGGAGCCTGGAGGCAGGAGGCTAGAGACTTGAGGCAGGAGGCTGGAGACTTGAGGCAGGATGCAGGAGGCAGGAGGCTGGAGGCTGGAGGATGGAGACTTGAGGCGAGGCTGGAGACTGGTGGCAGGAGACTTGAGGCGAGGCTGGAGACTGGAGGCAGGAGACTTGAGGCGAGGCTGGAGACTGGAGGCAGGAGACTTGAGGAGAGGCTGGAGACTGAAGGCAGGAGTCTTGAGGCGAGGCTGGAGACCGGAGGCAGGAGACGAGGCGACACAGGAGACTGGAGGCAGGAGACGAGGCGAGGCTGGAGACAGGGAGGAGACGAGGCGAGGCTAGAGACTGGAGGCAGGCGGCTGGAGGTGAGGCTGGTGCCTGGAGGCAGGTGGCTAGATACTTGAGGCAGGAGGCTGGAGACTTGAGGCAGGATGCAGGAGACAGGAGGCTGGAGGCTGGAGGCAGGAGACTTCAGGCGAGGCTGGAGACTGGAGGCAGGAGACTTGAGGCGAGGCTGGAGACTGGAGGCGAGGCTGGTGACTGGAGGTAGGTGACTGGAGGCAAGGCTGGAGACTGGAGGCAGGAGACTTGAGGCGAGGCTGGAGACTGAAGGCAGGAGACTTGAGGTGAGGCTGGAGACTGGGGGCAGGAGACGAGGTGAAGCTGGGACTGGAGGCAGGAGATGAGGCGAGGCTAGAGACTGGAGGCAGGCAACTGGAGGCGAGGCTGGAGCCTGGAGGCAGGAGGCTAGAGACTTGAGGCAGGAAGATGGAGACTTGAGGCAGGATGCAGGAGGCAGGAGGCTGGAGGCTGGAGGCAGGAGACTTGAGGCGAGGCTGGAGACTGAAGGCAGGAGACTTGAGGTGAGGCTGGAGACTGGAGGCAGGAGACGAGGTGAAGCTGGGACTGGAGGCAGGAGACTTGAGGTGAGGCTGGCGACTGGAGGCAGGAGACTTGAGGCGAGGCTGGAGGCAGGAGACTTGAGGCGAGTCTGGAGACTGGAGGCAGGAGATGAGGCGAAGCTGGGACTGGAGGCAGGAGACTTGAGGCGAGGCTGGAGACTGGAGCCGAGGCGAGGAGGCAGGCAGGAGACGAGGCGAGGCTAGAGACTGGATGCAGGCGACTGGAGGCGAGGCTGGAGCCTGGAGGCAGGAGGCTAGAGACTTGAGGCAGGAGGCTGGAGACTTGAGGCAGGATGCAGGAGGCAGGAGGCTGGAGGCTGGAGGATGGAGACTTGAGGCGAGGCTGGAGACTGGTGGCAGGAGACTTGAGGCGAGGCTGGAGACTGGAGGCAGGAGACTTGAGGCGAGGCTGGAGACTGGAGGCAGGAGACTTGAGGCGAGGCTGGAGACTGGAGGCAGGAGACGAGGTGAAGCTGGGACTGGAGGCAGGAGACTTGAGGCGAGGCTGGAGACTGAAGGCAGGAGACTTGAGGCGAGGCTGGAGACTGGAGGCAGGAGACTTGGGGAGAGACAGGAGACTGGAGGCAGGAGACGAGGCGAGGCTGGAGACTGGAGGGAGGAGACGAGGCGAGGCTGGAGACTGGAGGCAGGCGGCTGGAGGCGAGGCTGGAGCCTGGAGGCAGGAGGCTAGAGACTTGAGGCAGGAGGCTGGAGACTTGAGTCAGGATGCAGGAGGCAGGAGGCTGGAGGCTGGAGGCAGGAGACTTGAGGCGAGGCTGGAGACTGGAGGCAGGAGACTTGAGGCGAGGCTGGAGACTGGAGGCAGGAGACTTGAGGCGAGGCTGGAGACTGGCGGCAGGAGATGAGGCGAAGCTGGGACTGGAGGCTGGAGACTTGAGGCGAGGCTGGTGACTGGAGGCGAGGCTGGAGACTGGAGGTAGGTGACTGGAGGCGAGGCAGGAGACGAGGCAAGTCTGAAGACTGGAGGCAGGAGACTTGAGGCGAGGCTGGAGACTGGAGGCACGAGACTTGAAGTGAGGCTGGAGGCAGGAGACTTGAGGCGAGGCTGGAAACTGGAGGCAGGAGACGAGGCGAAGCTGGGACTGGAGGCAGGAGACTTGAGGCCAGTCTGGAGACTAGAGGCGAGGCTGGAAACTGGAGGTAGGTGACTGGAGGCGAGGCTGGAGACTGGAGACAGGAGACTTGAGGCGAGACTGGAGACTGAATGCAGGAGACTTGAGGCGAGGCTGGAGGCTGGAAGCAGTAGACGAGGCAAGGCTGAAGACTGGAGGCAGGAGACTTGAGGCGAGGCTGGAGACTGGAGGCACGATACTTGAAGTGAGGCTGCAGGCAGGAGACTTGAGGCGAGGCTGGAAACTGGAGGCAGGAGACTTGAGGCGAGACTGGAGACTGAATGCAGGAGACTTGAGGCGAGGATGGAGGCTGGAGGCAGGAGACTTGAGGCAGGAGATGAGGGGATGCGAGGCGGCAGGCAGGAGATGAGGCGAGGCTAGAGACTGGAGGCAGGCGACTGGAGGCCAGGCTGGAGCCTGGAGGCAGGAGGCTGGAGACTTGAGGCAGGATGCAGGAGACAGGAGGCTGGAGGCTGGAGGCAGGAGACTTGAGGCGAGGCTGGAGACTGGAGGCAGGAGACTTGAGGCGAGGCTGGAGACTGGAGGCGAGGCTGGAGACTGGAGGCGAGGCTGGAGACTGGAGGTAGGTGACTGGAGGCGAGGCTGGAGACTGGAGGCAGGAGACTTGAGGCGAGGCTGGAGACTGAAGGCAGGAGACTTGAGGCGAGGCTGGAGACTGAAGGCAGGAGACTTGAGGTGAGGCTGGAGACTGGGGGCAGGAGACTAGGTGAAGCTGGGACTGGAGGCAGGAGACTTGAGGCGAGGCTGGAGACTGGAGGCGAGGCGAGGCGGCAGGCAGGAGATGAGGCGAGGCTAGAGACTGGAGGCAGGCAACTGGAGGCGAGGCTGGAGCCTGGAGGCAGGAGGCTAGAGACTTGAGGCAGGAAGATGGAGACTTGAGGCAGGATGCAGGAGGCAGGAGGCTGGAGGCTGGAGGCAGGAGACTTGAGGCGAGGCTGGGACTGGAGGCAGGAGACTTGAGGCGAGGCTGGAGACTGGAGGCAGGAGACGAGGTGAAGCTGGGACTGGAGGCAGGAGACTTGAGGCGAGGCTGGCGACTGGAGGCAGGAGACTTGAGGCGAGGCTGGAGGCAGGAGACTTGAGGCGAGGCTGGAGACTGGAGGCAGGAGATGAGGCGAAGCTGGGACTGGAGGCAGGAGACTTGAGGCGAGGCTGGAGACTGGAGCCGAGGCGAGGAGGCAGGCAGGAGACAAGGCGAGGCTAGAGACTGGAGGCAGGCGACTGGAGGCGAGGCTGGAGCCTGGAGGCAGGAGGCTAGAGACTTGAGGCAGGAGGCTGGAGACTTGAGGCAGGATGCAGGAGGCAGGAGGCTGGAGGCTGGAGGATGGAGACTTGAGGCGAGGCTGGAGACTGGTGGCAGGAGACTTGAGGCGAGGCTGGAGACTGGAGGCAGGAGACTTGAGGCGAGGCTGGAGACTGGAGGCAGGAGACTTGAGGAGAGGCTGGAGACTGAAGGCAGGAGTCTTGAGGCGAGGCTGGAGACCGGAGGCAGGAGACGAGGCGACACAGGAGACTGGAGGCAGGAGACGAGGCGAGGCTGGAGACAGGGAGGAGACGAGGCGAGGCTAGAGACTGGAGGCAGGCGGCTGGAGGTGAGGCTGGTGCCTGGAGGCAGGTGGCTAGATACTTGAGGCAGGAGGCTGGAGACTTGAGGCAGGATGCAGGAGACAGGAGGCTGGAGGCTGGAGGCAGGAGACTTGAGGCGAGGCTGGAGACTGGAGGCAGGAGACTTGAGGCGAGGCTGGAGACTGGAGGCGAGGCTGGAGACTGGAGGTAGGTGACTGGAGGCAAGGCTGGAGACTGGAGGCAGGAGACTTGAGGCGAGGCTGGAGACTGAAGGCAGGAGACTTGAGGTGAGGCTGGAGACTGGGGGCAGGAGACGAGGTGAAGCTGGGACTGGAGGCAGGAGATGAGGCGAGGCTAGAGACTGGAGGCAGGCAACTGGAGGCGAGGCTGGAGCCTGGAGGCAGGAGGCTAGAGACTTGAGGCAGGAAGATGGAGACTTGAGGCAGGATGCAGGAGGCAGGAGGCTGGAGGCTGGAGGCAGGAGACTTGAGGCGAGGCTGGAGACTGGAGGCAGGAGACTTGAGGCGAGGCTGGAGACTGGAGGCAGGAGACGAGGTGAAGCTGGGACTGGAGGCAGGAGACTTGAGGTGAGGCTGGCGACTGGAGGCAGGAGACTTGAGGCGAGGCTGGAGGCAGGAGACTTGAGGCGAGTCTGGAGACTGGAGGCAGGAGATGAGGCGAAGCTGGGACTGGAGGCAGGAGACTTGAGGCGAGGCTGGAGACTGGAGCCGAGGCGAGGAGGCAGGCAGGAGACGAGGCGAGGCTAGAGACTGGATGCAGGCGACTGGAGGCGAGGCTGGAGCCTGGAGGCAGGAGGCTAGAGACTTGAGGCAGGAGGCTGGAGACTTGAGGCAGGATGCAGGAGGCAGGAGGCTGGAGGCTGGAGGATGGAGACTTGAGGCGAGGCTGGAGACTGGTGGCAGGAGACTTGAGGCGAGGCTGGAGACTGGAGGCAGGAGACTTGAGGCGAGGCTGGAGACTGGAGGCAGGAGACTTGAGGCGAGGCTGGAGACTGGAGGCAGGAGACGAGGTGAAGCTGGGACTGGAGGCAGGAGACTTGAGGCGAGGCTGGAGACTGAAGGCAGGAGACTTGAGGCGAGGCTGGAGACTGGAGGCAGGAGATTTGGGGAGAGACAGGAGACTGGAGGCAGGAGACGAGGCGAGGCTGGAGACTGGAGGGAGGAGACGAGGCGAGGCTGGAGACTGGAGGCAGGCGGCTGGAGGCGAGGCTGGAGCCTGGAGGCAGGAGGCTAGAGACTTGAGGCAGGAGGCTGGAGACTTGAGTCAGGATGCAGGAGGCAGGAGGCTGGAGGCTGGAGGCAGGAGACTTGAGGCGAGGCTGGAGACTGGAGGCAGGAGACTTGAGGCGAGGCTGGAGACTGGAGGCAGGAGACTTGAGGCGAGGCTGGAGACTGGCGGCAGGAGATGAGGCGAAGCTGGGACTGGAGGCTGGAGACTTGAGGCGAGGCTGGTGACTGGAGGCGAGGCTGGAGACTGGAGGTAGGTGACTGGAGGCGCGGCAGGAGACGAGGCAAGTCTGAAGACTGGAGGCAGGAGACTTGAGGCGAGGCTGGAGACTGGAGGCACGAGACTTGAAGTGAGGCTGGAGGCAGGAGACTTGAGGCGAGGCTGGAAACTGGAGGCAGGAGACGAGGCGAAGCTGGGACTGGAGGCAGGAGACTTGAGGCCAGTCTGGAGACTAGAGGCGAGGCTGGAAACTGGAGGTAGGTGACTGGAGGCGAGGCTGGAGACTGGAGACAGGAGACTTGAGGCGAGACTGGAGACTGAATGCAGGAGACTTGAGGCGAGGCTGGAGGCTGGAAGCAGTAGACGAGGCAAGGCTGAAGACTGGAGGCAGGAGACTTGAGGCGAGGCTGGAGACTGGAGGCACGATACTTGAAGTGAGGCTGCAGGCAGGAGACTTGAGGCGAGGCTGGAAACTGGAGGCGGGAGACTTGAGGCGAGACTGGAGACTGGAGGTAGGTGACTGGAGGCGAGGCTGGAGACTGGAGGTAGGTGACTGGAGGCGAGGCAGGAGACGAGGCAAGTCTGAAGACTGGAGGCAGGAGACTTGAGGCGAGGTTGGAGACTGGAGGCAGGAGACTTGAGGCGAGGCTGGAGACTGGAGGCAGGAGACTTGAGGCTAGGCTGGAGACTGGCGGCAGGAGATGAGGCGAAGCTGGGACTGGAGGCTGGATACTTGAGGCGAGGCTGGTGACTGGAGGCGAGGCGAGGCGGCAGGCAGGAGACAAGGCGAGGCTAGAGACTGGAGGCAGGCGACTGCAGGCGAGGCTGCAGCCTGGAGGCAGGAGGCTAGAGACTTGAGGCAGGAGGCTGGAGACTTGAGGCAGGATGCAGGAGGCAGGAGGCTGGAGGCTGGACGCTGGAGGCAGGAGACTTGAGGCGAGGCTGGAGACTGGAGGCAGGAGACTTGAGTCGAGGCTGGAGACTGGAGGCAGGAGACTTGGGGAGAGACAGGAGACGAGGCGAGGCTGGAGACTGGAGGGAGGAGACGAGGCGAGGCTGGAGACTGGAGGCAGGCGGCTGGAGGCGAGGCTGGAGCCTGGAGGCAGGAGGCTAGAGACTTGAGGCAGGAGGCTGGAGACTTCAGTCAGGATGCTGGAGGCAGGAGGCTGGAGGCTGGAGGCAGGAGACTTGAGGCGAGGTTGGAGACTGGAGGCAGGAGACTTGAGGCGAGGCTGGAGACTGGAGGCAGGAGACTTGAGGCTAGGCTGGAGACTGGCGGCAGGAGATGAGGCGAAGCTGGGACTGGAGGCTGGATACTTGAGGCGAGGCTGGTGACTGGAGGCGAGGCTGGAGACTGGAGGTAGGTGACTGGAGGCGAGGCAGGAGACGAGGCAAGGCTGAAGACTGGAGGCAGGAGACTTGAGGCGAGGCTGGAGACTGGAGGCACGAGACTTGAAGTGAGGCTGGAGGCAGGAGACTTGAGGCGAGGCTGGAGACTGAATGCAGGAGACTTGAGGCGAGGCTGGAGGCTGGAGGCAGGAGACTTGAGGCAGGAGATGAGGGGAGGCGAGGCGGCAGGCAGGAGATGAGGCGAGGCTAGAGACTGGAGGCAGGCGACTGGAGGAAAGGCTGGAGCCTGGAGGCAGGAGGATAGAGACTTGAGGCAGGAGGCTGGTGACTTCAGTCAGGATGCAGGAGGCAGGAGGCTGGAGGCTGGAGGCAGGAGACTTGAGGCGAGGTTGGAGACTGGAGGCAGGAGACTTGAGGCGAGGCTGGAGACTGGAGGCAGGAGACTTGAGGCTAGGCTGGAGACTGGCGGCAGGAGATGAGGCGAAGCTGGGACTGGAGGCTGGATACTTGAGGCGAGGCTGGTGACTGGAGGCGAGGCTGGAGACTGGAGGTAGGTGACTGGAGGCGAGGCAGGAGACGAGGCAAGGCTGAAGACTGGAGGCAGGAGACTTGAGGCGAGGCTGGAGACTGGAGGCACGAGACTTGAAGTGAGGCTGGAGGCAGGAGACTTGAGGCGAGGCTGGAAACTTGAGGCAGGATGCAGGAGACAGGAGGCTGGAGGCTGGAGGCAGGAGACTTGAGGCGAGGCTGGAGACTGGAGGCAGGAGACTTGAGGCGAGGCTGGAGACTGGAGGCGAGGCTGGAAACTGGAGGTAGGTGACTGGAGGCGAGGCTGGAGACTGGAGGAAGTAGACTTGAGGCGAGACTGGAGACTGAATGCAGGAGACTTGAGGCGAGGCTGGAGGCTGGAGGCAGGAGACTTGAGGCAGGAGATGAGGGGATGCGAGGCGGCAGGCAGGAGATGAGGCGAGGCTAGAGACTGGAGGCAGGCGACTGGAGGCAAGGCTGGAGCCTGGAGGCAGGAGGCTAGAGACTTGAGGCAGGAGGCTGGAGACTTGAGGCAGGATGCAGGAGACAGGAGGCTGGAGGCTGGAGGCAGGAGACTTGAGGCGAGACTTGAGACTGGAGGCAGGAGACTTGAGGCGAGGCTGGAGACTGGAGGCAGGAAACGTGAGGCGAGGCTGGAGACTGGAGGCAGGAGAATTGAGGCGAGGCTGGAGACTGGAGGCAGGAGACGAGGTGAAGCTGGGACTGGAGGCAGGAGACTTGAGGTGAGGCTGGAGGCAGGAGACTTGAGGCGAGGCTGGAGACTGGAGGCAGGAGACGAGGCGAAGCTGGGACTGGAGGCAGGAGTCTTGAGGCGAGGCTGGAGACTGGAGCCGAGGCGAGGAGGCAGGCAGGAGACGAGGCTAGGCTAGAGACTGGAGGCAGGCGACTGGAGGCGAGGCTGGAACCTGGAGGCAGGATGCAGGAGGCAGGAGGCTGGAGGCTGGAGGATGGAGACTTGAGGCAGGAGGCTGGAGACTTGAGGCAGGATGCAGGAGGCAGGAGGCTGGAGGCTGGAGGATGGAGACTTGAGGCGAGGCTGGAGACTGGTGGCAGGAGACTTGAGGCGAGGCTGGAGACTGGAGGCAGGAGACTTGAGGCGAGGCTGGAGACTGGAGGCAGGAGACTTGAGGCGAGGCTGGAGACTGAAGGCAGGAGTCTTGAGGCGAGGCTGGAGACTGGAGGCAGGAGACGAGGCGAGACAGGAGACTGGAGGCAGGAGACGAGGCGAGGCTGGAGACAGGGAGGAGACGAGGCGAGGCTAGAGACTGGAGGCAGGCGGCTGGAGGTGAGGCTGGAGCCTGGAGGCAGGATGCTAGATACTTCAGGCAGGAGGCTGGAGACTTGAGGCAGGAGGCTGGAGACTTGAGTCAGGATGCTGGAGGCAGGAGGCTGGAGGCTGGAGGCAGGAGACTTGAGGCGAGGCTGGAGACTGGAGGCAGGAGAGTTGAGGCGAGGCTGGAGACTGGCGGCAGGAGACGAGGCGAGGCTGGAGACTGGAGGCAGGAGACTTGAGGCGAGACTGGAGACTGAATGCAGGAGACTTGAGGCGAGGCTGGAGACTGGAGGCGAGGCTGGAGACTGGAGGTAGGTGACTGGAGGCGAGGCTGGAGGCTGGAGGCAGGAGACTTGAGGCGAGGCTGGAGACTGAAGGCAGGAGACTTGAGGTGAGGCTGGAGAGTGGGGGCAGGAGACGAGGTGAAGCTGGGATTGGAGGCAGGAGACTTGAGGCGAGGCTGGAGACTGGAGGCGAGGCGAGGCGGCTGGCAGGAGACGAGGCGAGGCTAGAGACTGGAGGCAGGCGACTGGAGGCGAGGCTGGAGCCTGGAGGCAGGAGGCTAGAGACTTGAGGCAGGAGGATGGAGACTTGAGGCAGGATGCAGGAGGCAGGAGGCTGGAGGCTGGAGGCAGGTGACTTGAGGCGAGGCTGGAGACTGGAGGCAGGAAACTTGAGGCGAGGCTGGAGACTGGAGGCAGGAGAATTGAGGCGAGGCTGGAGACTGGAGGCAGGAGACGAGGTGAAGCTGGGACTGGTGGCAGGAGACTTGAGGCGAGGCTGGCGACTGGAGGCAGGAGACTTGAGGTGAGGCTGGAGGCAGGAGACTTGAGGCGAGGCTGGAGACTGGAGGCAGGAGACGAGGCGAAGCTGGGACTGGAGGCAGGAGACTTGAGGCGAGGCTGGAGACTGGAGCCGAGGCGAGGAGGCAGGCAGGAGACGAGGCTAGGCTAGAGACTGGAGGCAGGCGACTGGAGGCGAGGCTGGAGCCTGGAGGCAGGATGCAGGAGGCAGGAGGCCTGAGGCTGGAGGATGGAGACTTGAGGCAGGAGGCTGGAGACTTGAGGCAGGATGCAGGAGGCACGAGGCAGGAGGCTGGAGGCTGGAGGCTGGAGGCTGGAGACTTGAGGCGAGGCTAGAGACTGGAGGCAGGCGACTGGAGGCGAGGCTGGAGCCTGGAGGCAGGAGGCTAGAGACTTGAGGCAGGATGCAGGAGGGAGGAGGCTGGAGGCTGGAGGCTGGAGGCAGGAGACTTGAGGCGAGGCTGGAGACTGGTGGCAGGAGACTTGAGGCGAGGCTGGAGACTGGAGGCAGAAGACTTGAGGCGAGGCTGGAGTCTGGAGGCAGGAGACTTGAGGCGAGGCTGGAGACTGGAGGCAGGAGACGAGGTGAAGCTGGGACTGGAGGCAGGAGACTTGAGGCGAGGCTGGAGACTGAAGGCAGGAGACTTGAGGCGAGGCTGGAGACTGGAGGCAGGAGACTTGGGGAGAGACAGGAGACTGGAGGCAGGAGACGAGGTGAAGCTGGAGACTGGAGGGAGGAGACGAGGCGAGGCTGGAGACTGGAGGCAGGCGGCTGGAGGCGAGGCTGGAGCCTGGAGGCAGGAGGCTAGAGACTTGAGGCAGGAGGCTGGAGGCTGGAGGCAGGAGACTTGAGGCGAGGCTGGAGACTGGAGGCACGAGACTTGAAGTGAGGCTGGAGACAGGAGACTTGAGGCGAGGCTGGAAACTGGAGGCAGGAGACGAGGCGAAGCTGGGACTGGAGGCAGGAGACTTGAGGCCAGGCTGGAGACTTGAGGCGAGGCTGGAGACTGGAGGCAGGAGACTTGAGGCGAGACTGGAGACTGAATGCAGGAGACTTGAGGCGAGGATGGAGGCTGGAGGCAGGAGACTTGAGGCAGGAGATGAGGGGAGGCGAGGCGGCAGGCAGGAGATGAGGCGAGGCTAGAGACTGGAGGCAGGCGACTGGAGGAAAGGCTGGAGCCTGGAGGCAGGAGGCTAGAGACTTGAGGCAGGAGGCTGGAGACTTGAGGCAGGATGCAGGAGACAGGAGGCTGGAGGCTGGAGGCAGGAGACTTGAGGCGAGGCTGGAGACTGGAGGCAGGAGACTTGAGGCGAGGCTGGAGACTGGAGGCAGGAGACTTGGGGAGAGACAGGAGACTGGAGGCAGGAGACGAGGCGAGGCTGGAGACTGGAGGGAGGAGACGAGGCGAGGCTGGAGACTGGAGGCAGGCGGCTGGAGGCGAGGCTGGAGCCTGGAGGCAGGAGGATAGAGACTTGAGGCAGGAGGCTGGAGACTTCAGTCAGGATGCAGGAGGCAGGAGGCTGGAGGCTGGAGGCTGGAGGCTGGAGGCAGGAGACTTGAGGCGAGGTTGGAGACTGGAGGCAGGAGACTTGAGGCGAGGCTGCAGACTGGAGGCAGGAGACTTGAGGCTAGGCTGGAGACTGGCGGCAGGAGATGAGGCGAAGCTGGGACTGGAGCTGGAGACTTGAGGCGAGGCTGGTGACTGGAGGCGAGGCTGGAGACTGGAGGTAGGTGACTGGAGGCGAGGCAGGAGACGAGGCAAGGCTGAAGACTGGAGGCAGGAGACTTGAGGCGAGGCTGGTCACTGGAGGCACGAGACTTGAAGTGAGGCTGGAGGCAGGAGACTTCAGGCGAGGCTGGAAACTGGAGGCAGGAGACGAGGCGAAGCTGGGACTGGAGGCAGGAGACTTGAGGCCAGGCTGGAGACTTGAGGCGAGGCTGGAGACTGGAGGCAGGAGACTTGAGGCGAGACTGGAGACTGAATGCAGGAGACTTGAGGCGAGGCTGGAGGCTGGAGGCAGGAGACTTGAGGCAGGAGATGAGGGGAGGCGAGGCGGCAGGCAGGAGATGAGGCGAGGCTAGAGACTGGAGGCAGGCGACTGGAGGCAAGGCTGGAGCCTGGAGGCAGGAGGCTAGAGACGAGGCAGGAGGCTGGAGACTTGAGGCAGGATGCAGGAGACAGGAGGCTGGAGGCTGGAGGCAGGAGACTTGAGGCGAGGCTGGAGACTGGAGGCAGGAGACTTGAGGCGAGGCTGGAGACTGGAGGCGAGGCTGGAAACTGGAGGTAGGTGACTGGAGGCGAGGCTGGAGACTGGAGGAAGTAGACTTGAGGCGAGACTGGAGACTGAATGCAGGAGACTTGAGGCGAGGCTGGAGGCTGGAGGCAGGAGACTTGAGGCAGGAGATGAGGGGATGCGAGGCGGCAGGCAGGAGATGAGGCGAGGCTAGAGACTGGAGGCAGGCGACTGGAGGCAAGGCTGGAGCCTGGAGGCAGGAGGCTAGAGACTTGAGGCAGGAGGCTGGAGACTTGAGGCAGGATGCAGGAGACAGGAGGCTGGAGGCTGGAGGCAGGAGACTTGAGGCGAGACTTGAGACTGGAGGCAGGAGACTTGAGGCGAGGCTGGAGACTGGAGGCAGGAAACGTGAGGCGAGGCTGGAGACTGGAGGCAGGAGAATTGAGGCGAGGCTGGAGACTGGAGGCAGGAGACGAGGTGAAGCTGGGACTGGAGGCAGGAGACTTGAGGCGAGGCTGGCGACTGGAGGCAGGAGACTTGAGGTGAGGCTGGAGGCAGGAGACTTGAGGCAAGGCTGGAGACTGGAGGCAGGAGACGAGGCGAAGCTGGGACTGGAGGCAGGAGACTTGAGGCGAGGCTGGAGACTGGAGCCGAGGCGAGGAGGCAGGCAGGAGACTGGAGGCAGGCGACTGGAGGCGAGGCTGGAGCCTGGAGGCAGGATGCAGGAGGCAGGAGGCTGGAGGCTGGAGGATGGAGACTTGAGGCAGGAGGCTGGAGACTTGAGGCAGGATGCAGGAGGCAGGAGGCTGGAGGCTGGAGGATGGAGACTTGAGGCGAGGCTGGAGACTGGTGGCAGGAGACTTGAGGCGAGGCTGGAGACTGGAGGCAGGAGACTTGAGGCGAGGCTGGAGACTGGAGGCAGGAGACTTGAGGCGAGGCTGGAGACTGAAGGCAGGAGTCTTGAGGCGAGGCTGGAGACTGAAGGCAGGAGTCTTGAGGCGAGGCTGGAGACTGGAAGCAGGAGACGAGGCGAGACAGGAGACTGGAGGCAGGAGACGAGGCGAGGCTGGAGACAGGGAGGAGATGAGGCGAGGCTAGAGACTGGAGGCAGGCAGCTGGAGGTGAGGCTGGAGCCTGGAGGCAGGATGCTAGATACTTCAGGCAGGAGGCTGGAGACTTGAGGCAGGAGGCTGGAGACTTGAGTCAGGATGCAGGAGGCAGGAGGCTGGAGGCTGGAGGCAGGAGACTTGAGGCGAGGCTGGAGACTGGAGGCAGGAGAGTTGAGGCGAGGCTGGAGACTGGCGGCAGGAGACGAGGCGAGGCTGGAGACTGGAGGCAGGAGACTTGAGGCGAGACTGGAGACTGAATGCAGGAGACTTGATGCGAGGCTGGAGACTGGAGGCGAGGCTGGAGACTGGAGGTAGGTGACTGGAGGCGAGGCTGGAGGCTGGAGGCAGGAGACTTGAGGCGAGGCTGGAGACTGAAGGCAGGAGACTTGAGGTGAGGCTGGAGAGTGGGGGCAGGAGACGAGGTGAAGCTGGGATTGGAGGCAGGAGACTTGAGGCGAGGCTGGAGACTGGAGGCGAGGCGAGGCGGCTGGCAGGAGACGAGGCGAGGCTAGAGACTGGAGGCAGGCGACTGGAGGCGAGGCTGGAGCCTGGAGGCAGGAGGCTAGAGACTTGAGGCAGGAGGATGGAGACTTGAGGCAGGATGCAGGAGGCAGGAGGCTGGAGGCTGGAGGCAGGTGACTTGAGGCGAGGCTGGAGACTGGAGGCAGGAAACTTGAGGCGAGGCTGGAGACTGGAGGCAGGAGAATTGAGGCGAGGCTGGAGACTGGAGGCAGGAGACGAGGTGAAGCTGGGACAGGTGGCAGGAGACTTGAGGCGAGGCTGGAGACTGGAGGCAGGAGACTTGAGGTGAGGCTGGAGGCAGGAGACTTGAGGCGAGGCTGGAGACTGGAGGCAGGAGACGAGGCGAAGCTGGGATTGGAGGCAGGAGACTTGAGGCGAGGCTGGAGACTGGAGCCGAGGCGAGGAGGCAGGCAGGAGACGAGGCTAGGCTAGAGACTGGAGGCAGGCGACTGGAGGCGAGGCTGGAGCCTGGAGGGAGGGTGCAGGAGGCAGGAGGCTGGAGGCTGGAGGATGGAGACTTGAGGCAGGAGGCTGGAGACTTGAGGCAGGATGCAGGAGGCACGAGGCAGGAGGCTGGAGGCTGGAGGCTGGAGGCAGGAGACTTGAGGCGAGGCTAGAGACTGGAGGCAGGCGACTGGAGGCGAGGCTGGAGCCTGGAGGCAGGAGGCTAGAGACTTGAGGCAGGATGCAGGAGGCAGGAGGCTGGAGGCTGGAGGCTGGAGGCAGGAGACTTGAGGCGAGGCTGGAGACTGGTGGCAGGAGACTTGAGGCGAGGCTGGAGACTGGAGGCAGAAGACTTGAGGCGAGGCTGGAGTCTGGAGGCAGGAGACTTGAGGCGAGGCTGGAGACTGGAGGCAGGAGACGAGGTGAAGCTGGGACTGGAGGCAGGAGACTTGAGGCGAGGCTGGAGACTGAAGGCAGGAGACTTGAGGCGAGGCTGGAGACTGGAGGCAGGAGACTTGGGGAGAGACAGGAGACTGGAGGCAGGAGACGAGGTGAAGCTGGAGACTGGAGGGAGGAGACGAGGCGAGGCTGGAGACTGGAGGCAGGCGGCTGGAGGCGAGGCTGGAGCCTGGAGGCAGGAGGCTAGAGACTTGAGGCAGGAGGCTGGAGGCTGGAGGCAGGAGACTTGAGGCGAGGCTGGAGACTGGGGGCAGGAGACTTGAGGCAAGGCTGGAGACTGGCGGCAGGAGATGAGGCGAAGCTGGGACTGGTGGCTGGAGACTTGAGGCGAGGCTGGTGACTGGAGGCGAGGCTGGAGACTGGAGGTAGGTGACTGGAGGCGAGGCTGGAGACTGGAGGCAGGAGACGAGGCTAGGCTGAAGACTGGAGGCAGGAGACTTGAGGCGAGGCTGGAGACTGGAGGCACGATACTTGAAGTGAGGCTGCAGGCAGGAGACTTGAGGCAAGGCTGGAAACTGGAGGCAGGAGACTTGAGGCGAGACTGGAGACTGAATGCAGGAGACTTGAGGCGAGGCTGGAGGCTGGAGGCAGGAGACTTGAGGCAGGAGATGAGGGGATGCGAGGCGGCAGGCAGGAGATGAGGTGAGGCTAGAGACTGGAGGCAGGCGACTGGAGGCGAGGCTGCAGCCTGGAGGCAGGAGGCTAGAGACTTGAGGCAGGAGGCTGGAGACTTGAGGCAGGATGCAGGAGGCAGGAGGGTGGAGGCTGGAGGCTGGAGGCAGGAGACTTGAGGCGAGGCTGGAGACTGGAGGCAGGAGACTTGAGGCGAGGCTGGAGATTGGAGGTAGGTGACTGGAGGCGAGGCTGGAGACTGGAGGTGAGGCGATGTGGCAGGCAGGAGACAAGGCGAGGCTAGAGACTGGAGGCAGGCGACTGGAGGCGAGGCTGGAGCCTGGAGGCAGGAGGCTAGAGACTTGAGGCAGGAGGCTGGAGACTTGAGGCAGGATGCAGGAGGCAGGAGGCTGGAGGCTGGAGGCTGGAGGCAGGAGACTTGAGGCGAGGCTGGAGACTGGAGGCAGGAGACTTGTGGCGAGACAGGAGACTGGAGGCAGGAGACTTGAGGCGAGGCTGGAGACTGGAGGCAGGAGACTTGAGGCGAGGCTGGAGACTGGAGGTGAGGCGAGGCGGCAGGCAGGAGATGAGGCGAGGCTGGAGACTGGAGGCAGGCGACTGGAGGCGAGGCTGGAGCCTGGAGGCAGGAAGCTAGAGACTTGAGGCAGGAGGCTGGAGACTTGAGGCAGGATGCAGGAGGCACGAGGCAGGAGGCTGGAGGCTGGAGGCAGGAGACTTGAGGCGAGGCTAGAGACTGGAGGCAGGCGACTGGAGGCGAGGCTGGAGCCTGGAGGCAGGAAGCTAGAGACTTGAAGCAGGATGCAGGAGGCAGGAGGCTGGAGGCTGGAGGCTGGAGGCAGGAGACTTGAGGCGAGGCTGGAGACTGGTGGCAGGAGACTTGAGGCAGAAGACTTGAGGCGAGGCTGGAGACTGGAGGCAGGAGACTTGAGGCGAGGCTGGAGACTGGAGGCAGGAGACGAGGTGAAGCTGGGACTGGAGGCAGGAGACTTGAGGCGAGGCTGGAGACTGGAGGCAGGAGGCTAGAGACTTGAGGCAGGAGGCTGGAGACTTGAGGCAGGATGCAGGAGGCAGGAGGCTGGAGGCTGGAGGATGGAGACTTGAGGCGAGGCTGGAGACTGGTGGCAGGAGACTTGAGGCGAGGCTGGAGACTGGAGGCAGGAGACTTGAGGCGAGGCTGGAGACTGGATGCAGGAGACTTGAGGCGAGGCTGGAGACTGAAGCCAGGAGTCTTGAGGCGAGGCTGGAGACTGGAGGCAGGAGACGAGGCGAGGCAGGAGACTGGAGGCAGGAGACTAGGCGAGGCTGGAGACAGGGAGGAGACGAGGCGAGGCTAGAGACTGGAGGCAGGAGGCTAGAGACTTGAGGCAGGAGGATGGAGACTTGATGCAGGAGGCTGGAGAGTTGAGTCAGGATGCAGGAGGCAGGAGGCTGGAGGCTGGAGGCAGGAGACTTGAGGCGAGGCTGGAGACTGGAGGCAGGAGACTTGAGGCGAGTCTGGAGATTGGAGGCAGGAGACGAGACGAAGCTGGGACTGGAGGCAGGAGACTTGAGGCGAGGCTGGAGACTGGAGGTAGGTGACTGGAGGTGAGGCTGGAGACTGGAGGCAGGTGACTTGAGGCGAGGCTGGAGACTGAAGGCAGGAGACTTGAGGCGAGGCTGGAGACTGGAGGCAGGAGACTTGAGGCGAGGCTGGAGACTGGAGGCGAGGCGAGGCGGCAGGCAGGAGATGAGGCGAGGCTAGATACTGGAGGCAGGCGACTGGAGGCGAGGCTGGAGCCTGGAGGCAGGAGGCTAGAGACTGGAGGCAGGAGGCTGGAGACTTGAGGCAGGATGCAGGAGGCAGGAGACTTGAGGCGAGGGTGGAGACTGGAGGCAGGAGACTTGAGGCGAGGCTGGAGTCTGGAGGCAGGAGACTTGAGGCGAGGCTGGAGACTGGAGGCGAGGCAGGAGACTATAGGCGAGGCAGGAGACTATAGGCGAGGCAGGAGACTGGAGGTAGGTGACTGGAGGCGAGGCTGGAGACTGGAGGCGAGGCGAGGCGGCAGGCAGGAGACAAGGCGAGGCTAGAGACTGGAGGCAGGCGACTGGAGGCGAGGCTGCAGCCTGGAGGCAGGAGGCTAGAGACTTGAGGCTAGATGCAGGAGGCAGGAGGCTGGAGGCTGGAGGCTGGAGGCAGGAGACTTGATGGGAGGCTGGAGACTGGAGGCAGGAGACTTGAGGCGAGGCTGGGGACTGGAGGTAGGTGACTGGAGGCGAGGCGATGTGGCAGGCAGGAGACAAGGCGAGGCTAGAGACTGGAGGCAGGCGACTGGAGGCGAGGCTGGAGCCTGGAGGCAGGAGGCTAGAGACTTGAGGCAGGAGGCTGGAGACTTGAGGCAGGATGCAGGAGGCAGGAGGCTGGAGGCTGGAGGCTGGAGGCAGGAGACTTGAGGCGAGGCTGGAGACTGGAGGCAGGAAACTTGTGGCGAGACAGGAGACTGGAGGCAGGAGACTTGAGGCGAGGCTGGAGACTGGAGGCAGGAGACTTGAGGCGAGGCTGGAGACTGGAGGCGAGGCGAGGCGGCAGGCAGGAGATGAGGCGAGGCTAGAGACTGGAGGCAGGCGACTGGAGGCGAGACTGGAGCCTGGAGGCAGGAAGCTAGAGACTTGAGGCAGGAGGCTGGAGACTTGAGGCAGGATGCAGGAGGCAGGAGGCTGGAGGCTGGAGGCAGGAGACTTGAGGCGAGGCTGGAGACTTGAGGCGAGGCTGGAGACTGGAGGCAGGAGACTTGAGGCGAGGTTGGAGACTTGAGGCGAGGCTGGAGACTGGAGGCGAGGCTGGAGACTGGAGGTAGGTGACTGGAGGCGAGGCTGGAGACTGGAGGCGAGGCGAGGCGGCAGGCAGGAGACGAGGCGAGGCTAGAGACTGGAGGCGAGGCTGGAGCCTGGAGGCAGGAGGCTAGAGACGAGGCAGGAGGCTGGAGACTTGAGGCAGGATGCAGGAGACAGGAGGCTGGAGGCTGGAGGCAGGAGACTTGAGGCGAGGCTGGAGACTGGAGGCAGGAGACTTGAGGCGAGGCTGGAGATTGGAGGCAGGAGACGAGACGAAGCTGGGACTGGAGGCAGGAGACTTGAGGCGAGGCTGGAGACTGGAGGCGAGGCTGGAGACTGGAGGTAGGTGACTGGATGTGAGGCTGGAGACTGGAGGCAGGAGTCTTGAGGCGAGGCTGGAGACTGAAGGCAGGAGACTTGAGGCGAGGCTGGAGACTGGAGGCAGGAGACTTGAGGCGAGGCGGCAGGCAGGAGATGAGGCGAGGCTAGAGACTGGAGGCAGGCGACTGGAGGCGAGGCTGGAGCCTGGAGGCAGGAGGCTAGAGACTTGAGGCAGGAGGCTGGAGACTTGAGGCAGGATGCAGGAGGCAAGAGGCTGGAGGCTGGAGGCTGGAGGCAGGAGACTTGAGGCGAGGCTGGAGACTGGAGGCAGGAGACTTGAGGCGAGGCTGGAGACTGGAGGCAGGCGACTGGAGGCGAGGCTGGAGCCTGGAGGCAGAAGGCTAGAGACTTGAGGCAGGAGGCTGGAGACTGGAGGCAGGAGACGAGGCAAAGCTGGGACTGGAGGCTGGAGACTTGAGGCAAGGCTGGTGACTGGAGGCGAGGCTGGAGACTGGAGGTAGGTGACTGGAGGCGAGTCTGGAGACTGGAGGCAGGAGACTTGAGGCTGGAGACTGGAGGCAGGAGACTTGAGGCGAGGCTGGAGACTGGATGCAGGAGACTTGAGGCAAGGCTGGGACTGGAGGCAGGAGACGAGGCAAGGCTGGAGACTGGAGGCAGGAGACTTGAGGCGAGGCTGGAGGCAGGAGACTTGAGGTGAGGCTGGAGACTGGAGGCTTGAGGCAAGGCGAGGCTTGGCAGGCTCCTCCTGGGCAGGGCGCGGATCACCTGGGGAGGGCGCGGATCACCACCTGACAGAGGCAAGGGACTGGAAGGGACAGAACCAACCACAGGTAAAGGCAAGACGGCCTGTCTTACCTGGGCAGAGGCAAGGGATAAGAAAGGAGCTCGGAACAGGGTGGCTCCAGAACAAGACTGCAGGCAAGACGAGGCAAAGGTTTGCAGCAAGACAAGGCGAGGGTTTCAGGTGAGGAAACAGAAGGCCGAGCAAGGGATCCAAGGAGTAGGGACAAGAGCAATCCCGCAACTACGCCCTGGTCTCTGAAGGTATTCATGCAGCCAGCCCCAGTTAGCATCAGCTGCCTCAATTAGCTCAACAAGGACAGAAACAGGGTAGAAAGGAAAACCTGGAGCAAGGGTCAATGGACCGGACCGTGAACCGGAATATGGACTTCATGGACCGGACTATGACAATGTCATGATGTCCTTGGTGGATTTGACTGATGATTTTGGCATGCATAAAGCAAGAATGACAAGTTTGAAGCCCTTTCGAAGCAAAACATCAGGAATGGTGAGTGTGTCTCTTTTGAGTCAGTAAGGTCTGAGCTCGTGAACTCCTTTTGGAACAGATGACCATCCACACTCACAGTATTGCATGACCTTGCTGTAGATTTGGTCCTTTATTAGCTCTCTGTGAATTTCATCCAGTTTACTCTGTGATGCAGGAAAGCTTTCATATTCCTGAGGTAAGTAGATGTTGGTATCCTCCATGAAGATGGAGTCAGCTTCCGTCCACTCACTTTTGCATGATATCCTTGACAGAGTGTCTGGTACTGTGAAAGATTTGCTGAGGGCATGTTCAATATTATAACAGTATCTCATAAGCCTCATTCTATATCTTTGCAGATGTGGAAGTAAGTCATCCTAGTGTTTCGAGCTGAGGAGGCTGACAAGTGGGCTTGTGGTCTGTTTCAAGTAGGAATTTAATGCCTACCAAGTAACAAGCCTACATGAGAGCCAATGTCTCATTTTTGATTTAGGCATAAAGCTATTCAGTAGTAGTCAGTGCTCTTGATGCACATGCCACTGGTTTCCATACGCCACTGCAGTTTTACATCAGTATGTCCCCTGGACCAAAGGAAGAGCCTTCTGCTGAGACCTTGTTTGTTTTGTTCACATCGAAGAACACCAATGTTGGTGGAGAGATAAACTCCGTTTTAAGTGCTGAGAATGACTTCTCCTGTAGGGTGTCCCAGGTCCAAATGCTTCATCAAGAGAGGAGGTCATGTTGTGTCTTTGTTTTCACTGCCAGATCTGGAATTAACTTTCCCAGTTGGTTTATCATGCCAAGGAAACTGCGGATCTCAGATACATTTGTAGGTTGCTTTTATTCTGAACTCCTGCCAGTTTGCCTGAATCTGATTGCACTCCCACTGAGGACAGTTGGTGGCCAAAGAACTTCACCTCCAATTTTACAAATTCACATTTCTTTTTGATCTGGGTTATTCCAGCCTGTTTCAGTTTCTATAAGGCAAATTCCACTCTTTGTGTCATGTTCCTCACTTGAGCCTTCGAAGATATGTAATTCATCCATGTGGCAGACTGCTCTTTCCAGTCCCTTCAACATTTGGTTCATCCTCATCTGAAAGAGTTCAGGGGCTAATGAGATGTCTAAAGGGAGTCCCTTGAAGGCATAGCGTCCATATGGTGTGATAAATGTTGTGAGTTTCTGTGATTCAGGAGCTAAATGGATCTTCTGGAAGCCTGAGATTACATTTACTTTGGAGAAGAACTTTGCACCACCCAGTGTCCTAATGTGTGCTCAACAGAGGGCAGAACAAATACTGCATTATTCAATTTTGTTAGAACAATAGATCCTCACTGTGCTATCTGGCTTGGGACAGGAATAATGCTTGCACACCTGTCACTAGGTTCATTCATTCTAGTTAATGTGTCAAGTGCCTCTACTATTTCAAGTTCAGCTTTAGCTTTGTTCATCAAGGTATACACTTCGCTGTGGTCAGAAAGTAGGGTAATACTTTTGGCTTCAGTTGAAAAAGGTACTCTTCTCTCAGTACCCCCAGGCCTGCGAATGAGATTGAGAAATTCTTCAGCCACTGAACATTGTTTAGCAAATCCAACCTTGCAATGAGGTTCAGCTTCTTGATGACATGTCATCCCACTAGTGGTGAGAAGAGATTCTGAACAACATAGACATCCTCTTTTAACTGTTTCTCACTTTTATGGATGGAAGTAGTAAACATTCCTTTCACCCTGAGCTTAAAGTTTCTCTGACCATATGAGAATTTTCTTGGGTATAGCATAATGCCTGGTTTCTTCACCAGTTTTGTGAACAGCCATTCTGGGATGGCTGTGACATTTGCCCCGGTGTCCATTTACAGCATTACTATCTCACTTTGCAACTGGAAAGTAGTACACCAACCTTGTCTATTTGAATCTAGAGCCCTGAGGAAAGCTTTCTCTTCATCTGAATCATGGTCTTCTTTGACTTTCTGAAGAACTGTGTTTACTTGACAATGGCTTTGATAATGGCTAATTCTATTGCATTGGTGACATTCCACTTCTTTTTGACATGGAATGGAGACTTGCTGCATCTCCTGCACTTAGACATTTTACCTGCTCTTTGTTTCGCTTGTATGTTTTATTTGAGCTGAGCTCTACTGTCACCTCTTTCTGTACTCTTTCTGACTGCACCTTGTTTGTCCCCTTCTTTTTGTACAGCTTCTGACTTTATCTCACATCATTCTGTGCCTGAGTTCTGTCTGTTGCTGATGAACATTCTTACTCTGCCTGACCATAGTCATAGCTTTCTCTAGTGTGAGATTTGCCTGCAATTGAAATCTCACTGATAATTTGGTGTCATGTAGCCAGACAATGATTCTGGCTCTAATGAGCTCATCTCTCTGATTTCCATATGCACAGTTGACTGACTGGACATACAATGCTGTGATGAAGTCATTTACACTTTCATCGGGCTCCTGTTTTCTGGAGCTCAACTTTGCCTCCCCCCCCATATATCACATTTCACATTCCTGTTAGATATTCTTTGAATTTATTAAGTACCACTACTTCTACAAATTCCAATCCTATGTCACCTCCGTCTAGGGATTTGATTTCATTTTATACCAACAGAGCCAACCCACTTCTTTGCCTGCCTGCTGTCCTTTAGATACAATGTGTATCCTTAGATGTTAATCTCCCAACTATGTTCTTCTATCAGCCACAGCTAAGTGATGCCCACAATATCACACCTGCCAATCTCTAACTATGCTACGAGGTCACCTAACTTACTCTGTGTACTGCACGCATTCAAATATAACATCTACAGTCCTGTATTTAATCGCCCTTTTCAATTCTGCTCCCATGTTACGCCTCAGCTTATCCCACTGACTGCAACTTTGCCACATCATCTGCCTGTCCGTCCTCACAGTCTCATTACACACTGCATCTACTTGCATAACAACTGCTCCCTCCTGACCATGAACACTCCGGTTCCCATCCCCCTGCCAAATCACTTTAATCCCTCCTCAACAGCTCTAGCAAACTTGCCCACAAGAATATTAGTATCCCTCGGGTCAGGTCCAACCCTTCCATTTTTTACAGGTAATACCATTCCCAGAAGAGATCCCAGTGATACAGAAATCTGAAACCCTGCCCACCCCCTCACCACTCCCTCAACCACATCTTTGTCTGTACTCTTATCCCCTTCTGCCCTGACTGGCACATAGTACTGGGGTATCCAGCTGTGACATCACAAGTGCTGTTACACTTGAATTGCTTATTTCAAGTGAAAATCAGAAGGAGTTGTTTTCCATATGAAACTGAAATATATTTACTTCTGAACAATGCCATGAGTACCCTTTCTAGAACTTGAAGTTTTCATTTGCTTAATTTCACTTAAAATTATTCTTCCTCTAAAGGCAGGGAATATTTTTCCTACCCAATTACCTTTTAAGCCCTGAAGATCTATTTAGGGGTGCTCGATCAAAATAGTTGACCGAAATCAGCATCAGCTGCCACATATGACATGTTTGATCTAATAAGACTGGCCGATATCCTATGTACAACTGCTGCAGCCCAGCCACATGAATATATCTGAGAAAGCTATTTTAGAACTATATTATTTCTCCTTTTTGAACATGTTTGATTTTGAATAGACTTTGCTCTGCAGGCCAAAATTCTATCCTGTGGCTTACTGAGTCATTCAGATAATGGTGGATCATTTTAAACCAATAAGTAAGACCTGCTAACAGTCAGATTTCAAATTTGCTGATAATCTGTGCGCAAACATGATAAACCTAATTGTAGTAAAAGATCATTCTGAAATAAACTATTGTAATTAGCATGGGTACCATATGTTGAGTTAACAATTAAGCTACTCCTCATCTCTCTCTCACTCTGACCCATGGAGCTATGTGGCTATCATAACATAGTTAGCTGGCTTGCCTCATCCTGGGTGACAGGCTGAATTTTCTATGTATTGCATTTGAACAATAGGACTTAAACTGTGACTCAAAAATTTGTCAACTGATTTGTCGACCAATACTTTTAGGGATATCAAATTATTTCATCTCTGTATCGCTACAGAACAAGTATTTCTACTGAAGTAGGGTAGAAGTTATGGTAATTTTCACACTGATTATGATTTTCTTTAGTTGTTTTTGGAACTGTTAATTCTTTTATCTTGCAAACAAAATGTGTAGAGTTTATGTCTTACACAAAAGTTGCCTGGTATTCTGATGACTCATGTAAAAATGCAATATGTTCACTAAATGTTATTGTGTGGTTACATCAGATTAGTTTGCATTGCATTTTGTCTATTAATATAGGGCATCTATATCATCTTCAAAGTAATGTTCAGTATCAGGATAAAACTAAGTCACACACCAGCCTGACCTAATCATATAATCACCATTGCTCTGTTCACACTCTATAATTCACTGCTAATGCCATCATGAGAAATTGATACGAAGCCATCAAAGGTGAGGATTGTTCATTCTACTCTTACCTACTGATTTGCTATTATGTTTTGTGCTGCCCTGAAGACTAAATTCACCAACTCAATTGTTCCTTGTGACAATTATCTTCCACATCTGCTGGATTTGGGACTGATTTCTTTAAAATTTGGTCTTTCTACACCTTGCTCTCATTATTACACTTCAATTTGATTCAGTCGGCAGCTGTGTTCACTTATAGTGTACTATTTTTAACACTCACATATCAGTTAAAGAGTGATCCAATATATTTCCAGCAAGTGAAAATACTTTAATATAGTTCATAAAGAAAATGCCCATGGATACATTTTCCTCTCCTGAGAATTTATCATGTCAAACTTATGTTTAATTTTCTACACAGATGTTGCTTGAGCAATTGACTATTTCCACCATTTCCCGTTTTTACTTTAGATTTCTAGCAACTGCATTTTTCTTTGCTTTTTGATGCTCTGTTATCTATTCTTAGTAATGTTGTGTGGAACTGACTGAACTAAAAATAATGGAAGTTATAATTAAATCTCATTTATCTGATTCTGTCTCCATAAAGGGTAAATTAAACTCCATTACACTAGGTTCTGAAAATATTGCTATGTGACCTACATTCAGAGAATCATCTGAAGGTTCTACTCTAATGAAGATAACGTCTGCAGTTGTCTTTTTATTGTGCAATGCAGTGGATGCAGTAAGCAAATTCAGGGCTTCATATACAGAACTAGAAATATGCCCAGTGATTTTAGAAATGATTAGCTGGTGTATTACTGAATCATTATCCAATGATTAAGTCACTGATCAGAAAGATTCCAATCTAATTATAGATTTGTGCAAAGCTATCTTATCCTTATTAGGTCTCTTATGTCTCAAGATACTCAGATTTTTTTTTGATGTTCAGTAGTGGACATGCAGAAATTCCCTCCACCTAAATATCAGGGAGTTCACAATTATTTTCTTTGGCCTCCACCACTAACGTTGTTCCCTTGCAACCAGCTCCACTCAGCTTTCTGTCAACTGGCATTAACTGTACTAGACTGTCCATAATCTTTATATAATTATTTGGCCATGTGATGAGTTTCTAATCACATATACATTCAATTTCCAAAAGGCTACCCACTTCTGGCTGAATGACATTTCCCGTATCAGCTTCTTCCTGATCTTATCTGTTGCTGAAAACCTCATCAATGCCTTTCTCACCTCTTGACATATCTATTTCTTTGTACTCTCAGCTGGGCTTCCAGATTCTACCCTGCATAAATTCAACTCATTGAAAACTCTGCTGCCAGTGCACAGTAAGTAATACAAGGAAACCTCCATTACCTTATAGAATTACTTTTCCTTCCCAGAATTATAGACAATAAATGTCACAAGTGTCAGTCAGTGGAAGCATGGACTGAACTTTACTCACTCAATTTGTGATGTCCCATAAAACTGGGTGCACAGAGCTCTAACTTATTCTGTAAGTGTTGATATCAGTGTTGACATCACAACAGAACATAGTAAAGCTTAATTTTGTATTTTATCATGTTTTATTAAACTTCAGTTATGTTTTAAAGAACAGATCCTGTATGCACATTATCCTAAATAGTTCCAAACTTTTACTTTTGCATTAAAAACATCCTACATGCCAATGCAGTCAGCACTTCTTATTCTATGGATTTCAGGCAAAAATGATTAATCATTTCACCATCTTCACCACTTACACACTGCAGTAATTAATAATCAATTAAATATAACATTTATTATTTCATTTTTTTCTGCCAATATCAATGAGATTTTATTGCAAAGCATATTCTACTGGGGAAGATAGGTATTTTATTATTTATTTTTAATATTGCAGTGATTTTTAAATATTCTGTCCAATGTTAATACAGCCAGTGTTTCTCATAGTTATAACATTTCAATTCTCACTTGTTACACCTTTAAGAGGTCTCTATAAGTAATATTTTGGAAAGCTAATCCCTGCAAATACATTTTATCATTGTATTGAGGCTCCATGCAGTGGTGTACACACTGATTACTACCTTATAATGTCCTTGCTTCCATTTTAACTAATTTTCCTTTGGCAATAATTTACAGGGAGAGAAAAATGTATTCTTTGGTTACCTAATTGTTCTTTGTAATATCTTGTCCATACTCACTTACGAATTTTTGGCTGCTCCAAAAAGATAGCAGCAGAGCTCATTGGTGACCAGTGGGAATCTAGCAATGGGAGCCAATACCCAACATTTGGAATTAAGCTTGCTTCAAAGGCTTGACAATTTACAGTGAAGTAATGGTCAGAGCAGGAAGTACCTTGGCAAACTGTATAAGATGTGGAATTGAACCAAAGCTCTATGTTTCTATCTAAATTTTGTATCATTCGCAAACTTCTGTTCATATTGCAGATTATGGTTGGGACAGCAAACTTATGATACAAAGTAAAATAATTTACAAGAAGACACTAAAAATACATTGGCCATGAGTTTCAATATTTGCACTACACTTCAAAAAATCAACAAAATTTACATTTTAATGCATCTGGACATGTTTACACATGAACAAAAGAATGTAATGATGGTTTACTTTGAATAATTTGTAGTAACTCTTAACAAATTGACAATTCTTTCAACTATAGCATTGCAGAATAAATGTTATATTACAATAAATATTTATGCCATTTGTTTGAAGTTCTAGAAATAAATTTGTTCCATTTGGCATTGGAATAATGGAAGGCCATCTGGTGCTAATGTCCTGGATTTAATAATCTGGTGCTGCTATGGAATTGTACTTTTTAGTATATTAAAAAATCCACTGTTTACTTGTAACACTTTATCAGTTTGTTACTGTTTGAGTAGCAGAGAATGCAAAATGAACACTGTTACAATTATACAGGGAATCAGTGAAATCACAGTTGAAGTATGATGCACTTATTCAGTGTTCTCACCCATAAATAAAGTAGCATTGGAAGCAGTCCAAAATTTATTCACTAGGCTAATTTCTGGGATGAGAGGACTATCTTAACATGAAAGCTAAACAGGCTGGGTCAGTATTCCACAGGGTTTAGATGAATAAAGGAGAAGGAGAAGATGGCAACGCGACGCAGCTCGCAGCAGCCACTCCGGTGAATGATATCTGTTATTTGTCAAGAAGGGTGCTGTGCACAATCCTGATTTGATGGAGACAGACGTGAGAGCACGGAGGAACATCTGGTAAAACTTCTGAAATGCTTGTTTCGCTGCCACTGCTACTGTGTGATCCAGAATCTCCAGAGGGGAAGGCCCCAAGTCCTCAGCTTTGCTTGTTGCTCGGCGGCCAGGGTGGGGTTGAAGCGCGCAGCAGAGATGGTGCTCAGTGCTCGGTGTCGGAGGGCTGGTTGGAGGCTCGAAGTTTTCAGACGGACTCAGAGTCAGGTGCTTCCAATGCATTGGCAAGTTTGCGGCGCTTGGAGGTTCATGGCAAGGAGAGTTTCTCCCTTCTACCATCTGCGTGGGATGATGGGGCTATCGGGACTTGAAACTTTTTTTACCGTGCCCATGGTCTGCTCTTTATCAAATTACGATATTGCTTTGCACTGTTGTAACTATATGTTATAATTATGTGGTTTTGTCAGTTTTAGTCTTGGTTTGTCCTGTGTTTCTGTGATATCTTTCTGGAGGAACATTGTATCATTTTTTAATGCATGCATTTCTAAATGACAATAAATGAGGACCAAGTGTCCTCATAATCTAATCTAATCTAATCTAATAACGGTATTTTATTGAAACATGCAAGAGCTTAGCAAAGTAAGATAGGGTAGGTGTTGAGATTTTTTTCATGGGTAGGACCTTCTCAAACAACAGGACATCATTTCTATGTAAGGGGCCAGTCACTTAAAATCAGAGTATGTAAAGATTTCCTCCCACAGAAGGTAGCAAAACTCTGGAATTCTGTACCATAGAGAATTGCAGAGTCTGAAACTACAAGTATTTAAAGTGGGCACAGGTACATTTTTGTAAGATCAGGGATGTGAGAACTATGGGTGTCTGGCAAGGAAGAGTATTTGAAATTTGGGGTAGATGAGCTGTTATCATATTTGATAATGGGAAAGACTTATGGGGCCAGATGGCCAACTGCTGCTTCTATTTTTTCATATGTTTAGCACATTGTCAATGTATGATGTACAGAGTTTATTTATAAAGAGATACAGCATTGGTAACAGGCCCTTCTGACCCAACGATCCTGCATTGCCCAATTATGCCTATGCAACCAAGTTACCTACTAATACATACATCTTCGGAATATGGGAGGAAAACAGAGCACCTGCAGGAAGCACACATGGTCACAGGGAGAACCTACAAGCTCCTTACAGAGAGCAGAGATATTGAACCCGGGACGCTGGCGGAGTAATAGTATTACACTAACTGCTATGCTCCCATGCCACCTCAAATATGGCAAGGGTACAGTATATTCTAGATATTTGAGGGTTGAAGTCAAATTAGATGCCTTGAACGCAATACAGTGAACAGTAGGAATTTTACTTTTGACACCTGCATATAAATTTCCTTCACTCCCTTCTGTCCTTTATTTTCTTTTATCCCACTGTCCTGATGAAGGGTCTTGGCTTGAAGCATTGACTGTTTACTCTTTTCCATAGATGCTGTCTGGTCTGCTGAGTTCCTCCAGAATTTTGTGTGTGTTGCTTGGATTTCCAGCTATTAGCAGATCTTCTCTTGTTAATGAGGCAGTATTCAGGGTTTGTTCAGAAATCTGGTGGCAGAGGGAAAAAAAACAGTGAGCATGGTTCTTCAGGCTCCAGTACCTCCTCTCTGGTGGGAGTAGTGAGGAGATAGCATGCCCCAGATGGAGAGGATCTTTAATGTTGGATGACACCCTCTTGAGGCACTGCCTCTTGAGAAAGGTGTCAGTGGTGTAGAAGGTTGTGCTCATGATGGAACTGGCTGAGTCTGAACTGAGTCTCTTGTGATCCTATGTATAGAAGCTTCTATACAAGACAGTGATGCAAGCAGTCAGACAGCTGCTCACTGTATATCTATAGAAATTTGTAAAAACCTTTGATAACATATCTACTCTTCACAAAGTCCTAATGAAGTAGAGCCACTGACTTGCCTTCTTTGTGACTGACCCAGGAAAAATGCTACGAGATTTAAGCTGCTCACTGTTTCCACCGCTGATCCTCAAGGGTGTGTGTTCTCCTCTTCCTGAAGTCCACAATCAATTCCTTGGTCTTGCTGAATTAAGTGCATAGTTGTCATTATGACAAGCCAATTTGTGTCACCCCTGTATGCCTCCTGATCACTGCTGAGATTGTACCAATGACCCCTAGATTTGAAGCTTGGTGGTTAATACTGAGGGGATGATGATGTTGAATTGAGCTGTAATTGATAAACAGCAACTTGACTTATGTTTTTACTTTTGACTAGTGCAGTGGTGTGCTGTAGACCTGTTGAGACAGAAGGCGAATCACCCCTTTCTTTCCTTTCCTCTGCTCTCTCGATCTGCTCATTTTCCACACATTCCTCCCACTGGTTCCCCTCCTCACCTCCTTCCCTTTATTCTATCATCCACTGACCTCTCCTATCGGATTTAATCTTCTTCAGCCCTTTGTTACTTCCATCCGGCACCTGCTATCTTCTTACATCATTCCCACTTTCACTCCTTTTCAGACGTTTATCACTCCTGCCAGCTCTTGTTCACCTTTTAAGAACATAGAACAGTACAGCACAGAAAAAGGGCATTCAGCCTAAAATGTTGTGCCAAATAAGACAGAAAGCAAATCAAAAATACCCAAACACTAATCCCTCCTACCTAGACTATGCCCATATCCCTTCATCCATGCGTCTATGAAAATGTCTCTTAAAAGCCTCTAATGTATTTGCCTCTACCGCCATACCAGGCAGCACATTATACATCCACTCACCTTCAGGGGTAGTGGAAGTATAATTTTGTCCATCTGTGCTGATCACCCCATCCTTAACTAAGCTGTTCCACCGTGAACACGATCTATCATGAGTCAACATGATGCTTTTAGATCAGGTCATGCATAGTATGTACCTCCGCCTCACTGCTCAGGTGTGTTTCTGGGGCACAAGGGCCAACGACCCTTGTGTCTGTTCTATGTACTTGCTACGAATTTACATATGATTTTTTTGTGTTCTATCACTGAGCAGCAGTGAACCATCTGACTGGCCTATCAGAGTTCTCTTTGGGAACTAGTTGACCTGATCAGCATTTCTGATCTGGCTATTGTTCTAGATTGCACTTAATAAAAAAAAATGCTCTCTGGTATTAGACATTTCAACCTTGGGATACAGATACTCTCTGTCCACTCTATCTATGCCTCTCATAATCTTGTAAACCTCGATCAGATCTCCCCTCAGCCTCTGACGCTCTAGGGAAAACAACCTAAGTTTATCCAGCCTCTCGTGATAGCACATGCCATCTATACCAGGCAGCATCCTGACAAAACTTTTCTGCACCCTCTCCAAAGCCTCAACATCCCTTTCCTATGGTGGTGGGGTGGGGGGTGGGGTGACCAGAACAGTACGCAATACTCCAGATGTGGCCTAACCAGTGTTCTATAAAGTTGCAACATATCGTCCTAACTTTTGAACTCAATGCCTCGACTAACAAAAGTAACCATTCCATAAGCCTTCTTAACCACCTGTGTAGTCACTTTTAAGGAGCTATGAACTTGGACCTCAAGATTTCTCAGCTCAGCAACACTGTTAAGGATCTTGCCCTTAATAGTATACTGATTCCTTGCATTTGCTGTACAGGCTATCTCATCTCTATCTTTCCAGTCTCGATAAAGGGTCTCGACCCAAAATGTCAACTCTCCATTTTCCTCCATAGAAATTTCCTGACCCACTGAGTTCCTCCAGCACTTTCTGTGTTGCTATAAATTTCCTTCTTTCTGCAATGAATGAATCAGGAAATTGTATGTTTGCTTTAATCCAAATATTGTTATGGATACAGTTTGTTAATGAATAAACTCCGCGTTTTTCATCGAAATGTCGGTTACAATCAACACCTGTATTCGGCTGGAAGCCCGAGAAGAGTTGATTTGTCATATATGCCAGCAAAGCACTAGATCCTTTTATAAACAGAGTTAATGTTTCAAATTGAGGACCTTCATCAGCTTGGTTAGTACTTCTCACGTGTACTACAATGTACAATGTGCACACGCAAATGGATTTTTTGGAGGAGCTATTCCTGATGTAAAGAAAGTAATAAGTTAATTTAGGAGAAATAAGAAAAAACTGAAAATTGGGGAATATTCAGCAGGTGATACAAATCAAGAGTAAAAGAGCAAAAGAATAAAAGAGCAAAGAAGTGAAAGAGTGAAAGAACGAAGGTGATAATGCTGCATGCCAATAAACGTCCATCAAACTGAGAAAAGCTAGAACCAAATCAAATTTTGGGCTTGAGAATAAATGCAGAAATGGAAAGGCCAGGTGAAAAAGAATGAAATGGGAGCTCTGAGATATGATAGAGACCAGCAGAGCCATTCAAACAAGTGGTGTTGCTGCTGGCTAAAAAATGCCAGTGAAGCTATATTTCTCTGTGAGATGCAGATAGGAGGAATTCAGTGATATCCTGTCTTACCAAGCATACTGATCTTCTAAATCCTTTTAGCAGTGTCATGATTTGCCCTGTCCGTTCCCCCTCATTTTCTGGTATTTTGCTTATAATCTGTCTCCTCCAATTCACATCACTTCCAATGAAATCTTCACCTCCACTTGCGTCATCCTTCCACTCCAGTCTATAAGTAATGGATTTTTTTTTTCACCCTGCTGCTTCTGTCTTAGCTCACAAGTTACGACTGACTTCTAACTTTTTGCATTTCTTATGAAAGACTGTAGATCTGAAGGTTGAAGCTATTTTCCTCTCCACAGATGCTGCCTTACCTGCTGAGCATGGCCAAGTTCTTCCATTCTTTTTCATATATCAGTCATTTTGCTGAAATATTATAGATTTCAGTTAATGCATGAAACACTTGAAACATTAACAATACCTCGGCAATCAACTCAACTGAGAAATTAAGGGGTTGATTCAAATGACTCAGTGAATAATTAAGATTTTGAAATGATCTGCATCACTGAAAATGCCTTTAGCTTCGACTCAAGATCCTCCATCAATCTAAATTGTGCACAGACTAAGAGCAATTATACAGCACACTCGACTTCTGTGGGTATAGGATCTCCATAAAGAGTGCCATACCAGTCTGGGCTGCCCATTGTTGACAGAAGCCAATCCAGATTTGAGTCAGGATTCAATGTTTACCATGTGTACATGATCTCAGCAATGTTTTACCCATGCATAACTTGCATGTACCATCACTAGTGAATAACATCTCACAGTTTTTGCCACTTAATAGAAAAAAAATGCACTAGTGATAAAATACTCCTTTTTAATACACCTGTCATACTGGAAAATAGTCACGTACTGCCATTCAATTAAGAATATTCAAGTGAATTTAAGTAATTAAACTTAATGATTTGCCTTTTCCCCCAGTAACCAACTCCTTCTACAGAAGATGATTTTGCATGTTGATCCCTCCACTGCAATACAGGGGCAGCTGTAGTACAAGTGCTGAGGCGGAAGATGCCATTACCCTTTGAAGCTTATGTTAACACTGCAAATGAGAAATTCGCCAGGAAATGTATTAGCATGGAATCAGAAGCTTTGTGCTAATTTTTAAGGACATAAAAAACAACATGATAAGTAATAGTCTTAATGGAAATATTTTCCATTTGTAATAGAAGTTATTGCTAAGATTTCCAAAATAATGCAAAAAGGTGGTGAATCATTGTAGATTCAATGTTGTGAATATTTAGCAGCTCCATTGTGCCTGTCACATATAACTGAATTATGTTTTAACAGACAGAAAGGTTACTTTGTGACACTTTGGTCATATTGAAATTTCTGTCAATTATTCAAATAGCAATTTGACTAATATTATTGTTCTAGCAACCCATAAAATTCCACAGATCTGAGGAGCAACACCAGCGTGATAATTGGAACCATGACCAATATTTCTTTGGAACATGACTTTCTATTAGGACTACATAAGCATTATACTTACATACTTACATGTAGCAAATGCAATGTTTATACTATTTTAGCCATCTACTTTATTAAACACAGAATAAGAACAAACATGACATATGACAATGACACGGTCATTAATTCATTACTCATTCTTCACACTGCAATGTATTGGTAAATGGAAGGATCAAAGGTAGGTGTTCTATGAGACGAAAGTAGAGCTGAAATATTGACCGTAATTTAATACAAAATTATAATAAAAATTCTGGAAACTCTTAGCAGGTTAAGCAGCATCTATGGAAAGGGATTCAGAGTTATTATTAAAGGTAGCTTTATAATTAACTGGCTATTGACTTTTCCCAGTTTAAAGCAAAGGCCATCAGCTTCAACCCTCAACTCTCCATGAATGCTGCTTACCCTGCTGAATATTTCCAGCATTTCATGTTTTATTTCTGATTTCCCGCGTTCATACTATTTCGCTTTCAGGCTTCATTTGTCAAGGTCGTTTTGCTTCTTGACAGCAAATGAAATATTAACATTCATGTATCCCAACATTTTTGATTTAGTATTTCAATGCTAATTTACATTTGAATACAAGCAGGAAGATTGGAGGAAGCAGCTGAGAAATTACAGAATGAGTTGGACAAAGCTTGTAATTGAAAAAATTGCAGATCAAATGTAATGCAGACAAATGTAAATTTTTCCACATTGCAAGGAAGAGCAGCAGACATGGATGTACTAAAATAGCTTCGGATAATGCTGAAAGATATTGAGCTCCTTTGATGCTTAAACTATCCAACCAAATTTGAGCAACAATCCATCAAACCAATAATTTCTGAACTGGATAGCCAAAACTATAGAACACGTCAGTGGAAGGCATACTTAATCTTCATTTTCAATATTTACAGGATATATTGAAAAAGAGAGATGCAAGGTTTAGTACTTATTAGTACTCTGCTGCCCTCACTGTGCATATGTACATAGCTATGCAGTGAGCTAAACGAACTTCTCAAAATTCATCTGAGATGGAAGCTTTCTGTTACACGGGGTGACTGAGGAGAACCCAAGTGCAGGACACCGGCACGTCGACTGAGTTGGGGATGCTGGCATAGAGGTGAACATAGAACAGCAAACTGGAGGAATCTTGACAAGGAGACAGGATTTACATGGACTATCTTGAAACTAGAGCTGAACTTGTAACTAAACTTAGAACTAATGGTTCTAATCGGACGAGAGAACAAAGTATCACATGAGAATAGACCAACAAACTGGCAACCTGTGATAGTGACGCCATTGTACTTATTTCACAGTCTCTGATGAAAACCAGGTGTACCGTAATTTAAAAGACTAGCAGCAATTGGAAATCTAATGGCTGAAATTAGGGTATAATCAGGGAGAAAGGAGCGTTAAAGGGGAACAGCCAAATGGAGCCATGACACTTTCTTCAAGGTTTTTAATGATATCTCTATACTGTGAAACTGCAGAGTTAAGTAAAATACATATTAATTTCAATACAGAATTCCTGAATATGCTAATACTGTTGATTATTCTCACAACCTGCGTTAACCATGAGAACTCATACACAACATTCCATAACTATGCCCTGTAAACAACAGTAAACTCATGATGCAACAAAAACTTAAACATAATACTTCCTTCAAAATATATCCACTAAATGTTTGCCAATATTACCAAAAACTTATGACTCATGGATATTGCTGTTTCAAGGGCAAATAAGTAGATGGAGATGAATATCTTCCCACCATACACTTCAAAGTGAATCAAAACTAACCCACACAGGAAGTGATATAAAAAGCAACAGCTGTATAGGCAGTGAGTTTCATACAAAATGAATTGCGCTTTTAGAGGCCGAAATGAGCATGCTAGGATTTATTTAAAGGTCTCCTAAAAGGAATACATGCAACTACTTGTGTTAGATGTTATGCAGTTGACCAGCTGAAGAAAAATACCTGCATTGCAGATGGTAAATTGAACCATTCAATCCTTATGAACACAGTTCAATGTAAAGCAAACCTTTATAAAAACAGAACACACAACAGTACCAGAGCATTAACACTGTGCCTATGAGCACAAATCAGAGACTAGGTATGTAGGAGGGGCATAACACTCTAACTCTCCTTCGGCACCTACAAACACGATCAAAGTGTATGATGGAATGATCCCTAAATGTACAACACAGAAGGGAGTCAACACCATGCAGTACATGGTATTCTGCATGAATGGCACTCCAAACACAATGCTAAACTTTAATTTTCTCCAGTGCTGATGTAGAGTGACTGCAGTGTACATCATTGACAGCATGCACTCCAGCTGCTCTCTGCAACTCCTCTGAGAGTGCAACAGAAACCTGCAAGAAAGAAGAGGAAGAGTAGAAGGTGCATGAGAGCACCACCAAGTTTGTTTCTATGTCAGACTCTGTCCTGACCTGATATACAATGAATCCAGATTCAAGATTCAAGGTTATTTGCCATGTGTACATTGAAGCATTTGGTGAAGTGCATCATTTGTGTTAGCAGCCTACACCCCCAAGGGTATGCTGGGCGGAGTCTGTAACTGTCACCACATGTTCTGTCATCAACATAGCAAGCTCACACTGTTCATCAGAACAATACAGAATATAACAAGCAACAACAACAACAAAAACAAGCCCCATTTCCCCTTCTTACCCACGCACAAACACAGTCCTTTAATAACAGGACAGGCCTCCAGCAGAGATAGACTGGGAGCTTCTATATACCCAGTGAACTCACAGAGATTCTCAGATATGGTTCTGGCCAACAGGCTTTGACTTCCAGATTTCCAATATGTCCTGAGACCTTGATCCTTGGCATCAATTCCAGGACATGCCAATCACCAAACACCAGGCCTCGAAATCTGCACTCACTGATGGCAGGGACCCAAACATTAGATCTCGAAAATCGGTCTCACCGATTTACAAACCCAGGGGTTCGTCAGAACCAGTTCCTTCTGTCTACATGGAACTCCAACTCCGGAACTTGCAGACAATTAGCTGACCTGGGGACCCTCGTCCACACTCGGACAATTTGACTTCCGGCATCTGATGAGGGATATGTCATGTCCACATCTCTGGTCTTTGAATGTGAAGCAGAGGCTTTGATTCTGGTCTGATCTCTAATTCTCTAATTCCCCCACACCCCTGTAACAAAAATCATAACCTAACCTGTAACTCCCCTTTTTGTCCCCAAGACCATCCCTAAGAACCCAACAAACAGCTTAATATTATACCATTAAGCAAAAACTAAATCTGAGCTGTGACAAAATGGAGATCGCAGCTTGGCATCATCTAGACCTCATCTACAATCTTTCAACACAACTCAACATCACTGTAGAAGTTACTATGGGATTTAAATTGTGTATTATGTACATATATCAGTCATGCTCTTATAACAGTGGGTGTTCCAGATTAGTAGATCAAGGGCAAAATATAAGTCATGGCTAATAAAAGATGTATTAAAATTTGAACTTTCAAGAACATTTTCGTTGCGTTTATTTGCTTTAATACACTTTGATACTGCTCAAAAGTAAACATTTTGAAGGCGCTTTGCACATCAAGGATGAAAAGTATAGAATGTTAAGGATTTGGGGTGATGGTGTGTACTGGCAGGAAGTGATTAATTTTTTTCAGAATGCTAGATGTTTCCTGATCAAAATTGTGATAAGTGTTTGGGAGGTAAAATGTCAAGTAAATGAGAGTCCAAAGATCCGGTTATCCAATGAGAGGGCAGGCTGATTTTTCTTTTGTCACTGAAGTTTGGAAGAATGCGAGGGCATTATTTTGAAGCATACAAGATTCTTGGAAAGCTAAACAGGGAAGATACTTCTTCTCATGAGAGAGTCCGAGATGAGGAATGTGCCTTCTTTCAAAACAATGTGAAACTCTGGAATTTTTTTTCCAGAAAGTTGTGGAAGCTGAATCCTCCAATATATTTTTAATCAGTTTGAGAGAGCCAAACTGAATTCTTAATCAGTAAGGGAGTTAAGGGTTATGAGTAAAGGACAAACAAGCAGACCTGAACAAAGATGTGTACCTTATACCTACATGTTGTAGGAGTGTCGACAAAAATCGACACAAGTGTAATTACTTCTAATGTACACTTCCCCCAGCAAGCAAATGGTGACATTGTATATATATATCAGAAAAAAACCCGCCCCCAAAACATAATAACGTGCAATGTAACATAAAATGTACACAGTATAGGGTGGGTGGCACTTCTTAGCTCTCAGCCCAAACCTTGCGTGGTAGAGACACAGGGTAGGAGACTATCGGAGATTGTCTCATGTGCAGGTAGTGGTGAGGCAGTGAAGTCATCCAGCCGCATGGTCACACAGGCCCTCTTGGTGATGGAAAACACCCTGTCAGCCTCTCTCGCTAGAGCCTGGAGGTCTTTGAGGGGAGAGCCAGTGGGAGCTGACCACACCTTGCCTGGTAGTTGTTACAGGAAAAGCTCTCTGAAGATGGAACGTGGCTGATGTCTGCCAGGGAGAGACAACATATAGCCCATCAACTCCGACGGCTTGGAGTCGCCTAAAGTGGTCAGTGAGAGGAACCGATGCGTGCACTCAGACTCAGAAAGTTGAAAAGTCTCTAGAAGGAGTTGCTTAAGAGCCTCGTATCTGCTGACTTCTGGTGGGGGGTGGGTGGGTGATGAGCATGCTACAGCACCCCCCAGAAGTCAGCAGGTGTGAGAATCTTAAGAAACTCCTTCTAGAGACATAATCATATTTTGTGTCATCTTGCGAGATTCCCTGCACTGCAAACTAGACCTCTGCCTGAGAAAACCAAATGGCGGCATGCTCCTGCCAGAATTCAGTTCAGGCAGCTTGAGAGCAATGGTGTTTGCATTCATAATTGTAAACTGAGCAAAATCACTCTGGAATTGTCTGGAGGAGCGTCGGGGTCGCTAACGTAGGAGTGGCGACAAAAGTCGACACGATTGTAATTACCTCTAATATACACCTCCTCCCCGCCAACAAATGACAGCATTCTATATATAAATAAAATAAAACACACCCCAAAACATAATATGTAACATGCACAGTGAACTCAACCCTTAACAGTCTGGGTGAATTCTGCCTAATAAAATTAAGGAGTTCCTACAATGCAAGGTACATAAGAGCAGGTTGGTGGAAAAAGATATCAATTGCTTATAAATATCAGAAATTTAACTAGCTATCATAAATTCATATCATAGAAACATAGAAACATAGAAAATAGGTGCAGGAGTAGGCCATTCAGCCCTTCGAGCCTGCACCGCCATTTATTATGATCATGGCTGATCATCCAACTCAGAACCCAGCCTTCCCTCCATACCCCCTGACCCCTGTAGCCACAAGGGCCATATCTAACTTCCTCTTAAACACAGCCAATGAACCGGCCTCAACAGTTTGCTGTGGCAGAGAATTCCACAGATTCACCACTCTCTGTGTGAAGAAGTTTTTCCTAACCTCGGTCCTAAAAGGCTTCCCCTCTATCCACAAACTGTGACCCCTCGTTCTGGACCTCCCCAACATCGGGAACAATCTTCCCGCATCTAGCCTGTCCAATCCCTTTAGGATCTTATACGTTTCAATCAGATCCCCCCTCAATCTTCTAAATTCCAACGAGTACAAGCCCAGTTCATCCAGTCTTTCTTCATATGAAAGACCTGCCATCCCAGGAATCAATCTGGTGAACCTTCTTTGTACTCCCTCTATGGCAAAGATGTCTTTCCTCAGATTAGGGGACCAAAACTGCACACAATACTCCAGGTGTGGTCTCACCAAGGCCTTGTACAACTGCAGTAGTACCTCCCTGCTCCTGTACTCGAATCCTCTCGCTATAAATGCCAGCATACCGTTCGCCTTTTTCACCGCCTGCTGTACCTGCCTGCCCACTTTCAATGACTGGTGTATAATGACACCCAGGTCTCGTTGCACCTCCCCTTTTCCTAATCGGCCACCATTCAGATAATAATCTGTTTTCCTATTTTTGCCACCAAAGTGGATAACTTCACATTTATCCACATTAAATTGCATCTGCCATGAGTTTGCCCACTCACCCAACCTATCCAAGTCACCCTGCATCCTCTTAGCATCCTCCTCACTGCTAACACTGCCACCCAGCTTCGTGTCATCCGCAAACTTGGAGATGCTGCATTTAATTCCCTCATCCAAGTCATTAATATATATTGTAAACAACTGGGGTCCCAGCACTGAGCCTTGCGGTACCCCACTAGTCACCGCCTGCCATTCTGAAAAGGTCCCGTTTATTCCCACTCTTTGCTTCCTGTCTGCTAACCAATTCTCCACCCACACCAATACCTTACCCCCAATACCGTGTGCTTTAAGTTTGCACACTAATCTCCTGTGTGGGACCCTGTCAAAAGCCTTTTGAAAATCCAAATATACCACATCCACTGGTTCTCCCCTATCCACTCTACTAGTTACATCCTCAAAAAATTCTATGAGATTCGTCAGACATGATTTTCCTTTCACAAATCCATGCTGACTTTGTCCGATCATTTCACCGCTTTCCAAATGTGCTGTTATCACATCCTTGATAACTGACTCCAGCAGTTTCCCCACCACCGACGTTAGGCTAACCGGCCTATAATTCCCCGGTTTCTCTCTCCCTCCTTTTTTAAAAAGTGGGGTTACATTAGCCACCCTCCAATCCTCAGGAACTAGTCCAGAATCTAACGAGTTTTGAAAAATTATCACTAATGCATCCACTATTTCTTGGGTTACTTCCTTAAGCACTCTAGGATGCAGACCATCTGGCCCTGGGGATTTATCTGCCTTCAATCCCTTCAATTTACCTAACACCACTTCCCTACTAACATGTATTTCACTCAGTTCCTCCATCTCACTGGACCCTCTGTCCCTTACTATTTCTGGAAGATTATTTATGTCCTTACATATTAGTTATCATTTGTCATTGTCTTATTGAATGCTGGACGTTATGTGGGGGAAGGGCGTCCTGAATGGCCTACTCATATTTCTTATGATCTTACTTCCTGCCTTTCAGCCATAACAGGATGGAAAGAAACAACCTCTTGTAAACATATCTTATACTGCAAATATAATAAAAATATAGCAAATCTCTATTGTTGTGAGAAAATCTTTCACGCCGTTAGAAAGTGAATCATTTAACAAAATGTGTTCTTGCCAAGTTTGAAAATGATTTAGTATTCTCTACACTCAGAGTCTTGCAGTAAATGTTAGTTTTTCATGGTTCATTTTCAAGGCACCATCAGCCATTACAGAATGGAAAAGTTATCCCAGAATCACTCATCACTAAAGGGTCATTTTTATACCCAAATTGGGGATTTGGTGGTTGGGTGGCATAAGAAAAGGTGTATTTTGCTTTCTTTGGAAGTTATAAGTGTACTAATTCATCACACAAGTGCAGGAGAAACTCAGCAGGTCAGGCAGTATCTATGAAGCAGAATGAATGTTGACTGTTTGTTCCCGCAGAGTTTTATTTGTGTTGTTCTGAGTTCCCAGCATCTGCAAAACGTGGCTTTATACAAACCTGATATGAACTTTTGAGGAAGTGACAAAAATTAAGATAAACATAGGGCAATGGATGTTGTCTATATGGACTAAAGAAAATCTTTTGACAAGGTCTCCCATGGTAGGCTGATTAGAAGGTTAAGACACATGCGATCCACAGTGAGTTGGTAGATTGGATTCAAAATTGGCTTGGCCAGGGAAGACAGAATGCAGTGGTGAGGCCTAACTAGAGCTCTCTGATCATTAGTGTTCTACAAGGAGGCAATACAAGAAAAAACTTGGCCAAACTGTCAGTAGCGAGGAAGGTTGTCAAAGGATGCAGCAGGATGTTGAGCAGAGAAATGGTAAATAGAGTTTAATCCAAACAAGCTGAGCTTCAGGTTGGGAATTCAAACATGAGAGCAAAGTATTCACTATGTAGTAGAAACCTTAAAGCGCTGTTGTAGAGAGGTGCAAGTCCATAGCTCCTTGAAAGCTCCAACACAATAGGGGCCCAAAAAATGATAGTCAGAGTCTATTTCCCCAGAGGGGAAATGTCAAGTATCAGAGCACATAGCTTGAAGGTGGGAGGGGGAATGTTTAAAGAAATTGTGCAAGGGAATTATTTATTTAAGAAAGATACAGAGTGGTAAGTGCTTAAAGCACACTGCCAAGGGTGATGCTAAATCTGATATTATAACAATATTTAATGAGGCGTTTTGACAGTCAAGTGTACAGGCACAGAATGCTGGGACATAAACCAGACAATGCAGAGGCAAATGGGATTAATTTAATTATATCATGGTTGGCTCAGAGATCATGTGGGGAAGGTCCTGTTCCTGTACTTAAAGGAAGAAACATTGGAAACGGCATCTGTAGTGCTTAAGTCAAAACTAGCTGTTCCTCCAGCTGTATTCTTTCTATTACATTGCGTTGCAGGCATCTACTTAAGAAAACTGAGATTGTCTTGGAAGGGTGATTCCCCAGAAACAGGAACAAATCCCATAAGACCAATTACCACCTATCAGCCAAAACATTTATCAACAAAACCATTATTATATAGCAGTACTTACTCACCAATAACATGCTTGGTACTGCTTGATTTGGGGTTGACAAGACCACAGGAAATCATACTTTATTAAAGACCTGTTCGATATTTGTGCAAATGAAGAGAATTTCACAGGGGAAGTGAAAGCGACTGGACTTGAAATCAAGTCAGCATTTGAATAAATGTGACATCATGGAGTCTTGAGATAAAAAGTGAATCGATATTAATGGAAGCTCTGCATTGCCAGTCATATCAGTGCAAAAGGGAGGTGGTTGGTACAGAATGACTGAAGTAACAGTTGACCTGATTGCTGCACGGCAACACAATTATAATTGGCGGGTAACTTTGGGTGTGAGTACATTTCTTTCTATTCTGTCTCAGACCTGCAGCTCTTCAATGCTCAAATTTATTTCATAAGCTAACTGATGGGCATCTATATTAATAGTAGTAGAATGACTTGTTACATTTTACCCATTCTCCAGATGTTTTTCCTTGTCACCAGTGTCAAAAATACACTTTCACAGACAGCCTCACACATCCCACATGCTGAAAAGTGATTTTACGGACAAGACGTTCAGAGTTAGGTTACCCTCAACAAACACTAAACCTTTTTGACGTCACTGAATATCCAATGGAAAATTAACAAAAAAATTACTAATCACTCCCAATGACAATCAATTTACTAATCTGAAGTAAGTGGTCTGCAAGTTCCAAATCAGGTTGACTAGCAAGTAAAATGAAATTGTAAAGGTACTATGGCAATATTCAATAGAACAAAACCCTAAATTCTCACATATCTTTAAGCTATTAAGTATCTCAAGACATTGATTTTAACCCTAACTGGGAATACACATCCTCAGACAAATAATTTTGTTAAATTGGCTGATCACAGAGTCTTTTTTTTATCTCACTGCCAGAGAGCTGAGGTAATAATTTCAACAGCTTCCAGTTTCTGTCTTATCAAAACTTCTGTCACTTTATGACCATGAAACTTTATTGAAGCTATATTGAAAATAATAGGACAACTTCAAAAGAATGAAGAATATTAACAATAATTCCAGACTAATAGAACATAGAACAGTTCAGCTCAGTACAGGCCCTTCAGCCCACAATGTTGTAACTACTCCAAGATCAATGTGACCTTTTCCTCCCACATAGTGCTCCATTTTGCTTTCATTCATGTGCCTATCTAAGATTTTTTTAAATGTCTCTAATATATCCACTATCCCAACCCCCAGCTGTGTGTTTGTGTTTCATGCACATACTACTCTCTGTGTTTAAAATCCTACCTCTAACATCTCCCTTATACTTTTCTCCAATCACCTTACAAATACAAGTATGTCCTCTCATGTCACTGTGGGAGAAAGGTGCTGGCTGACCACTCTATACTTTTCATCATCTGATACTCCTCCATCAAGTTACCTTTCATCCTTCTTTGGTCCAAGAAGAAAAGAGCTAGCTTGCTCAGCCTTTCCCTTTAAGACATGCTCTCTAATCCAGAGAGCATCCTGGTAACTTTCTTTTGCACTCTCTCTGAAGCTTCTACATTGTTTCTATAATGAGGCGACCAGAATTGAACATAGTACTCTGCCTGGTCTAATCAGAGTTTTATAGTGCTGCAATATTACCTCATAACCCTTGAACTTAATCCCTAACTAATGAAGTCAAACACACCATAACCCTTCTTAACCACCCTATCAACTTGTGTGATAACTTTGAAGCATCTATGGATATGGACCTCAAGATCCCTCTGTTCCTCCACACTGCTCAGAATCCTGTCATTAACCTTGTACTCTTTCTTCAAATTTTATCTTCCAAAGTGTATCACTTCACTCTTCTCTGAATTGTACTCCATCTGTCACTGCTCGACAACCTTCTACAGCATCCATACTACCACCAATCTTCATGTAATTTGCAAGCTTACTAACCCACTCTTCCACTTCCTCATCCAAGTCATTTATAAAATTCACAAAGAGCAGGGGTCTTAGAATGGTTTCCTGCAGAACACCACTCATCACCGACCTTCAGGCAGAATACATACCATCTACTACCACTCTCTGTCTTCCGTGAGCAAAGCAATTCCGAATCCGTGCAGTCAAGTTTCCCTGGATCCCATGCCTATGGACATCATGAATAGGGGAACTTGTCAAATGCCTTACAAAATCCATAAACATTACATGAACTACTGTCCCTTCATCAATTAGTATCTAGGTCAGAATGGTGGCTACTAGCCAAAATTCACCTGCCTCTATGCCATTATTTTTCCAGGTTCTGGAATACAGAAGCCTTAGGTCGCATACTGCCAGGTTCAGGAACTGTTATTTTGCCCTATCAGGCTTCCAAACCAGAATAGATAATCATTCACCATGACTCTGAACTAGTTATATGACCTACATACTCACATTCAAGGACTTTTTATGACTCGAGTTCTCAGTATTGTTTTTATTTGCAGTTTGTCTTCTTTTGCATATTGGTTGCCTGTCTGTCTTTGTTTATGCGTAATTTTTCATAAAATTCTAGTGTACCTGTAAGTGCCTACAGATAAATGAATCTCAAGATAGCATATGGCAACACATAAGTACTTTGATAATAAATGTACTTGAGCTTTCAGATATGCTGATGACATTGTACTAATAACTGACTCAGAAACAAAACTTCAAGAATTACTCACTATAGTGGCAGCGGAAAGTAATCGCAGAGGCCTCTCAATCAACACCAAGAAGACAGAAAGCATGGTCATCTCCAGAAAGGCAAACACCCCACAATGTGTGATCAAGATCGGAAATACAAACATCAAACAAGTCAACAAATTCAGATATCTTGGCAGCCTAATAACAAGTGATGGCAGGTGCAACACAAATATCAAATACAGAATAGCAATGGTGAAAGAAGCTTTCCAAAAAATGAAGACCATATTAACAGACAGAAAGATGAGCACGTACACTAAAAACAGAATACTGCAGTACTACATTTATTCTATCCTGACTTATGGAAGTGAATGCTGGACCATTTCCCCAGCAATGGAAAAGAGACTAGAAGCAACTGAATTATGGTTCTACAGGAGAATGTTAAAAATATCATGGACCACACACACATCAAATGAAGAAGTTCTCAGAAGAGCCCAAGCAGTTCGATCACTTATACCAACGATAAGAGAAAGATAACTCAGATTCCTAGGGCACATCATGCGGAAAGATGAACTAGAAAAACTCATACCCTCTGGAAAGATTGAGGGGAGTAAACCTAGAGGAAGTCCTCGTTTATGTACATCAAAAACATAGCCAGGTGGCTACACATCGAGGAAACGGAAGTCATCCCAAAAACTAAGGATAGATCTACATGGAAAACCATGGTCACCAAAGTCTGCATCGGATATGGTACCCAAACAGACAGACAGAGCTTTTAGATGAAATTCTGAGGTCAAACAAATGTTGACCCCAGGGGATCACCATCAAGAAGCTATTTACTTCCATCAAGAAACATCATAATAATCTGGCATTGATTTGAAGGCAGTGATGGGCTTTATTCAGTGGATAGCAGTGAAAAGGTCAGAAGGACGGATACTAGCCAAAAATTTGCTCTGACTCTATGCCATTATTGGTATGTGGTTGGTATGGTTGGGTATGGTAGTAGCGGAAATGGAATGGGGTTAAAAACCCAGAAGTCCTGATGACAGGTCTTGGCCTGAAACATCGACTGTTTACTCTTTTCCATAGATGCTGCCTAGCCTACTGAGTTCCTACAGCATTTTGTGTGTGTTGCTTGGATCTCCAGCATCTGCAGATTTTCTCTTATTTGGGGTTAAGGGCCCAAAACCTCTGTCACTAGCTTGCTCAATTGAAGATAATGGAGGAATTTCTATTAGCTTTGACTCAGTCAATTGCTTTAAATTTTAAAAAAGTATCATGATAATAAAAATTCTTAAATCATGTTGTAGACAACCTGATTACACAGTCAGATTATTAGAATATGGCTTTTAGTGAAAGACATGGGGATCGAGCTGGGTTTCAAGATTCACAGCAATTCAACAAGGACTAGGAACACAGTGATGTTCAAAATAAATCACAGCTGAAGGAATGATATACTGAGTGCATCCTTTGAGACAGAAACTTAGGGTTAATGGCATGTTGAAGCTTTTGTACCACAATACATGAGATAAAGTGCAAGGTTTTGAAACTCTTTCTGGGCAGCGGTTCCATCAGAGATGCTGTGGAGTGGAACCTCTATCAATCGCCTCATGTCAATTGTATAGGGCAGATCGTTACCATGACTGAGCTAAAAGAAGCGCTGCTGAAAGGCATAAATTTAAATTTGCCACTTACCCTATGGAATAAACGACTTTGTTATTGATTGTTGGAAGAAAATTGATTTTCAGACATTTGCCTGGGTCCCAGATGCACCAGAATTCTGCTTTTGCATTTTCTGAACATATCTCTGTGAGTGAAGTACTTTGAGATATTGTTATGCATTCATAAGACCAGGCTTGAACTTCAATGCTGCAGAAGAAATTACTTCAAAGCAGCACTGCATTTAGGGTCCACATCAATTTTGTGCAAGATCCCTTTAGCAATAAAATTCTATCAGAGAAGATTTATAGTTTGCAATGTAATAGGGCTTAACTTAATAGGAACTTCAAACACTGCATGTCTACCCCATCAGCGATTTGCTTGTTGGTGGAGGAAAGGGATTTGGTACAGGTTGCGTTGCTGCCTACTACAGAGAGGTGTCAGAGTCAGTGCACGACAGTGTTATGCAGTCTAGTAATGTGTGATTGTCTTAGTCATTTTTCTTTTGATTGCAAGACCCTGTTGGACGTTGGTAATGTGGAATGCTGCAAGTCCAGTTCCCTGGTTGATTGGCAGGACCAATAGTAGGGGAGCTGCATGCACCAGTTGTAGTGCAGACTAGGCCTGATGCCACCATATTGCCTGTTGCAGCCACCCAAGAGCGGTGACGTTGGAGGTAGTGTAGCGCAGCGACCATGCTGGCGTTAGTGCTGCTCTCCAGTGGAGGACTAGCTGGATTGTGTTGATTTGCAGACTGCTGCATGCTTGTTCTCACAAACAACATCCATGGGCTCAAGGCTTGTGCTATGGATATACTATATGTAGCTTGTGTTCTGTATGACTTTTGGTACTATGTTTTGCACTTTGGCCCCAGAGAAATGCTGTTTTGCTTGGGGGTATTCATGTATAGTTGAATGACAATTAAACCTGACCTTGAAGCTATGTACATTATGCATAGCTTTATCTCTCATCTAATGTGGCAGGATCAGCATTTCTGGGTTGAGGGAAAGGGAGTATGAAAAACTAAAAGAGAGTATGGCAATATTCAAACTGTAGAGAAAGGACCATAAGGTAAAGAGTGAACAGACTGGGGTGAAGGGGGTGATGCAGGTATCAGTCAGAGATGGGATCGGGCAAGGAGTAGCCAGATGTTAAGACTGCAGAGTGAGCATCAATCACTGAAGTGCTTGAGAGTTGAGTGGAAAGCAGAGGTGGTGGTCTGCAGTTTTAAGGATATTCATAGCAAGGAAATGTAACTGTACTGGGAGGGTGTAGAGGAGATTAACTTAATTGTTGCCTGCTCTTCAGCTATGAAGAGTGACTGGAGAAGCTTGATTTGCTCTTTCCCTCCTAGAATGGGGAAGTCAAGAGAGTCCTGGCTGATGTATTGTGATTAGATGAAGCAGAATTAGTTATTTCATGTTACAATAGCTATATAACAGCTAAAAATGTCAACAAGGTAGCTAATTTAAGTTTTATCATTAGCTCCAGTTACACATTTAGGCTGGTCTGAGAGGATTTACTGCAAATCATTTGATGACTTCCAGCAGATCACAAATTGGAGTCCTGAAATGGAGTTGTTATTCACTTAAGGAGAGAAAAGGGACCAACTGAACAGCCTAATAGTGTATATTCAAGAGATTTTTAGTGTGACCAGTGTCTAGCGATATTGCTACCCCTTCATATCTCATTGAAGCGTTGGGACTCACTGGGGCTATAAGACTAAATGGTCAAGAATACAGAAACTGTGCTCCTCACTGTTAATCATAGAGTCATAGAAAAGTACAACACAAAAACAGCCCTTTGCCCTTTTAGTCTTTGCTAAACCATTTAAATTGCCAACTCTCATCGACCTGCACTGGGACCATAGCCCTCCAGACTCCTACCACCCATGTACCTATCCAAACTTCTCTTAAACATTGAAATTGAGCTTGCATGCACCACTTGTACTAGCAGCTCATTCCACACTCTTACAAACCTCTGAATAAAGAAGTTTTCCCCCATATTCCCCTTAAATCTTTCACCTTTCACTGTTAATCCATGATCTCTAATTGTAGTCCCAGCCAACCTCAGTGGAAAAAAGCCTGCTTGCATTTACCCTATCTATACCTTGCATAATTTTGTATACCTCTATCGTATCTTCCCATCAAGCTTTTATGGAACAATGTCTTAACCTAGTCAATCTTTCCTTATAATTTAGGTCCTCCAGTCCTGGCAACAGGCTTGGAATTTTTACTGTATTCTTTTTCTGTTGTTTGTTGATAAGTATTAGTATGAGCCTGAGTTTTGTTCTTTTACAAATGTTAAATTAGATCTGTAGGTGAGAGTTCAATAAAATGACTTGATTATTAATTTCTTTGTTCTTTTACTTGAGTTAAATAAAGTTACGTCATCCAACTTTATCTGTTATTCTGTCTTACACTGCCAGCTCAGGCTCTCAAGAACGATCAAAAAAAAACTGAGCTCTGTTTTGAGAGAGGTATATAATATTATAAAGGGTATGGAAAAGAATGCAGAAACATTTCTCAATGTCAAAGTTAGCTATGTACATCTAGTGGACATCAATTTAGGGTAAGAACATAAGAACGTAAGAACATAAGAGATAGGAGCAGGAGTAAGCCATCCGGCCCATCGGCCCATCGGCCCATCGGCCCATCATGGCTAATCTGTCTGTAAACTCAGCTCCATCCACCTGCCTTTTCCCCATAACCCTTAATTCCCCTACTATGTAAAATTCTATCCAACTGTATCTTAAATATATTTAGTGAGGAAGCCTCAACGGCTTCCTTGGGCAAAGAATTCCACAGATTCACCACCCTCTGGGAAAAACAGTTTCTCCTCATCTCCATCCTAAATCTTCTCCCCTGAATCTTGAGGTAATGTCCCCTAGCTCTAGTCTCACCTATCAATGGAAACAACTTTCCTACTTCTATCTTATCTATCCCTTTCAAAATTTTGTATGTTTCTATTAGATCCCCTCCCATTCTTCTGAATTCCAGACAGTATAGTCCCAGGCGACGCAATCTCTCCTCATAGGTTAACCCCTTCATCTCTGGAATCAACCTGGTGAACCTCCTCTGCACTGCCTCCAAAGCCAGTATATTCTTCCTCAAGTAACTGCACACAGAACTTCACACAGTACTTCAGGTGCAGCCTCACCAGTACCCTGTATAGTTGCAGCATGACCTCCCTACTCTTGAATTCAATCCTTCTAGCAATGAAAGCCAATGTTCCGTTTGCCTTCTTATTAACCTTTTGTACCTGCAAGCCAACTTTTTGTGATTCATGAACAAGCACTCCCAAGTCCCTCTGCACAACAGCATGCTGAAATCTTTCACCATTTAAATAATAATCTGCTCTTCTATTATTCCTTCCAAAGTGGAAGATCTCGCACTTACCAATGTTGTATTCCATCTGCCAGACCTTGGCCCACTCACTTAACCTATCTATATCCCTCTGCAGACTCTCCACATCCTCTGTACAATTTGCTTTTCCACTCAGAGTAAAGAGTAAAAGATTTCGGGGAGATTTGAGGGAGACCTGTTTCCCTAGTGAGTGACCTGTACCCGGAATTTACTGCCCTGGAGAATGGAGGAATCAGTCAATGACAGCTTTTAAGAAGTGTCCAGATAACTTTTGATTTGCCTACGGATGGAAGGTGCTGAATAGAAATTAAACAAATCTGAAAAGAGCAGTTTATGACCTGAAGTAACCTGGGACCAGCAAATGACTTGACGTAGTTGGAATCGTCTGAACAAGCTTGACTTTGGGAGAAACAAAGAAATAAAGAGGTGCAAGTCTTCATTTAGTGAAAGAACGATATTGGAATTCTGTCCTCACCTACCACCCCACCAGCCTCCGGATCCAACATATTATTCTCCGTAACTTCCGCCACCGCCAATGGGATCCCACCACTAAGCACATCTTTCCCTCCCCCCCCTCTGCATTCCGCAGGGATCGCTCCCTATACAACTCCCTTGTCCATTCGTCCCCCCCATCCCTCCCCACTGATCTCCCTCCTGGCACTTACCCGTGTAAGCGGAACAAGTGCTACACATGCCCTTACACTTCCTCCCTTACCACCATTCAGGGCCCCAAACAGTCCTTCCAGGTGAGGCAACACTTCACCTGTGAGTCGACAGGGGTGATATACTGCGTCCGGTGCTCCCGATGTGGCCTTTTATATATTGGCGAGACCCGACGCAGACTGGGAGACCGTTTTGCTGAACATCTACGCTCTATCCGCCAGAGAAAGCAGGATCTCCCAGTGGCCACACATTTTAATTCCACATCCCATTCCCATTCTGACATGTCTATCCACGGCCTCCTCTACTGTAAAGATGAAGCCACACTCAGGTTGGAGGAACAACACCTTATATTCCGTCTGGGTAGCCTCCAACCTGATGGCATGAACATCGACTTCTCTAACTTCCGCTAATGCCCCACCTCCCCTTCGTACCCCATCTGTTACTTATTTTTATACACACATTCTTTCTCTCACTCTCCTTTTTCTCCCTCTGTCCCTCTGAATATACCTCTTGCCTATCCTCTGGGTCCCCCCCCCCTGTCTTTCTTCCCGGACCTCCTGTCCCATGATCCTCTCGTATCCCCTTTTGCCTATCACCTGTCCAGCTCTTGGCTCTATCCCTCCCCCTCCTGTCTTCTCTTATCATTTTGGATCTCCCCCTCCCCCTCCAACTTTCAAATCCCTTACTCACTCTTCCTTCAGTTAGTCCTGACGAAGGGTCTCGGCCTGAAACGTTGACTGCACTTCTTCCCACAGATGCTGCTTGGCCTGCTGCATTCACCAGCAACTTTGATGTGTGTTGCTTGAATTTCCAGCATCTGCAGAATTCCTGTTGTTTGCATTGTAATTCTGTCTGTAGTTTTGGATCAGATACAATGGGAAGCTGATACAGGTTAGTCAGAGCCAACAAACTTAGAACACAACAGATTAAAATGACTAGAGGATAAAAATGTAGGAATTTGGGTGTTGAAACAGTGATACCCCCGGATTCCAACAATCGCAGAGATGTGTGACCCCACATTGGAAATGTGGAACTTGTGTCAGGATCAAGGGGACACCTGGCCAGTGTGAACTCCCGTTCCCGAGCATTAGCCTTCCTATCTTTGACTGCTCATGGATTGTCAGAGTGTGAGCACAGATATTTAATCTTGTATGAATAGCATGCTTGCATTTAACCAAATTGTATGAATTGCATGCCTCTTTTTAACTGAACTGATAAAGGTTCAGTTAAGGGTGGGGACTGGCGACAAAGGTAATTAGCCAAACGCTGGAAGGTTAAATGAAAGCAGATGGGTGCCCACTGATTGGCATGGATGCAGTGAGCCAAATGATTCGCTTGCATGCAGATTTGGAGGAAGAACTTATCCGTATGGGCAAAAGTCCTAGCACCTTGCTTAGGTATGAAACATGGATGCATGATGATGCCTACATCAAGCTGACATGGTATAACTCTAACATGTAATGAGTTTGGATTCTGTGGGTGCCAAATTGGAGATCAAGATTGCTGCTTAGTGATCCAAAATAGATGATAGCTCAGTATAATTTTTAAGCCAACGTCTTTTAATGAAATTACCGCAATTCTAAACACTTGTGCAGAATGGTTGAAGGAGGGATATGCACCAATGAATCTATATATTTTCTCAGCCACAGAAACCACTGATGTGCAGCTAAGTAATTTATGCCATTAAAAGAAGACAAATTTGCATTCATTTTATCAGCTCTGTTTAACTGTTTATTTTTATATATGTTATGAATTTAAAAGTTTAAGAGAAAATATTTTCTAACTTATTTCAGATGGGATCAGAATGTGACAGAGATAAATGAAAACATGCGAAGTAACATTATCGTCCAGTTGTCACAATTAAAGTTTTACCCAACTAAAGAGAGCTTTTTCAAGATTAGCTTTACTTGTCACATGTACTCCAGAACATCAGCACTTACAATTAAATGGATCATTTGCCTCAACGACCCACACGGTCCGAGGGTGTGCTAGGTGCAGCCTAGAAGTTCCACCATGCTTTTGGTGCCAACATAGCATGTCCACAACTGACAAACCCAAGCCCAAACATCTTTTGGAACGTGAGGGAAACGAGAGCATCCGGAGGGAACCGATGCAGTCTTGGGAAGAACAAACAAACTCCTTACAGACAGCAGAAGGAATTGACCCCGATCATGATCGTTGGTGCTATAAAGCATTATGCTCATTGCTAGGCCGCCATGTTGCCCTAACTCATACTATCACACTGACTGTAGGTGAAATTTAGGAGTATTTGATGAAATGTTTAACAAAGCTAGGACATGAGACCATAAGATATAGGAGCAGAATTAGGCTATTTGGCCCCCATTTAGTCTGTTCCACCATTCCATCATGGCTGATTTATTATCCCTCTCAACCCCATTTTCCCCATTTCCTTTGATGTCCCGACCAATCAAGAGCCCATCAACCTCCACTTTAAAGATACCCAATGACTTGGCTTCCAGGGCCATCTGTAGCAATGGATTCCACAAATTCACTACCCTCTAAAGGCTAAAGAAATTCCTCCTCATCTCTGTTCTACATGGACCTCCCTCTATTCTAAGACTGTACCCTCTGGTTCTAGAAGTATCCACTAAAGGAAACATTCTCTCCACCCTCCTCTATCTAGGCCTTTCAATACACGGTATGTTTCAATATGATACCCCTCATACTTCTAAACTTCAGCAGTAGAGACCCAGAACATTAAACACTCCTCCTATGATAATCCTGTCATTCCTGGAGTAATTTTTTGTGAACCTCTTCTGGACACCCCAATACAAGCACTTTTTTTTCTTAGATATGGGGCTCAAACTGCTCAAAATACTCCATGTGGTCTGACCACTGGCTTAAAAACCCCCAACATCACATTGTTGTTCTTATATTCTAGTCCTCTTGAAATGAATACTAGCTTTACATTTACCTTCCTTACCACCAATTAAATCTGCAAGCTAAATTAGGAAATCCTGTACAATGTCTCCCGAGTCCCTTTGCACCTTTGATATTTGAATTTTTCCCTGTTTAGAAAATAATCTATGCCTTTATTCCTTTTACCAATATGCCTGACTATGTGCTTCTCGACAATATATTCCATATGCCAATTCTTTCCTTATTATCTCAATCAGTTTAAGTCCTTCTGCAGACTCCCTGTATACTACTTGTCTCTACACCTATTTTCGTATAGTCTGCATACTTGGCCAGAAAGCCATCAATTCCATCATCCAAATCATTGACATATAACATGAAAAGAAGCATGGCTTAGCATGGTTTCCTTAAGGTTTTTTCTTTTCTTGACTAAGAAATCTGTTGGAATTTTTTGAGGAAATAACAGGCAGGATAGTCCAAGCCAGCAGCTGGGAAGAAGGGTGTGAAGCAATCGGGTAGAAAAAGTCTTTTTTTTAAACACTGCTCAGGGAGAAGGGTCTGCACTGCACAGGCGCGTGATGTAGTGTGCCAAGGTTTTAAAAACAGACCACCATATACAGCAGCCATCGTTGTAGTGGCCATCGTTGGAGTGGACTGAGTCAGAGTGGGACTGCTTTGGCTCAACAGGCTTCAGCGAGAACAGGCAAAGGCCAGGGTAAGTTCCGATAAGTTTTTTGTTCAGATTGTTTAGAGTAGAGAGAATACGAGGCAGGATGTTGGAATGCTCCTCTTGCAGGATGTGGGAAGTCAGGGAGCCCTCCGGTGTCCCTGACAAAGACACCTGCAAGGGAACTGGAGCAGGAGCTGGATGACCTCCGGATCATTCGGGAGAATGAGGAGATTATAGATAGTAGCTAGAGGGAGGTAGTTACACCAAAGGAGCAGAGCATAGGAAATTGGGTCACTGTCAGGTGAGGGAAGAGGAAAGGGCAGGCAGAGCAGGGTTCCCCTGTGGCCATTCCCCTCAACAACAAGTATACCACATCGGATAATGTTGGGGGGGATGACTTACCTGGGACAAGCTGCAGTAGCCGGATCGCTGGCACTGAGTCTGGTTCTGCAGTGCGGAAGGGAGGGTGGAAAAAGAGGAGAGCGGTAGTGATAGTTAGAGGTACAGATAGGAGGTTCTGTGGTCGTGACAGAGAATCCAGGATGGTTTGTTGCCTCCCGGGTGCCAGGGTCAAGGGTGTCTCTGATCACTTGCATGACATTCTGAAGTGGGAGGGTGATCAGCCAGATGTCGTGGTGCACTTGGGTACCAATGACAAAGCAAGGAAGAATGAGGAGGTCCTGGAGAGTGAGTATAGAGAGCTTGGTAGGAAGTTGAAAAGCAGAACCTCGAGGGTGGTAATCTTAGGATTGTTACCTGTGCTATGTGCCAGTGAGGGTAAGAATAGGTTGCTCTGGAGGATGAACAAATGGCTGAGGAACTGGTGTAGGGGGCAGGGTTTCAGATTTCAGGATCATTGGGACCTCTTCTGGGGCAGGTGGGACCTGTACAAGAGAGACGGGTTACACTTGAACTACAGGGAGACCAATATCCTTTCAGGGAGGTTTGTTAGTGCTAATGGGGAGGCTTTAAACTAGATTTGCAGGGGGATGGGAACCAGAGTGCCAGAGCTGACAGTGTGGCTGGGGTGAAAATAAATGATGTTAAAAGTTCAAGCAAAGCCACAAATAGAAAGGTTGTGAGTGGTGGTAAAAATCTTCTGAGGTGTATATATTTCAATGCTAGGAGTATTGCGGGGAAGGCGGACAAGTTGAGGGCATGGATTGGCACGTGGAATTATGACGTTATAGCAATTAGTGAAACTTGGCTACAGGAGGGGCAGGACTGGCAGCTTAATATTCCAAGGTTCCAATGTTTCAGATGTGATAGAGGCAGAGGAATGAATGGTGGGGGGGTAGCATTGCTTGTCAGGGAAAATGTTACAGCAGTGCTCAGGCAGGACAGATTAGAGGGCTTGTCTACTGAGTCCTTATGGGTGGAGCTGAGAAACAGGAAAGGTATGGCCACATTAGAGGGGTTGTATTATAGTCCACCCAATAGTCAGCGAGAATTGGAAGAGCAAATCTGCAGAGAGATAGCAGGCAACTGCAGGAAACATAAAGTTGTGGTGGTAGGGGATTTTAATTTTCCATATATTGATTGGGACTCCCATACTGTTAGGGTCTAGATGGTTTAGGGTTTGTAAAATGTGTTCTACATCAATATATAGAGGTACCAATTAGAGGGGATGCAATATTGGATCTCCTGTTAGGAAACGAGTTAGGACAAGTGACGGAAGTGTGTGTAGGGGAGCACTTTGGTTCCAGTGATCATAACACCATTAGTTTCAACTTGATCATGGACAAGGATAGATCTGGTCCTAGGGTTGAGGTTCTGAACTGGAAGAAGGCCAAACTTGAAGAAATGAGAAAGGATCTAAAAAGCGTGGATTGGGACAGGTTGTTCTCTGGCAAGGAAGTGATCGGTAAGTGGGAAGCCTTCAAAGGAGAAATTTTGAGAGTGCAGAGCTTGTATGTTCCTGTCAGGATTAAAGGCAAAGTGAATAGAAATGAGGAACCTTGGTTCTCAAGGGATACTGCAACTCTGATAAAGAAGAAGAGAGAGTTGTATGACATGTATAGGAAACAGAGAGCAAATAAGGCGCTTGAGGAGTATAAAAAGTGCAAGGAAATACTTAAGAAAGAAATCAGGAGGGCTAAAAGAAGACATAAGGTTGCCTTGGCAGTCAAAGTGAAGGATAATCCAAAGAGCTTTTACAGGTATATTAAGAGTAAAAGGATTGTAAGGGATAAAATTGGTTCTCTTGAAGATCAGAGTGGACGGCTATGTGCGGAACCAAAAGAAATGGGGGAGATCTTAAATGGGTTTTTTGCATCTGTATTTACTAAGAAAACTGGCATGATGTCTGTGGAATTAAGGGAAACAAGTAATGAGATCATGGAAACTATACAGATTGAAAAGGAGGAGGTGATAAATCCCCAGGACCTGACAGGGTATTCCCTCGGACCTTGAAAGAGACTATTGTTGAAATTGCAGGGGCCCTGGCAGATATATTTAAAATGTCGGTGTCTACGGGTCAGTTGCCGGAGTATTGGAGAGTAGCTCATGTTGTTCCGTTGTTTAAAAAAGGATTGAAAAGTAATCCGGGAAATTATAGGCCGGTAAGTTTGACGTTGGTAGTGGGTAAGTTATTGGAGGGAGTACTAAGAGACAGAATCTACAAGCATTTGGATAGACAGGGACTTATTAGGGAGAGTCAACATGGCTTTGTGCGTGGTAGGTCATGTTTGACCAATCTATTGGAGCTTTTCGAGGAGGTTACCAGGAAAGTGGATGAAGGGAAGGCAGTGGATGTCGTCTACATGGACTTCAGTAAGGCCTTTGACAAGGTCCCGCATGGGAGGTTAGTTAGGAAAATTCAGTCGCTAGGTATACATGGAGAGGTGGTAAATTGGATTAGACATTGGCTCAATGGAAGAAGCCAAAGAGTGGTAGCAGAGAATTGCTTCTCAGAGTGGAGGCCTGTGACTAGTGGTGTGCCACAGGGATTAGTGCTGGGTCCATTGTTATTTGTCATCTATATCAATAATCTGAATGATAATGTGGTAAATTGGATCAGCAAATTTGCTGATGATACAAAGATTGGAGGTGTAGTGGACAGTGAGGAAGGTTTTCAGAGCCTGCAGAGGGATTTGGACCAGCTGGAAAAATGGGCTGAAAAATGGCAGATGGAGCTTAATACAGACAAGTGTGAGGTATTGCACTTTGGAAGGAGAAACCAAAGTAGAACATACAGGGTAAATGGTAAGGCACTGAGGAGTGCAGTAGAACAGAGAGATCTGGGAATACAGATACAAAATTCCCTAAAAGTGGCGTCACAGGTAGATAGGGTCGTAAAGAGAGCTTTTGGTACATTGGCCTTTATTAATCAAAGTATTGAGTATAAGAGTTGGAATGTTATGATAAGGTTGTATAAGGCATTGGTGAGGCTGAATCTGGAGTATTGTGTTCAGTTTTGGTCACCAAATTACAGGAAGGATATAAATAAGGTTGAAAGAGTGCAGAGAAGGTTTACAAGGATGTTGCCGGGACTTGAGAAACTCAGTGACAGAGAAAGGTTAAATAGGTTAGGACTTTATTCCCTGGAGCATAGAAGAATGAGGGGAGATTTGATAGAGGTATATAAAATTATGATGGATATAGATAGAGTGAATGCAAGCAGGCTTTTTCCACTGAGGCAAAGGGAGAAAAAAAACCAGAGGACACGGGTTGAGGGTGAGGGGGGAAAAGTTTAAAGGGAATATTAGGGGGGGCTTCTTCACACAGAGAGTGGTGGGAGTATGGAATGAGCTGCCAGACGAGGTGGTAAATGCGGGTTCTTTTTTAACACTTAAGAATAAATTGGACAGATACATGGATGGGAGGTGTATGGAGGGATATGGTCCGTGTGCAGGTCAGTGGGACTAGGCAGAAAATAGTTTGGCACGGCCAAGAAGGGCCAAAGAGCCTGTTTCTGTGCTGTAGTTTTTCTATGGTTTCTAAGTGTCAGTGAATATTGCTTATTTGATTTTTAGAAGGCCTGTCACCCCGGGACCAAGTGCTATAACCTACAAGATATATATGAAATGCCAAAACTCTTCCAGAGGTTGTGGAAGATAATAAGGAAGATTTGGACCAAAGACTCTATCCCACCTAGCTGGAAAATGGTTGAATGATGTTTTGTTCCCAAGCAAGAAGGATGCTGTACTATCACCCAGGTTGGGACAACCTCCCTCATTAGTGCGGAGTTCAAGTTATTCTTCTCGGTTCTCGTGAGAAGACTGATTTCTTACTCAGTGCAGAACCACTACATCAATACACCTATGCAGAAAGGAGGTGGGTTTTTCTGGGTGTCTTGAACACACCTCAATAATCAGCCAATTGATCCAGGAGACCATGTAGAAGAAAGGCGACCTGACAGTCATCTGTTTAGACTTATGCCTATGGATCAACTGCACTTTCTCATCCAGGTTGGCCTGGACCACCACCGTATCCTGCCAGTAATGCAAGACATGATCACCGGCTACCTAGGAGGATTCAAGCTAACACTTCTGCCCACTTTACAACTAGGTGGCAAGACCTCCAAAAAGGGATTCCAACCGGTTTTTCCACCTTATTTGTCACGGGTATGAACCTTCTCATATCAGCAGCAGTGCACATAACCTGGAGGCAGTGGAGTTTTGGGATTACCAGGCACCCGGACAAAATGGGATCTTCCAAAGTGCAAGATCACTTGGACAGAGCTTTGGAGACTGGAGTCCTTCTACATTTCTTTCCTTCTGGGGTCTGTGTATGACACTCTCCCGACACCATCACAGCTGCACACAGGGGGTTGAGAGAGGACACTAACTGCAAGCTTTGTGGTCAGCAGGGTTCACTGGCACATATACTGCAGGATGCAAAACAGCTTTAACACGAGGGTGGTATAGGTGGTGCCACGACAAGGTCCTGCTGTCCTTTGCTGACATAATGGAGAGTGAGAGGTGTAAAAAGAGACCAACTGGCAGAGAGGCAAAGAGGGCAGTTATTTTCATCAAGGAGAGGGCCACACCATATATATTAAAGAAGCCTAAATCCAATCTGCTGCAATCTGCCAAATCATGGGAGAAGAGGGTTGATGTGGGGAGGAAGCTGCAGTTCCCTGAGGTGGTGCAAACCACACTTCGACCAGTCATCATACTGTGGTCCAAGAAAATCATCCTGGTGGAGCTCACAGTATCATGTGAGGAAAGATTTGAGCAGGCTCACGAGAGGAAGGCCCTGAAGTACCAGTCCTTAGTCCAGGAGTGCAGGAACAAAGGATGGCAGGCGTGGTTATTCCCCGTGGAGATTGACCGTAGAGGATTTCTGGCAAGGTTTCCATGGAGATTTCTGTCTGTGCTGAGCCTTGAGGAAGAGAACGTGATCCAAGCAGCTAGCAGGATGGGGGAAGAAGCAGAAAGAGCCTCTTGCTGGATATGGTGAGATGAGTTGTGCTGGAAGTCAGGAGCAGATTGGCCGTGACTTGGTCCCCGATGTTGACCTACTGAGTGTAGTGGTTAGGGATTGAAACACTCTATGACCCCCAAAGGATCGAAACACTCTATTACACTTTGGCTCCTGGTCAAAGAATATGGTTATATTATCAGGTAACTGAAGAGACCACCCTGGGGTATGATGCAAGCAAAATACCTTATAAATTTTAAGATACTTTCAAATGTACATCTCCAATGTTCAGTTGATATTGTAGGTGACAGTACCTACCTATTCACTACCTGGTACAAAAATATGCAGAAATAGAGATGCATTATTAAAAACAATGAATAATATTGTGATTGGATTAAATATATTAGTTTATTCTTATCATAAAACTAATTAGCAAATGTAATGATATACGATTGAATTTTTAATTTTTATCTGCGTGAGCCATCTGCATAGTCCGCTTAGGTAACAAAGTGAGGCACTCTATTTTACCAAGATGCTTAATTTCTTGGACGTGACCTTGTAAATAAATATAGGAGAGATGAAGTGCATTACAAAATGTGAGTAATGCTGCAATCAGATTACAAGAGAAATTCTATTGTGCAGTGCAGTGTGATTAAAATTTCACTAATTTCTAATACAGTTGGGAAGCCCATGCATGTATAGTCTGTTGGAGGAAGATTATCTCAATTATCCTGCATATAGATGTCTCTTCTTTTGTTCTTTTTATCAAGCACATGCTGATGGAACTGGCAGGGTTCTTTGCAGCAGGATAGCTGACTCTAATACATGTGTCATTCTAGAGCTTGTGCTTTTAGAGTAACTTGTCCTCGCAAACCTGATCAAAGCTGATGCATGATCCTCACAGAGCTTTGCTTCCACATGGTCGTTCATGCACTGAACATCTTTACAAGAAAGCTAAGTTTTATATTCAATTATTACCTGATGAAAAGTCATCCTGCATTAAGAAATTGGACATTGTTATTTTGCCACTACACTGCACTTGAAGAGTACAATAAAGTAAAGTCTAATGCTTTTCAGACCTGAAACTGAACGTAGCAGTCACATTCATAAAAGTGACCACTGTATTGTGAATGTCAAACATTCAGAAATTTAGATTTACAGTAATAGTGGATTTATACAGTCTAGAGCTAAAGAGCTCCTTTAGAAAACAATTTAGTACTGTGGATTCCAAACAACAAGAAAATCTGTTAGCTTTCCACATCCTTTACACCCTTAGCAGAATTTGGTACTTCTCCTCGCTGAACACTATTGGAAGGGTGACTATGGTTAAAAAGAGGAAAGAGTGTAGTGGGTGTAAGGTGTTATTTGGTAACTAGCAGAATGATTCATGAAAGACAATGCTTGCAGGTAGTAATAAAACAATGTCCTTGCTTTCACCCATCATGTTGTCAAAGGTGTATTTATCCAAAGAACATTGATATATGTGACAACTGTACAGACAATGAGGAGGAAAACCCATTTTTTCACAGAAGTATACCCACAGCCATGTTGTGTGGCACCCTCACCTTGCCATATAGATACAGTTAGATCGCTTCAGTTGTTTTGTCCATAAACCACTTTGGGCAATCACCAATAATGAAACTGATCTCAGCCCAATCTGCAACCTTGTGGCATGCATCTATTTCTTTTTACCATCATCATCAATGTATTAATCCCAATTAATGATGAGAATAGAAGATCATGCAGAGAGCACTACCAGGCTTATCTAAAAATAAGGTGCTAAACTGCAGTAACAACTACATTGTACTATGTGCATATTAGAAAGTCGGAAGTATATATTACAAGATGACCTAACCCACCCACAACTGAACGATCCAATCAAACCTCTACCGTCCTGCAGTATTAACTGATGGTGTTGAATGATTAATTTTCTCACACTTACAGCTTTCTAAAAACATGAGTGTGAAAGACATGGCTGTTGAATTTGTCATCATTTTCAAACAGAAATGGAAGATGAATGATCCATCTCAGCCTCCTCTTTTCTCTTACATCACAAAACTCATTAGATCTACTCCGAAGTTACATGAATAATTGGCTGAGCACATAGCTTACGATAAAGAGTTTGGAAAATGACATCTTCCCTATTGTTTATGAAGGCACCTTAATGTTAATCTTCTCCAGGACAACTAGTGATTGGCAGTAAGTGCTAAGTATTGTCCAGTTACCAGGAATGTACTTATATATTTTTTAAATCCCTCAGTGATACTGCTCATGTGCTTACTGGACAAGGATAGTTAAAACACTGAGATATATCTGACAATATCAGAAATCTTACAGGAATTACATTCCTCTACAATTTGAGTGCAGAAGAACAGCAGCAAGGGATTAAAATTAATGCTCATTGAAGTCTTAGTACATAATTTATTTACATTTTAGTGCTTTTTAGGATGATTAAAATTATAAATGTTTGCATTAATTAATTTTAATTCGTTCTAATGGTTTCTTATCAGATTTTCTTGTATAAACAATTGACAAGTATTTAGAATATTTGAATTCTTAAGCAGCTGACTAAAACTTGAAGAAGAACTATCAATGTGCAGGACTTCGCTTTAGGAAATGGAACTGGCTCGAGACCTTTAGTTCTCGTTAGAAGAAATACGTTAGTTGAGACAAAATGTTTTCTTTTTGGGAAGTGGTAGTCACTGCAGACAGCTCAACACAGAATCCAAATCCTGGCAAATGGACTCAAATGACATGGGAGGCCATGCTGTCCTTAATGCTTGTGTCACCGTTCAAAACATCTCTACCAATCTCACATTTATTCTCTGGTAGTCTGTGGCAAAGTCACATCTGCCAGAAGTGCGTAAGGCTGGGTGATCTGGAAGACCGTGTAAGGAATCTGGAGCAGCAACTGGATGACCTTCGACTCATAAGGGAGAACGAGGCAGTCATAGATGAGAGCTACCGGGAGGTAGTCACACCTAGGCTGTCGGAAGCAGATCGTTGGGTGACAGTCAGAGGGGGGAAAGCGAAGGTGAACAGACAAGTAGTGCAGAGCACCCCTGTAGCCATTCCCCTGAATAATAAGTTTACCGTCCTGGATACTGTTGGCGGGGACGACCGTCCAGGTGTGAGCCACGGTGGCAGGGCCTCCAGCACTGAATCTGACCCTGTGGTGCAGAAGGGTGGGACGGAGAAGAGGAGAGCTGTCGTCATTGGAGACTCTATAGTCAAGGGAGCAGACAGGAGATTTTGTGGACGTGAGAAGGACACCCGCATGGTTTGTTGCCTCCCAGGTGCCAGGGTCCGGGATGTCTCTGACCGGGTGCACGACATACTGGTACGAGAGGGAAAGCAACCAGAAGTCGTAATACATGTTGGGACCAACGACATAGGCAGGAAGAAGGATGAGGTCCTGAAGTGTGAGTTTTGGGAACTAGGCAGAAGGCTGAAGAACAGGACCTCAAGGGTGGCGTTCTCAGGATTGCTACCAGTGCTACGTGACAGTGATGGTAAGAATGGGAGGAGATGGCAGTTGAATGCGTGGCTGAGGAGTTGGTGCAGGGAGCAGGGTTTTAGATTTTTAGATCATTGGGATCTCTTCTGGGGAAGGTGGGACCTGTACAGATTGGATGGGTTGCACCTGAACTCGAGGGGGAGGAATATCCTTGCAGGTAGGTTTGCTAGCGTGGTTCGGGAGGGTTTTTTTTAAAATATAATTTTTATTAAATTTTCAAAAAGAATACATGAAAAGATAAAATCTACCCACCCCCCCTCCCCTTAACCCTCCCCCCCCCATATATATAGTCCTACCTAAAAGAAAGAAAGAGAAAAAAAAAAGAGCCGCCTGGGTATTGGAAGGTTTCCACATGCTCCATGGGATTCCAAATAAATTTGGTATAATCATTCGTTACTTTCCCCAAGTAACCAAATTCTTTGTCGGAGCACTTAAATATGACATCCTATCTTTTGTAAATAAGGGCGCCAAATATTCAAGAATGTTACATAATTATCTCTTAAATTATAAGTAATTTTTTCAAGTGGAATAGAACTAGCCATTTCATTATTCCAACGATCCATACTTAAATACGAATCAGATTTCCAAGTAACTGCTATAGTCTTCTTAGCTACTGCCAATGCAATTTTTATAAATTCTTTCTGATATTTATTCAATTTAAGTTTCGGTTTTATCCCTTCAATATCACCTAATAGAAATAATACAGGGTTATGTGGAAGTTGAATTCCTGTAATTTGTTCCAATAAGACTCTTAAATTTATCCAAAAGGGTTGAATTTTAAAAGAAGACCAAATAGAATGTAAAAAAGTACCAATTTCTTGATTACACCGAAAACATTTATCAGATAGATTTGAATTTAATCTATTTATTTTTTGTGGTGTAATGTATAATTGGTGTAAAAAATTATATTGTACTAATCTAAGTCGAACATTTATTGTATTTGTCATACTGTCCAGACAAAGTCTTGACCAATTTATTTCATCAATATTAATATTCAGATCTGTTTCCCATTTTTGCTTTGACTTATGGGTTCCTTGTTTAATTGTCTGTTCTTGAATCAAATTATACATACAAGAAATAAATTTTTTAATTTTCCCTTTTTGAATTAAAATTTCAATTTCATTAGCTTTTGGCAAAAACATTGTTTGACCCAGCGGTTCGGGAGGGTTTAAACTAATTTGCAAGGGGGATGGGACCCAGAGTGATAGAGCAGTGAAAGAAGTGCATGGAGTAAAGCCAGATCTAACATATAGAGAAGCTTTGAGGATAGAGAAGCAGAATAAACGGTGTAAAGACAGTAAGGTAGAAGGGCTGAAATGTGTGTACCTCAATGCAAGACGCATCAGGAACAAAGGTGATGAACTGAGAGCTTGGATACATACATGGAATTATGATGTAGTGGCTATTACAGAGACTTGGCTAGCACCAGGGCAGGAATGGATTCTCAATATTCCTCATTTCAGTGCTTTAAAAGGGATAGGGAGGGCGGAAAAAGGGGAGGAGGGGTGGCATTACTGGTCAGGGATACTATTATAGCTACAGAAAGGATGGGTAATGTAGCAGGATCCTCTTTTGAGTCAATGTGGGTGGAAGTCAGGAACAAGAAGGGAGCAGTTACTCTACTGGGGGCATTCTATAGGCCCCCGGTAGCAGCAGAGATACAGAGGAGCAGATTGGGAGGCAGATTTTGGAAAGGTGCAAAAATAACAGGATTGTTATCATGGGTGACTTTAACTTCCCTGATATTGATTGGCACCTGATTCGTTCCAAGGGTTTAGATGGGGCAGAGTTTGTTAAGTGTGTCCAGGATGGTTCCTGTCACAGTATGTGGACAGGCCGACCGGGCGAATGCCATACTAGATCTAGTACTAGGTAATGAACCGGGTCAGGTCACAGATCTCTCAGTGGGTGAGCATCTGGGGGACAGTGACCACCGCTCCCTGGCCTTTAGCATTATCATGGAAAAGGATAGAATCAGAGAGGACAGGAAAATTTTTAATTGGGGAAGGGCAAATTATGAGGCTATAAGGCTAGAACTTGCGAGTGTGAATTGGGATGATGTTTTTGCAGGGAAATGTACTATGGACATGTGGTCGATGTTTAGAGATCTCTTGCGGGATGTTAGGGATAAATTTGTCCCAGTGAGGAAGATAAAGAATGGTAGGGTGAAGGAACCATGGGTGACAAGTGAGGTGGAAAATCTAGTCAGGTGGAAGAAGGCAGCATACATGAGGTTTAGGAAGCAAGGATCAGATGGGTCTATTGAGGAATATAGGGAAGCAAGAAAGGAGCTTAAGAAGGGGCAGAGAAGAGCAAGAAGGGGGCATGAGAGGGCCTTGGCAAGTACGGTAAAGGAAAACCCCAAGGCATTCTTCAATTATGTGGAGAAAAAAAAGGATGACAGGAGTGAAGGTAGGACCGATTATAGATAAAGGTGGGAAGATGTGCCTGGAGGCTGTGGAAGTGAGCGAGGTCCTCAATGAATACTTCTCTTCGGTATTCACCAATGAGAGGGAACTTGATGATGGTGAGGACAATATGAGTGCGGTTGATGTTCTGGAGCATGTTGATATTAAGGGAGAGGAGGTGTTGGAGTTGTTAAAATACATTAGGACAGATAAGTCCCCGGGACCTGACGGAATATTCCCCAGGCTGCTCCACGAGGCGAGAGAAGAGATTGCTGAGCCTCTGGCTAGGATCTTTATGTCCTCGTTGTCCACGGGAATGGTACCGGAGGATTGGAGGGAAGTGAATGTTGTCCCCTTGTTCAAAAAAGGTAGTAGGGATAGTCCGGGTAATTATAGACCAGTGAGTCTTACGTCTGTGGTGGGAAAACTGTTGGAAAAGATTCTTAGAGATAGGATCTATAGGCATTTAGAGAATCATGGTCTGATCAGCGAAAGACAGCATGGCTTTGTGAAGGGCAGATCGTGTCTAACAAGCCTGATAGAGTTCTTTGAGGAGGTGACCAGGCATATAGATGAGGGTAGTGCAGTGGATGTGATCTATATGGATTTTAGTAAGGCATTTGACAAGGTTCCACACGGTGGGCTTATTCAGAAAGTTAGAAGGCATGGGATTCAGGGAAGTTTGGCCAGGTGGATTCAGAATTGGCTTGCCTGCAGAAGGCAGAGGGTGGTGGTGGAGGGAGTACATTCAGATTGGAGGATTGTGACTAGTGGTGTCCCACAAGGATCTGTTCTGGGACCTCTTCTTTTCGTGATTTTTATTAACGACCTGGATGTGGGGGTAGAAGGGTGGGATGGCAAGTTTGCAGATGACACAAAGGTTGGTGGTGTTGTAGATAGTGTAGGGGATTGTCAAAGATTGCAGAGAGACATTGATAGGATGCAGAAGTGGGCTGAGAAGTGGCAGATGGAATTCAACCCAGAGAAGTGTGAGGTGGTACACTTTGGAAGGACAAACTCCAAGTCAGAGTACAAAGTAAATGGCAGGATACATGGTAGTGTGGAGGAGCAGAGGGATCTCGGGGTACATGTCCACAGATCCCTGAAAGTTGCCTCACAGGTGGATAGGGTAGTTAAGAAAGCTTATGGGGTGTTAGCTTTCATAAGTCGAGGGATGCAGTTTAAGAGTCGCGATGTAATGATGCAGCTCTATAAAACTCTGGTTAGGCCAGAGTACTGTGTCCAGTTCTGGTCACCTCACTATAGGAAGGATGTGGAAGCATTGGAAAGGGTACAGAGGAGATTTACCAGGATGCTGCCTGGTTTAGAAAGTATGCATTATGATCAGAGGTTAAGGGAGCTAGGGCTTTTCTCATTGGAGAGAAGGAGGATGACAGGAGACTCGATAGAGGTGTACAAGATAATAAGAGGAATAGATAGAGTGGAAAGCCAGCGCCTCTTCCCCAGGGCACCACTGCTCAATACAAAAGGACATGGCTTTAAGGTAAGGAGTGGGAAGTTCAAGGCGGACATTAGAGGAAGGTTTTTTACTCAGAGAGTGGTTGGTGCGTAGAATGAACTGCCTGAGTCAGTGGTGGAGGCAGATACACTGGTGAAGTTTAAGAGACTTAAACTAGACAGGTATATGGAGGAATTTAAGGTGGGGGCTTATATGGGAGGCAGGGTTTGAGGGTCGGCACAACATTGTGGGCTGAAGGGCCTGTACTGTACTGTACTATTCTATGTTCTATGTTATTGTTATTTATTCACAAATTCCACCTAGATTCTACTTGTGTCCTGATGCAGGGTTTTGATCAGAAATATCAACACTTCTTGTGCCCTGATGTCCCCACTGATTCTGTTTGACACACTGAGCTTCTCCAGCAGACTGAAGCGTCTCGGACTTTTCAATCATCAACCGCACGCTTTCCCGTAGATGCTGCCTGGCCTGCTGAGTTCCTCCAGCATTTTGTGTGACTGTTTCTCCTGATTCTTTTTACACTCTGCTGGACTACGAGACATGAGAACCTTCTCACAACAGTGAAGAAAATAAAACTGAGATGGTACGGCCACGTAACAAGATCCACTGGCCTTGCGAAGACCGTTCTACAAGGAACTGTGGAGGGGAAAAGAAGGAAAAGTAGACAGAGGAAAAGATGGATGGACAACATTAAAGAATGGACAGGGAAAAACACTTGCGGTGACCCAGGCTCTGGCACACAACCACGACAGATGGGACAGACTGGTGCAAAGCTTGTCATGACGGCGCCCCGATGACTGCACCAGGAGTTAAGGGCGCAAGGAAGGAAGGAAGGAAGACTACGAGTAATTTGCAAGAGTGAATGAACTTGGAAAACCCAGCATGATTTTGGAATATACGAGGGCACTGGAGCATCCAGGGCAAAGTGACACAGTCTCAGGTAGATTTTAAAACTCCACACAGACAGCAACAGACCTGTACTGAATACCCCCTTGTGCAATTTGATCCTGGATTTTCTCAATCGTAGACCCAAGTCAGTCTGGATTGGCAAAAACATCTCCTCCACAATCTCTATCAACACAGGAGCATTGCAGGGATGTATACTTAGCCCTCTGCTCTACTTGCTTTACACCTCTGACTGTGTCGCTAATTACTGCTCCGACACTATGTGCAAGTTTGCTGATGACACCACTGTTGTGGGCTGTATCAAAGGTGGTGATGAATCAGATACAGGAGGGAGACTAAAAATTTGGCTAGGTGGTGTAATAACAACAATCTCTCACTCAGTGTCAACAAGATCAAGGAACTGATTGTGAACTTCTGGAGAGGTAAACCAGAGGTCCATGAGCCAGTAATAATCAGAGGATCAGAGATGGAGAGGGTCACTAACTGTAACTTCCTGGGTGCCACTATCTCAGAGGACCTGGCATGGACCCATCATATAAATATAATTGCAAATAAAGCATAACAGTGCCTCTACTTGCTCAGCAGTCTGTGGAGATTCAGCATGTCATCAAAAACCTTGGCTAACTTCTATAGATGTGTGGTGGAAAGTGTATAGACTGTCTGCATTATGGCTTGGTATGGGAGCAGAAAATCCTACAGAAGGTACTGGATTTGGCCCAGAACATCACAGGTAAAACCCTTCCACCCATTGAGCACATCTACATGAAACATTGCTGCAGAAAAGCAACATCCATCATCAAAAATCCTTACCACCCGGGCCATGCTATTTTCTCACTGCTGCCATCAAGTAGAAGGTACAAGTGCCTCCAGACTCACACCACCGGGTTTAAGAACAGTCACTACCCCTCAACCATCAGGCTGTTAATCAAATTAACTCATTCCACTTCTGATGTTCCCACAACTGCTGGTCTCACTTTAAGGACTTTATATCTTGTTATTTTATGCTTTTTATTTATTGATATTTATTTATATTTGAATTTGTACAGTTTGTTGTTCATTGATCCTGTTAACAGATACTTTTCTATAGATTTGCTAAGTATGCCCACAGAAAAAGAATCTCAGGGTTGTATATGGTGACATGTATGTACCCTGATAATAAATTTTACTTTGAACTTTGAGCAGTGGTTACGCAGGATTGAACACAGATCAGTAATTCTGTGATACAGCAACACTGTTTGTTGCACCATTGTAGATCACACCTCCTCCAGTGTTTCCTTTGAACTTAAAAAGATTCTGTTTGACTCATAATCTCTGGATATTGCCTCAAAACAGACTGTTGTGGGCTGTCTCCAAGGGAAAAATGTTAGCTAGAATCCAGTATCAGGTTTTCTGACACATCATCTTTGAAGACACGCCCAAACAGATACACATAAAGCAGAAAAGAAAGGTAATATTTTTATGAATTGGAAAATTCAATCGAAGGGTATCTCCTTCAGGCAACAGTATCTTCTAAGAAAACTGATCATGATCACAGAATATGTCAAATAAACACAGAACATTAAAAAATGCTTAATTGTGCAAAATTTACATGAGGTACTTGCCACTTTGGAATTAGGAACTATTGTGAATTCCGGTGAATTGGGACACATCAGGACCAGTAGAATTTTGTCCAATTATGGGACTTCCCCAATTAGCCAAAGTTCCATGGAAGTAGTTGGAAGGATATAAGAAGAGCAAACTACCATTTGAATGAGTAAGAAATGATGTAGTTAAATAAAATACAGAACAAATTAGAACACTACCAGTACTACTGTTGGTTATCCATCGTATCTGATGATGACAGGAAGTTTGTTTGAAAAAGCTGTTGCATTGGAGCAGTTCTGCTCACTCAACCTCAGAAGTCTGGATCCAGTGGTAGTAGAAGATGTCACAGCTGGGTTTTCCCCTGGTTTCAATGGATGACTGTCACTTCTTCTGTGCCTTGTCCTGTCCTTTGCTCTTGACATAGAATTACAGAACCACCTTCCTTGCTACACACACGAAGTGCTGGAGGAACTCAGCAAGTCAGACAGCAACAATGGAAAGGAATAAGCAGTTGATGTTTTAGGCCAAGATCTTCTTCAGAACTGGAATGGAAGTGGGAAGACATCAGAATAAAAAGGTTAGGCTTAGAGAAGGAGGATAGCTAGAAAGCTATAGGGGAAGCAAATGCATAGGAAAGGTAAAGATCTGGAGAAGAAGCAATCTGATAGGAGAGGAGAGTGGACCATAGAAGGTAGGGAAGGAGGAGAGGACCTAGTGGGAAGTGATAGGCAGGTGAGGTAAAAGGCCAGAGTTGGGAGTAGAAGAAGAGGGGACGGAGAGGAAATTATTTTTATTACTGGAAGGAGAAATTGATATTGATACCGTCAGGTTGGCAACTACCCAGACAGAACATAAGGTGTTGCTCCTCCACCTTGATAGTGGCCTCATTGTAGCACAAGAGGAGGCCATGGACCAACATGTCGGAACAGGAATGTGAATCGGAATTAAAATGTTTAGCCACTGGGAAGTTCCACTCTCTGCAGATGGAGCGGAGGTGCTCAACGAAATAGTTCCCCCAATTTACGACAGATCTTACCAATGTAGAGGAGGTTGCATCGGGAGCACTGGATACAGTAGACAATCCCAGCAGATTTGCAGAAAAAGTGTTGCCTCTCCTGGAAGGGCTGTTTGGGGCCCTGTATGGTGTTGAAGGAGGAGCTGAAAGGGCAGGTGCAGCACTCAGGCCACTTGCAGTGATGAGTGCTGGGAGGGAGATTAGCGTGGGGGAGCAAACGAATAGACAAGGGAATCATGGAAGGAGAGATCCATGTGGAAAACAGAGAGGTAAACAGGAAGGTGAGAGGTAAAGAAATGTTTGGTGATAGGATTCCTATAGAGATGGCAGAAGTTGAGGAGAACAATGTATTAGATGCAGAGGCTAATAGGGTGGTAGGTGAGGACAAGAGTAACTCTGTTACTGTTAAGGCAGAGGGATGATGGGGAGAGCATGGATATTGTGGAAATAGAGGAGAGGTGAGGGCAGCATCAATGGTGGAAGAAGTAAAACCCTTTTCTTTGAAGAAGGAGACTATCTTTGATGTCCTGGAAAGAAAAGCCACATCCTGGGAACAGATGCAGCGGAGGCAAAGGAACTGCAGAAAGAGAATAGCATTTTTACAGGAGATAAGATGGGAAGAAGTATAGTCAAGATAACTATGGGAATCAGTGGGTTTATAAAAGATGTTGGTTGACAATTTTTCTCCAGCGATCGAAAGAGAGAAATCAAGAAAAGGGAGGAATGTGTCCGAAATGGACCAAGTGAATTAAGAGCATGGTGGAAGTTTGAGGTAAAGTTGATGAAACTGAACTCAGCATGGGTTTATGAAGCAGCAGCAAATCAGTCAACATAGTGGAGGAAGAGTTGGGGAGTATAATTGGGGAAGGGTTCAGATAGGGATTGTGCTACATTGCCATCAAAAATGTAGGCATAGCTAGAAACCATGTGGGTTCCCATGGCTACCCCTTGAAGTCTGGAGAAAGTGGGATCAGCCAAAGGAAAAATTGTTGATGTTGAGGACCAGCTCTGCCAGACAGAGGAACGTGTTGATGGGGGGAACTGGTTGGTTTCCCGGCTGTTGAATCTCACTGTAGATCTCATCCACCCAGTCCACAGGAGCTGACTGTGCTTGTTATGACAGGCATGTCCCTATCTCAGTGGGGTATGAGACCCACCAGCTACCCTCAGCTGGTCAAAGCAGTGTACCGATGTGTGGCAGCTGTCAAATGCAATAGGTACTCGGAGCCACAGGTGAGAGCTGAGTGTCTGGTAGGGACCAAAGGTAACATTCAAGATGATTGTTGATCATTTGAAATTCATCATAGTTCCGAACTTTTTGAAGTCATGAAATCATTTCATTTTCATTCCCGGCTGCTTCTGGCATTTCCAAGCCTGAATGCTTTACATCTCAGTGAGCAAGACAGTTCTGAGTTATCTAACAGCCAACTATCAGTGACAAATTCACTGCTTTTTGAACACGAATACATGCAACTCACACTATTCAAAAACTAGAGAAAATCTGCAGATGCTGGTAATCAAAGTAAGACACAAAAAGTGCTGGAGGAACTCAACAGGGCAGGCAGCATCTATGGAAAAGAGTAAACAGTCGACATTTTGGGCTGAGACCCTTCAAGTTCTGATGAAGAGTCTCATCCTGAAATGTCAACTGTTTACCTTTTTTCATAAATGCTGCCTGGCCTCCAGCATTTTGTGCGTATTACTACCCAAAAACTGTTCGTTCTAAGCATGATGTTGTGTCTAACGCCCACAGAGTGCATGTGATTAACATAGTTAGAAACTATTCAACAGCAGTCCCTTCTTCCAATTAAGTAGCATACAGTCCCAAATAAATGAAGGGAATTCCGGCTATTTTCTCAATTAGTTTTTGTTCTTTAAGTGTTGTCTCAAATAAGCGGTTACCACAATTAATGGCGATGCACTGTATAACAGCACAAATTATCATTAAATGATATATTACTTCATATATTTATCTTCCCTATCCTTCATGCTCTTATTGCCTTTTAACAGCTAGGGTGTTTTTCCCATGACGAAGGATGCAAAGATGTATTAGGCCCTTTGCATTCACACTTTTTCCAGAGTTCATGATCTCATTTTATTTATTCAGTTCTCTAAAATTGTTTTTCCTTTTTATAATTAAAATATGAAAATATCAACATATTATTTTGGGTACAAATAATACAAATGAACATTCTCGTATGTCTGCAGAGTACAATTTTAAAAGTATATATTATTTTACTCCGACTATTTTGGCATGATTATTTTTTTCATTAAATGTAGTTTTAAACTATTAGTTAATGGGTATAGTCACTGTACAATTCCCCAATGCCAGCATACTTAGTTCTGCCCATGATCTGTTACAATATTTGACTTTTGTTTCATGCATAGTTGTGAAAAATCATTTATGGATGGCTTGCACCTTTGTTCATCAGAAACTGATGGAGTGGAACATGTGTGATGCAGATTTACATTTTTATTGCTCACAGCACTTCTTGAATTACAAATTATCAAGCATTTTCAAGTCAGTTACTTTTTGAAGGGAAATATTATCCAATTATCCGACATGTATGTTATCTGCTCTGTTTTCTCTAAATCGTTCTTATATTGTTTCCTGCCAAGGTGATATCTTCAGTGAACTAATCAAAAGTAGATAATTTGGAAAGCAAAAAATAGAATGTTCATGTACTCAATCTGTGCCCTTCTAAAGTAGGCTATGATAACTTTGATAGAATTCACCTACATACTGCACGTCATTTATGCTATTGGGTATTAACTGAACAATTTTAAATGATTGGAAGATATATTGCATTTATAAAAAAAATATTCTAAAGCAGTGGTTCACACCTTTTTTATGCCATGGGCTAATACCATTAAGATTGGGAACCCCTGTTCTAAAGACATATATCGTTTTTAAACAACTTTACGCTTATCTTTCCAAAAAGTGATTTGTTATTTGAACAAATTGAAATCAAGTACTCTAGTAGTATCTGTAATTCAGTGGTACCCAAGTCACATTATTCGTTGCACATCACAGGTTTCTAGCTTTCCTTCTGGTTTAATTATGGATGGACAGATTTCTGCAATGATTGGAAGTCACAGCTGGAATCCTACCCTCTCCCCAGCCCAGTCTTTCGATAAGTCAAGAACAACCATCTTCTTCTTCCTCCCCACTCCATGCTGCAGTTGCTCAGCTTCATCTCTCTGCTGCACTCTGATTTGCCTGTCCCCTTGTCTTCTCCATGATGCTCCAATCCCTTGCCCCTCACAAACTTAAGTAGTGAGGCAATTGTCTGATGTTTTGACTGCTGCTTTTCAGCCTTGTGAAAAATAACTTCACATTTAGGGATAGCTAAATGATGCAAAAGATTATACAGGAGATGCAGCATGGGAAGAGGTTCTCTGTACCCTCTCAATGGCTTGATATACCTTTATTTTTAATTTGACAATCAGATATGCATGCAATCAAGTGAAGTCCAGCATGGTTTTGCACAAGTTTAACATAACTTTCCCATTTTTCAATTCTACCCCTCTAAAAATAAAACCTAATGCTTGATTTTCTTTTATTCTTTGTACTTTGTCAATTGTACCAGAGATCCCTTTGTTACACAATTGCAATTGCACATGCAACTTACAAGTCGTGAGTGGCTTCCGTATTCTGCAGATCAAAGTGTACTATTTTGTGATTATATATTATATTAGATTAGATTATGAGAACACTCAGTCCTCTTTTATTGTCATGTAGAAATGCATATATGCATTAAGAAATGATACAATGTTTCTCTGGAGTGATATCACAGAAAACAGGACAAACCAAAGACTAACACTGACAGAACCGCATAATTATAACATATAGTTACAGCAGTGCAAAACAATACGTTAATTTGATGAAGAACAAACCATGGGCACGGTAAATAAAGTCTCAAAAGTCCCCGAGTGGATCGACTCCCGAGTCCCCAATAGCAGGCGGCAAAAGGGAGAAACTCCCTGCCATAAACCTCCAGGCACCGTCAACTTGCCGATGCCTTGGAAGCAGCTGACCACAGCCAACACCGAGTCCATTTGTCCGAAAACTTCGAGCCTCTGATACAGCCTCCCGAGCACCATCCTCTGCCGGGCACCTTTGACCTCGCCCCAGCCGCTGAAACACGTAAAGTCGAGGACTTCGGGGCTTTTTGCTCCAGAGATTCCGGTTACCACACAGTAGCAGCGGCAGCGAAGCGGGCATTTCAGAAGTTTTCCAAATGTTCCTCCGTACTCTCACGTCTGACTCCATCAAATCAGAATTGTGCACGGTCACCTACTTGACAGATAACAGTGTCAAGAACTGTTGACACTGAAGTGGCCGCGTGTGCTGCCGTCGTGCCACCATCTTCTCCTTATCTTATTGAACCTTATCTTATTATTGTGCGCCCAGTCAAAGTTCAAAGTAAGTTTATTATTGGAGTACATATATGTCACCATATAGTATCTTTTTCTTGCAGGCATTCACAGTAGAACAATTAAGTACCATAGAGTCCATGAAAAACTACACACATAGGCGATCAAATAATCAATGTGCAAAAGAAGACAAATTGTCCAAAAGCATCTAATAATAAATTTTAAAAATAAATTATAATGAGAATATGAGTTGTAAAGTCCTTGAAAGTTAGTCCACATGCTTTATTACTACATCCTATCATTTATTGAGCCGGCTGGTGGTGTAGTGGCATCAGCACTGGACTTCGGAGCGAAGGCTCCTGAGTTTGAATTCGGCCAGCTCCCTTGCACGCTTTCCATTCGTGCTGGGTTGAGTGTCGAGCTAGCAACTTGGCCTCGTAAAAATAAGTAAGCTTGCTAAAAAAACGCCGTCATGACGGTGTTCCGATGACTCCACTCGGAGTTAAGGGCTTTCTTCTTCTTATTATTATTTATTGCAATCTTCCTCAGTATCGGCACTGAGAATTATCAACAATTTCTTAAAAATTAAAAAATCTGCTGCTGATTATGTCTAGATTATTAACATGAATTGTGAATTGCAGTTCTTCCAGAACTGATCCCTGTGAAAAACAACTTCACATTTACCCCCATTCTTTGCTTTCAGATGTAAAAGTTAGCTGGAAATTATTCTGCTTTGACTTCTCACACTTCTCAAGGTTGACCTTTCATTCTGAAATCCATGCTAAATCTCCATTGCTACACTGATAGTTTCTTGATGTTTCACTGTTCTCTGATTTGGTAAACAATTTATTATATTCCTATCACTTATTTTAAACTGACCAGAATCTAATTTATGGGTCATGTTCTATCCCGTTTTTTTTTAAAGCTATATGAGTCACCTGCCAGTCCTCAGACATATCTATTTCTAGTAGGTTGACAGATATCTTTTCCTTAGGGTATTTTAAAATGTGTGAATGTATTCTATCCAGACAAGCAGTTTAATCCTCTGAGTTTGACTAGATAATCGAAAATACCTTGCTTTCTAATCTAGATATATTTTTCTCATTGCTTTAGTTACTATCTGCCTGGTAAGCACCAAATCTAAATAATGTTTTTTTGATTTCAGTCATCTTCCTACATCCGTCCCATCCTAGCTTTATATTTTTTTTACCTCTCCTAATCCCTTCTCAATGTATTTCTCTTTCCTACTCTCAGTTTCCCCTTCTGACTTCATTCATATGCACATCGTCACTCAGTTAATGAAATGGAGTTTGATAAAATTAAAATGGAATATGAGATTAAGATTTGCATTTCATGGACCATGGACTAGAGCCAATCTGGCTTAGTATACTCATGTTTGTTTCCTGTTATCAATGAAATTCTGGCCTTGAGAGGATAAAATAGGCTTTCATTCAGTGTGCAAGGCTACCTGCTCTGCTGTAATCAGTTAACACAATACATAACCATCTCTGTTTTGCTGACCTCCATACATATTCCTGAATAAGCTATTTTAATGGCACGTTAAAGATAAAAATACTTAAAATAACATGACATAACATCTTAATCTACAAGCAGGCCGCTTACTTGTTACACTGTTGCCCCATATACTTTATTAGATTTGACAACAAAACACATACTTTTACTGCTTAATTCAACTGGAGAATATATATGAGAGAAATCAGTTTCTCTTATTAAGTTGATTGCAATTGTGAATTAAACTCCAGTGCATCTTAAAGGTTTTCTTCCCTTCCACTGTATATTAAATAATCAGTACTATACAAATGCACAGAAGGAGAAAATATAAACCAATCCTTGTTTTCACTTGCTAGGGAGTCATCATACTTTCACATTTTCAATTTATTGTATCCCAGTTATTGATTGGCATTGCATTTCTATAATAAAATCAGTTTGGCTTGAAATGATTCCTTATTAATCTTGACAATAGTGTGAGAGTTTGAAAGACACAACTTTGAGCTCTAAAATTGAAGTGTTTATGTTGGTCTTTAGAGCAATGGAGGAGTCCATAAGGTCATCACTTCTTTGTTGATCAGGGTGACTAGCCTGAACACATTGTGACAAATTAGGGCCGATTATGTGCCTCCAAAGGAGCACAAGAAATGTTCCTATTGAAATGCTTACGTTTTTCAATACTCAAATAAAGTAGAAGAATGAGTACAATATTTCTCTTGGACCTGAGTTACAGGGAAAAGTTGAATAGTGTAGAACTTCACTGCCTGGAGCATAGGAGAATGAGGGGAGATTCAATAGAGGTATACAAAATTACGAATAGTTAAGATTTAGTTCGGCTAAAACATCTTGGGTCTTGAGAAGGGTTTAATTGAGACGATTTGAGGACTGGATTCTATGGTTCATGTTATGATGTATTTCTGGTTCTGATTGCTCCTTTTGTGTTGCTATATCTGTGTGATTTTGATTAGAGCAAACTGCCTGTTCATCCTGTAGTCAACGAACAACACAGCGATAGATTGAACTGAACTGAGTTGAAACTGAGCATCCCTGGACTTCCGTTGACTTTGTGGTTTGTTGTTTCATATTCTGTATTTTTCACTCTTTTTTTTTTGCAACTTGTGTGATTTGTTATCTTTATTAAATGTTGATTCTAAAGTTTTTTCTAAGTTATTAGCAAATAGACTAGAAAAAGTACTTCCTTCTATTATTTCGGAAGACCAAACGGGTTTTATTAAAGGTCGTTACTCTTTTTATAATATTCGTACATTGTTAAATATCGTTTATACTCCCTCACAAAATGTTCCTGAGTGTGTTATTTCTTTAGATGCCGAGAAAGCTTTTGATAGAGTAGAATGGCCTTATTTATTTAAGGTGCTTGAAATGTTTAATTTTAGCTTGAAATTTATATCCTGGATTAAACTGTTATATCATTCCCCTGTAGCCTCGGTTCGTACTAACTCTTTAAACTCACCTTTTTTTCTTCTCTTTCGTGGTACTCGACAAGGCTGTCCTCTTAGTCCCCTATTATTTGATATTGCATTAGAACCTCTTGCAATTGCTATTCGAGAATCTTCAAATATTATTGGGATAACTCGGGGATTAAAGTCCCATAAATTATCACTCTATGCTGATGATTTACTTTTATATATTTCTAATCCTGAGAAATCCATTCCTACTGTTTTAGAGTTATTAGCACAATTTGGTTTTTTCTCAGGTTATAAATTAAATCTTAGTAAGAGTGAACTTTTTCCGATTAATAAACATCTTTCCTTATATTATAAATTTCCATTTAAATTGATTAATAATTATTTTTCATATCTTGGGATTAAAATTACTTGTAAATACAAAGATTTATTTAAGACTAACTTCTTACCATTAATAGACCATATTACTCAACTTTCATCTAAATGGTTTCCCTTATATTTAACTTTGATTGGTCGTATTAATGCAGTTAAGATGTTTTTTTTGCCAAAATTTTTATATGTGTTTCAGGCATTACCAATTTTCGTTCCAAAATCTTTCTTTGATAAAGTTGACTCTAAAATTTCTTCATTTATTTGGCAGAATAAGAATCCGAGACTGGGTAAAATACATTTACAGAAAGCTAAGAGAGATGGAGGTTTAGCATTACCTAACTTTAGATTCTATTATTGGGCTATTAATATTCGACATATGAAATTTTGGTTACTTGACCAGGATATACTATCTATTCCTAAATGGGTAGCATTGGAATTACAATCTGTTCAGGGTTATACACTTGGCTCTATTTTAGGTTCCTCTCTCCCCTTTGATTCGAAACGCCTTAAGCAGGTCTCTAACCCGATAGTTAAATATGCTTTGCGCATTTGGTTTCAATTCAGAAAATTTTTTGATCTTAATCAATTCGGGTTAGCGATTCCTATTTTAGGTAACATATTTTTTCCTCCCTCTTTTATGGATCGCGCTTTTCAAACTTGGAAGACTAAGGGTATTTTACGGTTTTTGGATTTATTTTTAGATGGTTCCCTTATGTCTTTTGAACAATTATCTAATAAATATAACTTATCAAGAATACATTTTTTTAGATATTTACAAGTTAGAAATTTCCTAAGTACTATACTTTCTTCCTTTCCAATGCTTCCTCCTACATATATTTTAGATTCGATAATTAACCTTAATCCATGTCAGAAAGGTGCATCGGCTATGATTTATAATATTATTATGAAACTTAGGAAAGCTCCATTTGATAAGATTAGGGTAGATTGGGAACAGGAATTGGGGCTTACCATTTCTGTGGATGATTGGGGGCAGATTTTACAATTAGTTAATACTTCCTCTATTTGTGCTAAACATTCCCTAATTCAATTTAAAGTGGTTCATAGAGCACATATGTCCAAAGATAAGTTAGCGCGTTTTTACTCGCATATTAATCCTTTCTGTGATAGATGTTCGGGGCAGATAGCCTCTTTAACTCATATGTTTTGGTCTTGCCCTACTTTGGAAACTTTTTGGAGAGATATTTTCAATATTATTTCTAAGGTATTAAATATAGATATCTCTCCTCACCCTATTACTGCTATCTTTGGACTACCTAAAATTTCTAGTAATCTTTCCCCTTCAGCCCGTAGAATGATTGCATTTCTTACTTTAATGGCGAAAAGATGTGTTTTACAACATTGGAAAGAGCTTAATGCTCCAACTACCTTTTTTTGGTTTTCTCAGACGATTTTATGTTTGAATTTGGAGAAAATTAGAAGTAACCTTTATGATTCTTCATTTAAATTTGAACAGATTTGGGGACCTTTTATTCGATATTTTCATTTAATGTAATATTTACCCTTGTTTTTTTTTCACTGTTTTTAATGGAGGTCGGGATTGAGGACGTGATTTTAAGTTTAACTCTGTTTGGTTTCAAGTTAGCCCATTGCTTTGCTTTGCTTTTAGTTAGTTGCACGGTGGGTTTTTTTTGGGGGGTTTTTTTTCTTTTTTTTCCATTGATATATATAAAATTTAGTATACTATTATGTTATCTTGGTTTCTTATGTTTAAATTACATTGTTTGTAGTTTTTTTTGGTATTGATACCTTTTGGAATTTTATTATACTTTAACATTGTATTAATGTTTATATGGCTTACCTTTTTTGTATACTTACTCAATAAAAAGATTTAAAAAGAAAAAAGAACTTGTGTGATTTGTTCTTTTTTGTGCATTGGGGTTTGATGTTTTTCTTTGAACAGGTTCCATGTTTTTTTCTCTCGGAGCTGTATACTGCATACATACTTCGATAATAAGTGTACTTTGAATCTTTGAGTCTTGAACCTCAATGAACTGAGGAACAGGCTTAAAGAGCCAAATGGTTATATTTGCTTTCATATTTAGTTTTACATATTACAGATACAGCAAAAAAAATAATTAAATGAGGGGCTATAACTAAAGATCTAACAACTACATCCTGAAATGATGAAAAATGTCAAGCAAGGTGGAGACCATTAGGAACATCTAGGGTTTGGAACCAGAGCAGAGGGAAAACAAAGTGCTTCAAACACAGACAGACAATAGGTGTGAGCATTGACAATAGACGAAAGACCAGCTCTAAATGGTAAAAGGTCATGAATGTTAACATAATTGCTGCAGAATTAAACAATACAGAAACTGTGGCTTGGCAAACGATCACCAAAATGAGAATTAATATCAATTTTGTTGTTTACACCTTCTGCTAAATTAGTAAACCTATTGCTGACACCTGTATAACGTGAGATTAATTTGTGCAATAATAATAATAAAAGTAATTTGGTGTTATTAAATCTGTAAACCTCTTAAGATTTATTAATGCAGGAGAAGCGGAGAATATTTAAGTCCTCTTACTGTGTTTTCACTTGGCAAAATGCTTCTCAAGGTTTTGTTAAATTGTGGACTGCCTCTGAACTGTGAGCATTTAGTAACTTTATGTTGTTAGAGCAGTGAGACATACCAAAACCCATCTGTTTGACAATTTAGAATATTAGCACACTAAACAACTTTTCTTTTTAAACAGGATAAAAATGGAATCTGGGCAAGGAAATGCAACAAAGCATATGTAAACATAAGTACACAAACTGAAAAGAGATACAGCATAGTATCTCCAAGTATGGTTTATATATGTCACTATAGTTCAACATGAACTAGAGCCCATTGGTATTAAGCTTTGGTAAAAGTTCCAAATCAGCACAGGGTTATACTTATTGTACTGATCACATGTTGAAAGCTTTTTATGTTCTGTGCATTTAAGTCAAAAGCAAAACACTTGTATAATGTTGCTAAGATACTAGCTTTTAGAAACTTGTCAATGACGCTGACCGACGTAGACTGTTATGATTTGATGGAACTTCTTGTCTGTGATCATTGTTAAAACATAAGAGTCTCTGCAAGATGGTTTTGCTTTATTCTGTGAATACAGCTGTTTTCTTCTATTCTTGATCAACTGCAACATTCCCTTCATTTTCTGCAAAGTTGAGTTTACTTTCATTTGAGATATTCAGTCATTAGCTTATCTGACTGGATTTCTGGAATTTCATTCTTAAAGTTTTGTCAGAGTAAAATACTTTTAAGCTTAGACCATTTTCTTCCCAATTTAATTCAGTGTTCAGAAATCCCATCCGTTAGTCTTGTGAGACCATGGATCTGCATCTGGAAAGTCTTCACCCTCCAGGGTGCAGGCCTGGACAAGGTTGTATGGAAGACCAGCAGTTGCCCATGCTGCAAGTCTCCCCTCTCCACGACACCGATGTTGTCCAAGGGAAGGGCAAGGGCCAATACAGCTTGGCACCAGTGTCGTCGCAGAGCACTGTGTGGTTAAGTGCCTTGCTCAAGGACACAACACACTGCCTCGGCTGGGGCTTGAACTCACGACCTTCAGGTCGCTAGTCGAATGCTTTAACCACTTGTCCACGTGCCCACACGTGAAATCCCAACAGCATACCAAACGTGGAAGAAGGGATTTGTTAGAGGCAAGTTGAGGTGGAAAAATTATGCTTGGTTGTAACCAGTAACCAGGAAGGTAAAGAGAATGGACCACATTCATGAAGTATTATGATTTTGATCTGCAGAAACCAGAAATTATGAAACTGAATGCAACAAACCTGACAATTTGTCAACTAGCTGCAGAAAATAGCCATTAAAACCAATTGTCTAGAAATTTTTAGCCAAGTGGATAAAACAGGTGTTTTAATGTAACCAAGTCCTGATAACTAAAAGTTAGGTGGGTTGTTTGTGTACATTGTCACTCCTTCCCAGAAAGCCCACCTGAGCCCCCATGGGAAAGAAATACACATCCATCAAGGCTGCTGAACGTTTGATTTTATCAAATGTCATTCGATACAATATTTTGCACTCATTGGCTTAGTATTGATTTGCATAACTGAGACTCATAAATGGAAGGGGAAGCTCTTTTAAACCTTCATATCCTTGGAAATTTGAGACTGATTTGCTATTGCAAGAGAGCAGTCTTATTTGATTGACAGATAGCCATGGAGTCCACAATTTCTGATGTCTTGCTCAAAGTATTTACCTTAATGTTTATACTTAACTCCCTTTCCCCTAGTATTCCTCGACCTTCCACTTGCGTGTTCAACCAATGCTTTGCATTACCTGCAGATAACAGCACAATCATATGCCACTTCACAGACACTGATGTTGTCAAATTTAATAAACCACACTGATTGTATTTCTAACCTCATAATCACCATTAATCATTGGTGTGTTCATTACACAAACTACCACCCTGATCCAGCACACTTCACCACTTTGGCCACTAAGTGTGTTCCCTGTCTGCCTCTCCTTTCCTCACTACCAAAGCGAGTAACCCAGGTGCCACTCTGTCACCGATCATTAATCTACCACACACCTATTTGATCCCCAACACTTCCCTAACACTGTAAGGCCTCTCTGTCCAGTGAGTCCTGGCCCATCATAGACATAGATACAGACATATGATTTTTTTCCCCTGGATCCCTTAAGATTTAAGTTTCCAAGGGCTGATCTGGGACAGAAAACACCGTATAGTATTGGAACAGGCATTTTGGCCCACAATATTGTGCCGAACCAATTAAATTAGTAATCAAATGGCTAACTAAACTAATTTTTCCTGCCTACACAATGCCCATCTCCTTTTATTTTCCTCTTATTTATATGTCTATATAAATATCTCCTAAAAGTCCCTAATTTTTCTGCTGTCTACTATTACCCCAGGCAGCGCATTCCAGATATCCACCAGCCTCTGTGTAAAAAACTTGCCCCTTGCATATCCTTTGAAATTAACCCCTTTCACCTTAAATGCATGCCCCCTGGTATTGGACATTACAACCATGGGAAAGCACTACTGTCTGTCATGCTATCTATGCCTCTCATAATCTTATAAACCTCCTTCAGATCTCCCATCAGTCTCTGCAGAACCAGAGAAAACAACTCAAGTTTGTCTAACCTCTCAAATACCACGTGCTCTTTAATCCAGACAACCTCCTGGTCAACCTCTTCTGAACCCTCTCCAAAGTCTCAACGTCCTTCCAATAATGGAGCAACCAGAACTTCGTTCAATACTCCAGATGCGGTTTAGCTAGAGTTTTAAAAAGCTGCAGTATAAATTGCTGAACTTTGAACTCAATGCTTTGATGACTGCCATATGCCTTCTTAACCAATCTATCAATCTTTGTAGCCCCTTTCAGGGAGATATGAACTTGGACTCCAAGATCCCTCTGCTCATCAACACTGTTAAGAGTCTTCCCCTAACAATGTACTGTCTCTTTGCATTTGACCTAACAAGGTGCAATACTTCATATTTGGTGGGGGTAAATTCCATCTGCCATTTCTCTGCCCATATCGGCCACTGATCTACAGTATATCTGTTGTTTGCTTTGCCAGTCTGTTACTATGTTATCCACAACATCACCAATCTTCAATCATCTGCAAACATACTAACCCTCCCATCTACATTTTTATCCAGGTCATTTATATGCATCACAGTTGGCAGAGAACCCAATACGGATCCCGGCAGAGAACCCAATACGGATCCCTGCAGAACACCAAAAAACACAGATCTCCAGCTGGAATCCCTTCGACCACTGCCCTCTTTCTTCTATAGGCAAGCCACTTCTGAATATAAATGGCCAATTCTGCATGGATCCCATGACAATCTATGATCTACGATGTATGTTCCCTTGGGTCTTCCATGTTAGTGATTTTCACAAATTTAAGTCCACCAGCATGAGATCCATGATTCTACTGTGCAACAAATTAGGAATATGCCCTTAAAACTTTGAAACTTTAAAGTGCTTTCCTTTTGTGTATGTTTGATTTGAACATGTTCTGAGTGCACAATCTCAAAATTTGCTGATCGCACAAATGGAGAAGAGTAAAATGACAGCAAAAAGCTTTAGGAAGATAGCAACAGGTAATGGAATGGACAAAAAGACATCAGATTCTTTCTAATGTAGATGAGTAAAAGATAATATATTCTGAATGAAAATGGGGAAACGGTAGTGCACTTAGTGAAAAGACACTGAAAAATGTGGAACAGAAGGATCTCATTGTTAATAGAGATGTCCCTGAATGCTGAATATGCAAATGTCAGTGGATAAAGCCACTTGAGCTTTTTGAATAGGAAAATGGAATATGAGTATCAATAATTCATTATTAATTTTCAGAAAACTGTGGTTAGATCACACATACCATGTGCAAATCTGAACATTGTGTGAAAGAAAGGATTGCAAAGCTTTACAAAGATACAACACAGGTACATCAGGATGGAAAACAATAGTTGTAATGCAGTATATATTGGTATATAATGTAATTTACTGTATATCAGAACATAAAATGGGTCCCATCACATTTTGAATTCAATTGTGCTGAAAGAAAGTCTATTAGTAAATGGACATTGTAACATTACTTGTTGCTTTGAACTCTATACTTCAAGCCATGATTCACACTTGTATTGATATTGTGCCAAAAATGCTTTGATATCATTTAGTGCACAATTTTCCTTTTGCAAGGCTGGGCAGGAAATTGTATTACCTTGGTCTGGGAGCAATTAGATTATGAAGACACGTAGTCCCCTTTTATTGTCATTTAGTAATGCATGCATTAAGAAATGATACATTATTTCCTCCGGTGTGATATCACAAAACACAGGACAAATCAAGACTGAAGAAACTGACAAAACCACATAATTATACATATAGTTACAAACAGTGTAACAATACCATAACTTGATGAAGAAAGTCCGTGAGCACAGTTAAGTTCAAAGTTTCTCAAATGTCCCACATCTCACGCAGACAGGAGAAGGAAGAAAAACTCTCCCTGCCATGCCGACCACAATCCGACTCTGAGTCATCCAAAAACTTCGAGCTCTGATCAGCTGTCCGACACCAAGTACAGAGCAGCAGCTCTGCTTAATGATTCGAACTCCTTCTTGGTCGCCAAAAGCGGGCAAGGCCGGGGATTTTGAGGCCTACCCTCCGAAAGATTCCTGACCACACAGTAACGACAGCAGCAGACGGGCATTTCAGAAATTATTAATTGGCGCTTGGCAGGAACAATAAACTTACATACACATTGCACTGTAAAGCATGCACATTTTAGATAAGATCCTGCACTGGCCCTGCCTAACATTCTTTGGAACAGACGTAAACCCAACACTAACACTCTTGCTCCAGGGTCTTAAGCCTCTATTCCTGACTCATAATACTCTAGAAGAGGTCTTGCCAATAAAATTGAAACATAGCCCCCCTCCTTCTGTATTCAGTTACTCCTAACTGCTTGTTCTATTAGTTGACTAGCAAATCATCCTGTGAGACATCTAGTTCTTCTTCATCTTAAAGCCTTGCCGTTTTTCACTATTTAGATTAAGTGTTTTTATATTTCCTGCAAAGGTGGAGATATTAACATGTTCCTATTTTATACACCTTTTACCAGATTGCTGTCCACTCACCTGAACTGTTTATATTCCTCAGTAGTCTCATTACTTTTCTACCTATCTTTGTGTCATCAACAACTTTAGCAACCATACCTTTGTGACCCTAACGCAAACCATTTATTTAAATGGCAGACAGTTGAAACACAAGTGCCAGTCTCCGTGGCACAACACTCATTATCTTGTCAATGAACAGATCACCCATCTTTGCCTACTGCTCTTTCTTTCCTACTAACCCACCACAACAATATGTTATGTCCAAGTCATAAGTTTTTATCTTCCATAATAACCTTTGATGCTGTATCTTATCAAATAACTTTCAAAGATCTCACTAATGTTCATTCATGGTTTCACTTTAACAGTATTGATTTGCTTCTTCTAAAAACTCCAATAAATTGGTGAAACATGATTTCCCTTTCATAAAACCATGCTGACTTTGGTCAATTGCCTTGAATTGCTCTAAGGATCCCACATAATGTCTTTAGCTTACAACATTTTCTTTATGACAGATGTTTAGTTATTTGGTCTGGAGTTTCCTGCTTTCTGCTTCATCTTCTTTTTTGAATAAAGGAGTTAGCTTTGCCATATTTCAATCTAAGTGTGGGAAATTAAAACCAATGCAGTAGCTATCTCACTAAACACTTATTTCATGACATTAGGGTGAAGTTCCTAAGAACCTGGAGCAAGCTTAAGTGACACATTCAGCAAAAAAATGAGATAAATCGTGGAGAAACTGTCGCTGCTTGGCCTTAGCACTGCCATGTGTCGCTGGATTCTGAATTTCTTGACAGAGAGACCACAGTCAGTCCGTGTTGGCAGGAACATCTCTGACTCCATCACACTGAGCACTGGATCCCCACAAGGCTGTGTGCTTAGCCCATTGCTGTTTACACTGCTAACACATGACTGTGCAGCCAGATTCAAGAAGAACCTGATCATTAAATTTGCAGATGATACCACAGTGGTGGGGCTTATCAGCAAAAATGATGAAACAATGTACAGGGAGGAGGTCAAACACCTGGAGAGCTGGTGCAGGGATAACAACTTGATGCTTAATGTCACCAAGACCAAGGAGATGATCGTCGATTGCAGACGGTCTCAGCCTGAGCAGCATCAGCGGCTCCACAGTGGACAGAGTGGAAAACATCAAGAAGGTTGGGGTGCAGATCTCGGACAATCTCACCTGGTCCAGGAAAACCACTGGGATTGTGAAACGGGCCCAGCAGAGATTGCACTTTCTGAGGAAGCTTAAACAGGCATCACTCCCCACTAACATCTTAACTACATTCCCCACTAACATCTTAACTACAGAGGCGTGGTTGAGATTGTGCTGACCTTTTGCATCACAACCTGGTACTCCAGCTGCAGTGCTGTCGACAAAAAAGCCTTGCAGAGGGTGGTTAGGGGAGCAGAGAAGGTTATTGGGGTCTCCCTACCTTCTGTCCAAGACCTCTTTCAGATTTGATGCCTCCAGAAGACACGGTACATCATAAAAAACCCCTCACACCCTCTCTATGAACTGTTTGTTCTTCTGCCATCAGGAAAACGTTACAGGAGCATCAAAACTAAAACCACAAGGCTACTAAACAGCTTCCTCCCACAGGCAGTCAGATTGCTAAATAGCTGCTCTACCTGACTCTGCTTTGGACACTTTTAACTTGCACTGGACACTTATAACTTGACTTTAACTGACATGTGGCTGTTGTGTTTTACTATTTATTGTTATGTTTATTATTTAATGTTGCGTTTGTTATGTTATGATTGCACTGCTCCTGAGAAATACTGTCTCATTCTGCCCTGCAGAGCTGATGTACGGTTAGAATGACAATAAAGTTTTTTGAATCTTGAATCTTGAATCTAAATTCATTTCTCATGTTAAAAAAAAACTACCTGGGAGAGCAAATAGGAGGTCAGCTTAACATTTCAAAGAATAGAATTGCAGAATACTTCTAACACAGGATGTCATTCATGACATAGAATTTGTACTGGTAAAAAATGCTACTGACCCAAATATCATCCTCCAGTGTTAGTTTCAAAGCCCTGTGAATGACAACTTTTTCAAGTGCCCGTATTTTCTACTTAGGCACTTTTTGAATGTGAGAAAGTTTCTGTCACAACCAGCCTTTCAAACAATGAGCTCTAGACCTTTATTATTCCATGAATTAAAATGGCTTTCCTCATTGTTCTTTAATTATTCCACTAATTATTTTACTGTGCCGCCTGGTCTTTGACCCTTATGGTGACAGAACTAAGTCCTTCCTAGGTCAATTAGAATTTTATACATATCAGTTAAGTCTTCCTCCAACCTTCTCTGTTTCAGTAAAACGATCCAGTTTTTTCAGTCATTTCTCACAGCTAAACTGCTCCATTTTTGGCAACAAAGTTGTAAATCTGACCAACACACATCCAGCACAATTATATCAGTCCTTCATCAGAGCATATGCCATTTAAAGGAGAGCCTTCTGATAGTAAATCTCTCTTCTTGTACTGTACTGGATGTTTGCCAAAATATTAGAGAATATATTTAGGGTTGAGTTTGAACTAGCCACCGGTCTTAAGCAACAAACATCTACGTCAAAAATGCTAATAACTGTAATTATAAGAACTAGGAAAAAGAGTAGGCCATTCAACCCCTCATGCCAATCCATCATTCAATCTAACACGGCAGAGCTTTCACATGAACATCATATTCCTGCACAAATTCTATTTCCCTTCATGTCCTTAATCTTTAAATTTCAAACTCTTTCTTGAATCATATCTGGCATTGAGATAAGTGGTTGAACAATGTTAATTCATCTGAAGAAGAGTCTTCATAGAAATTTTACAACTATTGAAATTTATTGTGATTGAACAAATAAAGGTTTTGTTATACTGTTATGGAATTAGGTAGGTAAATCACACAGGGTTTTATGAGTATAAGACCATAAGACATAGGAGCAGAATTAGGCCATCTGGCCCATTGAGTCTGCTCCGCCATTCAATCATGGCTGATAATTTTTTCCATCCTCCTCAACCCCAGTTCCTGTCCTTCTCCCCGTAACTTTGATGCTATGTCCAATCAAGAACCTATCAATTTCTGCCTTAAGTACACCTAACGACCTGGCCTTCACAGCAGCACATGGCAAAAAATTCCACAAATTCACCACTTATCCCATTTTATCTTTCATGTTCCAATGTCCACTTCCCTAACATTCCCTGTGACAAAGGTATTGGATGCTTTTGTCACAGGGAATGGTTAGGGAAGAGGACATTGGAACATGAAAGATAAAATGGGATAGGTGGCTGAACCAAATAATATAGGGATTAGATTTGGATTTCAGCTTGAAAGAGATATAACTCCCATGGTAACCATAAGGTCCATACTCCAATAGCATTCCCTCTGTAGATCGACTGTGTCAGGTGTGCAGGAACTTCCCAGACAATGCCCCAGGGTAGAAGTGTCTAATACCAGAGGGCATGCATTGAAGGTCAGAGGAGGTAGCTTAAAATGGGATGTGAGGGTTAGGTTTTTTACTCAGAAAGTAATGCACTGGAATGCACTGGCTGGTATGGTGATAGAGGAAAATACATTCATTCTAGGACGAGGGAGATGTCTTCATTTTTTAAAGAAAGGGGCTTCCCTTCCTCCACTATCAACTCTGCTCTTAAACGCATCTCCCCCATTTCACGTACATCTGCTCTCACTCCATCCTCCCACCACCCCACTAGGAATAGGGTTCCCCTGGTCCTCACCTACCACCCCACAAGCCTCCAGGTCCAACATATTATTCTCCGTAACTTCCGCCACCTCCAACGGGATCCCACCACTAAGCACATCTTTCCCTCCCCCCCTCTCTCTGCATTCCGCAGGGATCGCTCCCTACACAACTCCCTTGTCCATTCGTCCCCCCCATCCCTCCCCACTGATCTCCCTCCTGGCACTTATCCGTGTAAGCGGAACAAGTGCTACACATGCCCTTACACTTCCTCCCTTACCACCATTCAGGGCCCCAAACAGTCCTTCCAGGTGAGGCATCACTTCACCTGTGAGTTGACTGGGGTGATATACTGCGTCCGGTGCTCCCGATGTGGCCTTTTATATATTGGTGAGACCCGACGCAGACTGGGAGACCGCTTTGCTGAACATCTACGCTCTGTCCGCCAGAGAAAGCAGGATCTCCCAGTGGCCACACATTTTAATTCCACATCCCATTCCCATTCTGACATGTCTATCCACGGCCTCCTCTACTGTAAAGATGAAGCCACACTCAGGTTGGAGGAACAACACCTTATATTCCGTCTGGGTAGCCTCCAACCTGATGGCATGAACATTGACTTCTCTAACTTCCGCTAAGCCCCACCTCCCCCTCGTACCCCAGCTGTTACTCATTTTTATGCACACATTCTTTCTCTCACTCTCCTTTTTCTCCCTCTGTCCCTCTGAATATACCTCTTGCCCATCCTCTGGGTCACCCCCCCCACCCTGTCTTTCTTCCCGGACCTCCTGTCCCATGATCCTCTCGTATCCCCTTTTGCCTATCACCTGTCCAGCTCTCGGCTCTATCCCTCCCCTCCTGTCTTCTCCTATCATTTTGCATCTCCCCCTCCCCCTCCAGCTTTCAAATCCCTTACTCACTCTTCCTTCAGTTAGTCCTGACGAAGGGTCTCGGCCTGAAACGTCGACTGCGCCTCTTCCTATAGATGCTGCCTGGCCTGCTGCGTTCACCAGCAACTTTGATGTGTGTTGTTACATTAGAGGATGCTAAGAGACATTTAGATAGGCACATCTAATGAATATGAGGAAGATGGAAGAATATGGACATTGTGTAGGTGGGAGGAATTACATTTTTGGATTTTTTAACTTACTTTTTATCTAGTTCAGCACAGCATTGTGGACCAAAGGGCCTATTTCTGTGCTGTACTGTTCTATGTTCTATGTTAATTTCAGGGACATTTACTCCATATGCTTATTTAAACATTGTAGTGGATCAATAATATCAAGTCTAGTATTTTTCTAGCTAAGTACATGAACTCTGTGAGTTCTAAGGTGGTGGAAAAAAACTTAGACACGAACTTTCGTAGGTGAGCAGAACTTGTTTGATGGGACAGGTATTGGAGGGTTGGCACAAATTCTGCTGTTTTCTTTGTGCACCCCTATGCTGCAAATGAAGAGACTTGAAGTTCCCAGTGTCACTGGGCACTCTTTCCCCATATTGTAGGTTACAGGACAAGGATTCCCTCGATTCAATGTTACATTTCTCAATGAGACTTTGAGAATATCATTGAAAAGTTTTCTGTGTCCTCCTGATGATGCTTCCCATAATGGTGTCTACTGTAGGGTAACTGTTTTGGGAGGTGACACAACTTTTAATCTTTTCCTGTGGATTAGCTCCATTCCATGGAAATCTGGTTGGAGATGGAAGACAATACAATAACAAAAGAGATTTGGAGCAATTATTCCAGCTTGTTTCTTGCTAACTTGCACTGGAGTTGGGTCTGCAATAAGCCTAATAATTAGAATTAAGGGTTACATGCCATAATATATCAGATCTTAAAAATGGAATGAAAATTTCTGGGGGCAGCAACATTTGGAAAGGATTCTCTCTTCTTTTCTCTGGAGCATTGAAAGCTGAAGGGAGATCTCACAGAGGTTTACAGGAGTTCGAGTGGCATAGATAGAGTGGACAGAGAGTATCTGTTTCCTTGGGTTGAAATGTCTCATACCAGAGGGCATGCATTGAAGGTGAGAGGAGGTAGGTTTAAGGAGGATATGAGGGGTAAGTTTTTTACTCAGGGAGTCGTGGATGCCTGGAGTGCTATGCTGGATGTCTGCTATGGTGGTAGAGGCAAATACATTAGAGGCTTTTG